>NC_064578.1:26042375-26352333 GCF_937001465.1 Orcinus orca | reverse complement strand
TGATAAAAGAATACAATAGGATTTTTTTCAGTAATATATGTTGTATTGTAAAACTGTTATGAAAATAATTGTTACATAGAATGGTCTGTAAAATTCTTTTCTAATTCCTAAACCAAGTTTAAAGCTTAAAATATTTACTGGCAGCAATAATGAGATGATAAAGGCCAGCATAATTGATAAAAGCATTTATTTATGTTGAAATTTACCCTTATAATTTCTACCATTTGTTTATACCATTTGTTTATATTTTATTTTCTGGTTTATTTGAAGTAGCTAACAAAATGTAGTTTTTCCACATGGATATCTAATTAACCTAGAACCAGATAAAAAAGAATTCCCCATTGTATCTCATGTAATCATAGAGTTTGTTTTTGTAGTCATTCTGTTCCATTGGTTAGTTTTTCTATCCTTGTGCTAAAACCACACTGTCTTAGTTACTAGAGCTTTACACTAAGCCTTCATAAATGGTAGTATAAATTCTCTGGCTTTGTTCTTTTTCTTCAAGGTTTCTCAGGTGTACTACTCTTTAAATCAGACAGAATAAAGAATTCTATTTCAGAGGCTGGAGCAATCCAGACTAAACAACTATTTGAATGAAGAATTATATCAGCAGGCAGATAATCATAGAGAATCCTTTACAATACGTCTGAGAGAGAACGATTCCTGTTGAAATCTTTAACTGGAATTGAGATAAAATGTGATATAGTAGGGAGCTCACAGGCTTTGAATTCAAATTTGGTGGAAAATGCAGTACTCACCAGGTTTCTGATGCAGATCCAGCAAATATTTACTTAGTACATACTATATGCCAAGTGATAGTCTATGCATTTCCGCTGCAGCAGATGATTAACTATATGAACTTCTATGATCCCCGTTTTCCTCTTTCATAGGATAAAATATTATAAAGATATATTCTAACATCCTACAAAATTATATCATTGTCTCATAAACTGATTAAGATTCTGTGGCCTTAAGCTACAGAAATTGACTCTGACCAAAATGGAATTTATTAGAGAGACACTGGATGACTCATAAAATCAATAAAAGTTTGAAGAAAAGGACATTAAGAAGGATGAGGGTCAAGATAGCTCAAGAGAAGGAACTTATGGAGAAACTAAGTTACCTAAAAACAGAACCTGAAGCAAGATTTAAATGAAAATAATTTATTGGAAGTTCAAATCCCAAGACACAGAAAAAGGAAGTGAGGCAGGAAAGGATGGGGAACAAATGCAAAGTGATGCATTACTGTGTGGCCACTATTTCCTGATGGGTCACAGTCGGCTGCTCAGTAGGTACATCCACTAAGCTATGTGGAATGGATGGCTGGACACTGCACGAAGCATCTGGGCCCCAGCCTTATGCAGTAAAGACACAGGAAATGTGCCTGCCAGCTCCATCCCATCTCTGATCGCCCACTGATCAAAGTTTATCCCAGAGGGAAACAGCTCCTTTATACTTCTAGATTGGATCACCCAGTCCCTTCAGCTGTCCTCCATGCCCTGGGGGACATATGCTACCTCTGAGCTTAGAAACATCAAGAGGAGCCAGAACAAGAGGCAGTGGGACCGTGTGCCTTGCATGGAGTTAAGACCCTGGTAGCAACTGAAGTGGAACAAAGTAGCCAAGGGTCTAGAACATAGACGAGGTGGGAAGAATCTTAATGAGGCACATGCGATGGGTCCTAAATACATGGATTTGGGAGGCAGCAATTCTTCAAAATAAGGGTTGCTGCATGGAAAAAAATCAAACCAGGCTTAAATAACAAACAGATATATCCTCTGGTTTTTAGCTCATCAAAAGACTGCTCTTAATGGCTAAAACAAAAAAGAATGACAAGATTCAGTGATGGCAAGGATTTGCAGTAGCTGGAGCTCTCACGTGTTGTTGATGTGAGTGTAAAATTGTACAGTCACTTTGGAAATGAGTTTGACAGTTTTCTTTTTTCTTTTCATTGACTTACAACACTATGTTAGTTCCAGGTGTGCAACATAGTGATTTGAAATTTTTATACATTACAAAGTGATCACTGGGATAAGTATAATTACCATCTGTCACCATATAAAGTTATTACAATATTATTGGCCGTATTCCCCAGGCTGTACATTTCATCCCCGTGACTCATTTATTTTGTAACAAAAAGTTTGTATCTCTTAATCTCCCTCACCTATTTGACTCATCCCTCCCCCCTTGCCCCTCTGGTAACCACCGGTTTGTTCTTTGTATCTATGAGTCTGTTTCTGTTTTGCTGTATTGTTCATTTGTTTTGTTTTCAGATTCCACATATAAGTGAAATCATACTGTGTTTGTCTTTCTCTGTCTGACTTATTTCACTTAGCACAATACCCTCCAGGTCCATCCATGTTGTCATATATGGTAAGATTTCTCTCTTTTTTATGGCTGAGTAATATTCCATTCTGTCTATCATCTATCTATCTATCTCATATCTTCTTTATCAATTAATCTACCCATGGACACTTGAATTGCTTACATGTCTTGGCTACTGTTTTCCCATGCCATCACTATGTGTGTCTTTAGATCTGAAATGAGTCTCTTGTATGCAGTGGGTCTTGTTTTTTAATCCATTCAGCCACTCTGTGTCTTTTGATTGGAGCACTTAGTCTCTTTAAATTTAAAGAAGTTATTGATACGTGTGTGCTTATTGCCATTTTGTTCATTGTTTTGGTGTTGTTTTTATAGTTCTTTTTTGTTCCTTTCTTCCACTTTTGCTCTGTTCCTTTGTGATTTTATGACTATCTTTAGTGTTCTGTTTGGACCCCTTTTCCTTTTTTTGTGTGTATCTATTACAGATTTTTAGTTTGTGGTTACCATGAGGTTTGTATATAGCAATATATATATGTATATGTATATATGTATATATGATTATTTTAAGTTGAGGATCTCAGAAGTTTTTTTTAAATTAATTATTTTTAGCTGCATTGGGTCTTTGTTGCGGCGCATGGGCTTCTCATTGTTGTGGCTTCTCTTGTGGAACGTGGGCTCTAGGCACGCGTGGGCTTGGCTCATGGGCTCTAGAGCACAGGCTCAGTAGTTGGGGCACACGGGCTTAGTTGCTCCGCGGCATGTGGAATCTTCCCGAGCCAGGGATCGAACCCGTGTCCCCTGCATTGGCAGGCAGATTCTTAACCACTGCGCCACCAGGGAAGCCCGGGATCTCATAATTTTGAATGCATTCTAACAGTCCTGCATTTTCACTTCCCACTCCCCATGTTTAATGTTTTTGACACCGTATTTTACATCTTTTTGTTTTGTATATCCCTTAAATACTTACTGTAGAGATTTTACTATTTTTGTCTTTTAACCTTCCTACTAGCTTTATGAGTAGTCGATCTCCTACTTTTCCTGTATATTTTCCTTTACCGATGAGATTTTTCCTTTTGTAATTTTCGTACTTCTAGTTGTGGGTTTTCTGCTTAGAGAAGTCCCTTTAACATTTCTTGTAAAGCTGGTTTGTGCTGCTGAACTCTTTTAGCTTTTGCTTGTCTGTAAAACTCTTTATCTCTCCTTCAAATCTGAATGAAAGCCTTGCTGGGTAGAATATTTTTGGTTGTAGGTTTTTTTCCTTTTATCACTTTAAATATATAGTGACACTCCCTCTGGCCTTTGGAGTTTCTGCTGAAAAGTCAGCTGATGGTCTTATGGGGGTTCTGTTGTATGTAACTAGTTGCTGCTGGGCAGGGCCGGGTCCCTGTGTGGCTGGCTGCTTGGCCTGGGAGGGTTCTTAGGACTGGTGTGGACTGACTGGTGGGTGGGTAAGCCGCCTGGTGCTAATAGGCTAGAGGGAGGGCTCCAGAATGACACTTGTCAGCACCGGTGTCCTCATGGTAGAATGAACTCCCCCAAAAGGCTGACATCAGCTTCTCTGTCCACAGGGGGAGTCCTAGTTGCCTCCTGCGTCCGTGGGAGGCTCTCCAAGATCAGCAAGTGGGTCTGTCGCAAGCTTCTTTCAAATTACTGCCTCTGCACTGGTTCTTGGATCATGTGAGATTTTGTGTACCCCCTTTAATAAGAGTGGAGTCTCTGTTTCCTGCAGACCTTTGGCTGTCCTATATGCAAGACCCACTAGCCTTCAAAGCCAGATGTTCTGGAGGTTCACCTTTATAGTGCAGGAGCCCTGGGCTGGGGAGCCTGTCGGTGGGGCTTATACTCCTCATACCTTGGGGAGAACCTCTGCTATTGTGACTATTTTCTAGTTTGTGGGTCACCTGTGGGTCTTGATGATACTGTCTCTCCGCCCCTCCTACCTATCTTATTGTGGTTCCTTCTTTATATCTTTAGTTGTGGAAAACCTTTTCTGCTAGTCTGCAGGTTGTTCTCATTGATAGTTGCTCTATAAATAGTTGCAATTTGGGTGTGCCCATGGGAGGAGGTAAGCTCAGGGTCTCCCTACTCTGCCATCTTGGTCACTCCCTTGTGTCTGTTTCTTGAGTGTACACTGACTGGTGTGTGCTCCACTGAAATTGGCAGTTTTCTTATCCAGTTAAATACATATCTACATATGAACCAGCAATTCTATTTCTTACCCAAGAAAAATGAAAACATATGCTCACAAGAGACTTACACACAAAAGATCACAGAAGTTTTATTCATAATAACCAAACTCTGGAAATAACTCAAATGTCCATCAACAGATGAATAGAGAGATAATAAAGGTACATTCTTACAATGGAATACTACTCAGCAATAAAGAAGAATGAACCACTGATATGTTTAACAACATAGGTGAGTGTTAAAATAATTAACTAAGTGAAAAAAGCTAGTGACAAAAGAGAACATATTTTAAGGTTCAGAACAGGCGAAACTAATCTGTAGTCATAGAAGTCAGAGTCAGTGATTCTCTGAGATGGAGGAGAGGATTGACTATACTGGGGCATGTGGGAACTTTCTGGGTCATGGAAATGTTTATAACTTGATGGAAGTGGTAGCTACGGGGGAGTGTACATTTATCAAAACACATTAAGTGCGGGTACATTTTTTTTTCGTTTAAAATTATTTTAATGCCCAACTATTTCATTATTTTTTGAATAATATAAGCAAGAATTTCCATGCTTTTTGTGCTTAATTTTTTGTGATATCATTAAGAAGTGATTATGAATTTGAGCTTTTTTTCTTCAGTCATGTGTGCATGAGTTCATATCATAAGTCATCAACATTTTCTGAGAGAGGAGAATGAAGCATTCTCCACTGGCTCCTTTATCTTTGCATTTATTTTTTAATTTTTTTTAACATCTTTATTGGAGTATAACTGCGTTACAATGGTGTGTTAGTTTCTGCTTTATAACAAAGTGAATCAGTTATACATATACATATATCCCCATATATCTACCCTCTTGCATCTCCTTCCCTCCCACGCTCCCTCTCCCACCCCTTTAGGTGGTCACAAAGCACCAAGCTGATCTCCCTGTGCTATGCGGCTGCTTCCCACTAGCTATCTATTTTACATTTGGTAGTGTATATATGTCCATGCCACTCTCTCACTTTGTCCCATTTTACCCTTCCCCCTCCCCGTATCCTCAAGTTCATTCTCTAGTAGGTCTGCGTCTTTATTCCTGTCTTGCCCTTAGGTTCTTCATGACCATTTTTGTTGCTTTTTAGATTCCATATACATGTGTTAGCATACAATATTTGTTTTTCTCGTTCTGACTTACTTCACTCTGTATGACAGTCTCTAGGTCCATCCACATCTCTACAAATGACCCAATTTCGTTTCTTTTTATGGCTGAGTAATATTCCATTGTATATATGTGCCACATCTTCTTTATCCATTTATCTGTCGATGGACACTTATGTTGCTTCCATGTCCTGGCTATTGTAAATAGAGCTGCAATGAACATTTTGGTACATGACTCTTTTTGAATTATGGTTTTCTCAGGGTATTTGCCTAGTAGTGGGATTGTTGGGTCGTATGGTAATGCTATTTTTAGTTTTTTAAGGAACCTCCATACTGTTCTCCATAGTGGCTGTATCAATTTACATTCCCACCAACAGTGCAAGAGTCTTCCCTTTTCTTCACACCCTCTCCAGCACTTACTGTTCGTAGATTTTTGATGATGGCCATTCTGACTGGTGTGAGGTGATACCTCATCATAGTTTTGATTTGCATTTCTCTAATGATTAGTCATGTTGAGCATCCTTTCATGTGTTTGTTGGCAATCTCTATATCTTCTTTGGAGGAATGTCTATTTAGGTCTTCTGCCCATTTTTGGATTGGGTTGTTTGTTTTTTTAATATTGAGCTGCATGAGCTACTTGTAAATTTTGGAGATTGTCTGTTGCTTCATTTGCAAATATTTTTTCCCATTCTGAGGGTTGTCTTTTCGTCTTGTTTATGGTTTCCTTTGCTGTGCAAAGCTTTTAAGTTTCATTAGGTCCCATTTGTTTATTTTTGTTTTTATTTCCATTTCTCTAGGAGATGAGTCAAAAAGGATCTTACTGTGATTTATGTCATACAGTGTTCTGCCTATGTTTTCCTCTAAGAGTTTGATAGTGTCTGGCCTTACATTTAGGTCTTTAATCCATTTTGAGTTTATTTTTGTGTATGGTGTTAGGCAGTGTTCTAATTTTACTCTTTTACATGTAGCTGTCCATTTTTCCCAGCACCACTTATTGAAGAGGCTGTCTTTTCTCTATTGTATATTCTTGCCTCCTTTATCAAAGATAAGGTGACCATATGTGCATGGGTTTATCTCTGGGCTTTCTACCCTGTTCCATTGATCTCTATTTCTGTTTTTGTGCCAGTACCATACTGTCTTGATTACTGTAGCTTTGTAGTATAGTCTGAAGTCAGGGAGCGTGATTCCTCCAGCTCCGCTTTTCTTTCTCAAGATTGCTTTGGCTATTCGGGGTCTTTTGTGTTTCCATACAAATTGTGAAATTTTTTGTTCTAGTTCTGTGAAAAATGCCAGTGGTAGTTTGATAGGGATTGCATTGAATCTGTAGATTGTTTTGGGTAGTATAGTCATTTTCACAATATTGATTCTTCCAATCCAAGAACATGGTATATCTCTCCATCTATTTGTATAATCTTTAAGTTATTTCATCGGTGTCTTGTAATTTTCTGCATACAGGTCTTTTGTCTCCTTAGGTGGGTTTTTTCCTAGATATTTTATTCTTTTTGTTGCAATGGTAAATGGGAGTGTTTTCTTAATTTCACTTTCAGATTTTTCATCATTAGTGTATAGGAAAGCAAGAGATTTGTGTGTATTAATTTTGTATCCTGCTACTTTACCAAATTCATTGATTAGCTCTAGTAGTTTTCTGGTAGCATCTTTAGGATTCTCTATGTATAGTATCATGTCATCTGCAAACAGTGACAGCTTTACTTCTTCTTTTCTGATTTGGATTCCTTTTATTTCTTTCTCTTCTCTGATTGCTGTGGCTAAAACTTCCAAAACTCTTTTGAATAATAGTGTTGAGAGTGGGCAACCTTGTCTTGTTCCTGATCTTAGTGGAAATGTTTTCCATTTTTCACCATTGAAAACGATGCTGGCTGTGGGTTGGTCATATACGGCCTTTATTATGTTGAGGTAAGTACCCTCTATGCCTACTTTCTGGAGGGTTTTTATCATAAATGGGTGTTGAATTTTGTCAAAAGCTTTTTCTGCATCTATTGAGATGATCATATGGTTTTTCTCCTTCAGTTTGTTAATATGGTGTATCACATTGATTGGTTTGCATATACTGAAGAATTCTTGCATTCCTGGGATAAACCCCAGTTGATCACGGTGTATGATCCTTTTAATGTGCTGTTGGATTCTGTTTGCCAGTATACTGTTGAGGATTTTTGCACCTGTGTTCATCAGTGATATTGGCCTGTAGTTTTCTTTCTTTGTGACATCTTTGTCTGGTTTTGGTATCAGGGTGATGGTGGCCTCGTAGATTGAGTCTGAGAGTGTTCCTCCCTCTGCTATGTTTTGGAAGAGTTTGAGAAGGATAGGTGTTAGCTCTTCTCTAAATGTTTGATAGAATTCGCCTGTAAAGCCATCTGGTCCTGGGCTTTTGTTTGTTGGAAGATTTTAAATCACAGTTTCAATTTCAGTGCTGCTGATTGGTCTGTTCATATTTTGTATTTCTTCCTGTTCAGTCTCGGAAGGCTCTGCATTTCTAAAAATTTGTCCATTTCTTCCAGGTTGTCCATTTAATTGGCATAGAGTTGCTTGTAGTAATCTCTCATGATCCTATTTCTGAAGTGTCAGTTGTAACTTCTCCTTTTTCATTTCTAATTCTATTGATTTGAGTCTTCTCCCTTTTTTTCTTGATGAGTCTGGCTAACGGTTTATCAATTTTGTTTATCTTCTCAAAGAACCGGCTCTTAGTTTTATTGATCTTTGCTATCGTTTCCTTCTTTTCTTTTTCATTTATTTCTGATCTCATCTTTATGATTTCTTTCCTTCTGCTAACTTTGGGGTTTTTTTGTTCTTCTTTCTCTAATTGCTTTAGGTGCAAGGTTAGGTGGTTTATTTGAGATGTTTCTTGTTTCTTAAGGTAGGATTGTATTGCTATAAACTTCCCTTGTAGAACTGCTTTTGCTGCATCCCATAGGTTTGGGGTCGTCATGTTTTCATTGTCATTTGTTTCTAGGTATTTTTTAATTTCCTCTTTGATTTCTTCAGTGATCACTTCGTTATTAAATGGTGTATTGTTTAGCCTCCATGTGTTTGTATTTTTTACAGATCTTTTCCTGTAATTGATGTCTAGTCTCATAGTGTTGTGGTTGGAAAAGATACTTGATATGATTTCAGTTTTCTTAAATTTACCAAGGCTTGATTTGTGACCCAAGATATGATCTATCCTGGAGAATGTTCCATGAGCACTTGAGAAAAATGTGTATTCTGTTGTTTTTCCATGGAATGTCCTGTAAGTATCAATTACATCCATCTTGTTTAATGTATCATTTAAAGCTTGTGTTTCCTTATTTATTTTCATTTTGGATGAGCTGTCCATTGGTGAAAGTGGGGTGTTAAAGTCCCCTACTATGAATGTGTTACTGTCAGTTTCCCCTTTTATGGCTGTTAGTATTTGCCTTATGTATTGAGGTGCTCCTATGTTGGGTGCATAAATATTTACAATTGTTATATCTTCTTGGATTGACCCGTTGATCATTATGTAGTGTCCTTCTTTGTCTCTTGTAATAGTCTTTATTTTAAAGTCTGTTTTGTCTGATATGAGAATTGCTACTCCAGCTTTCTTTTGATTTCCATTTGCATGGAATATCTTTTCCCATCCCCTCACTTTCAGTCTGTATGTGTCCCTAGGTCTGAAGTGGGTCTCTTGTAGACAGCATATACACGGGTCTTGTTTTTGTATCCATTCAGCCAGTCTTTTGGTTGGAGCATTTAATCCATTTACATTTAAGGAAATTATCGATATGTATGTTCCTATTCCCATTTTCTTAATTGTTTTGGGTTTGGTATTATAGGTCTTTTCCTTCTCTTGTGTTTCTTGCCTAGAGAAGTTCCTTTAGCATTTGTTGTAAAGCTGGTTTGGTGGTGCTGAACTCTCTCAGCTTTTGCCTGTCTGTAAAGGTTTTAATTTCTCCATCAAATCTGAATGAGATCCTTGCTGGGTAGAGTAATCTTGGTTGTAGGTTTTTCTCCTTCATCACTTTAAATATGTCCTGCGACTCCCTTCTGGCTTGCAGAGTTTCTACTGAAAGATCAGCTGTTAACCTTATGGGGAGTCCCTTGTATGTTATTTCTTGTTTTTCCCTTGCTGCTTTTAATATTTTTTCTTTGTATTTAATTTTTGATAGTTTGATTAATATGTGTCTTGGCGTGTTTCTCCTTGGATTTATCCTGTGTGGAACTCTCTGTGCTTCCTGGACTTGTTTGCTCTTTCCTTTCTCATATTAGGGAAGTTTTCAACTATAATCTCTTCAAATATTTTCTCAGTCCCTTTCTTTTCCTCTTCTTCTTCTGGGACTCCTATAAGTTGAATGTTGATGCATTTAATGTTGTCCCAGAGGTCTCTGAGACTGTCCTCAATTCTTTTCATTCTTTTTTCTTTATTCTGCTCTGCAATAGTTATTTCCACTATTTTATCTTCCAGGTCAGTTTTCCATTCTTCTGCCTCAGTTATTCTGCTGTTGATCCTTTCTAGAGAATTTCCAATTTCACTTATTGTGTTGTTCATCGCTCTTGGTTTGCTCTTTAGTTCTTCTAGGTCCCTGTTAAATGTTTCTTGTATTTTCTCCATTCTATTTCCAAGAATTTTTTTCTTTTCTTTTTTTTTTTTTTTTGCTGTACGCGGGCATCTCACTGTTTTGGCCTCTCCCGTTGCGGAGCACAGGCCCTGGACGCGCAGGCTCAGCGGCCATGGCTCGCGGGCCCAGCCGCTCCACGGCATGTGGGATCTTCCCGGACTGAGGCATGAACCCGCGTCCCCTGCATTGGCAGGCGGACTCTCAACCACTGCGCCACCACGGAAGCCCTATTTCCAAGATTTTGGATCATGTTTAATATCATTATTCTGAATTCTTTTTCAGGTAGACTGTCTATTTCCTCTTCATTTGTTTGGTCTGGTGGGTTTTTACCTTGCTCCTTCATCTGCTGTGTGTTTCCCTGTCTTCTCATTTTGCTTAACTTACTGTGTTTGGGTCTCCTTTTCACAGGCTTCAGGTTCGTAGTTCCCGTTGTTTTTGGTGTCTGTCCCAGTGGCTAAGGTTGGATCAGTGGGTTGTGTAGGCTTCCTGGTGAAGGGGACTAATGCCTGTGTTCTGGTGGATGAGGCTGGATCTTGTCTTTCTGGTGGGCAGGTCCATGTCTGGTGTTTTGTTTTGGGGTGTCTGTGGCCTTATTTTTATTTTAGGCAGCCTCTCTGCTAATGGGTGGGGTTGTGTTCCTGTCTTGCTAGTTGTTTGGCATAGGGTGTCCAGCACTGTAGCTTGCTGGTCGTTGAGTGAAGCTGGGTGTTGGTGTTGAGATGGAGATCTCTGGGAGATTTTTGCCATTTGATATTATGTGGAGCTGGGAGGTCTCTTGTGGACCAATGTCCTGAACTTGGCTCTCCCATCTCAGAGGCATAGCCCTGACACCAGGCTGGAGCACCAAGAGCCTGTCATCCACACGGCTCAAAATAAAAGGGAGAAAAAGAAAGAAAGAAAGAAGATAAAATAAAATAAAATAAAATAAAATAAAATAAAAAAGTTATTAAAATAAAAATAATTATTTAAAAAAATTTAAAAAGTAAAAAAAAAAAAAAATGGATAGACTGAACCCTAGGACACATGGTAAAAGCAAAGCTATACAGACAAAATCTCACACAGAAGCATACACATACACACTCACAAAAAGAGAAAAAGGGGAAAAAATAATAAATCTTGCTCTCAAAGTCCACCTCCTCAATTTGGGATGATTCGTTGTCTATTCAGGTATTCCACAGATGCAGGGCACATCAAGTTGATTGTGGAGCTTTAATCCGCTGCTTCTGAGGCTGCTGGGAGAGATTTCCCTTCCTCTTCTTTGTTCGCACAGCTCCCGGGGTTCAGCTTTGGATTTGGCCCCGCCTCTGCGTGTAGGTCGCCTGAGGGCGTCTGTTCTTCCCTCAGACAGGTCAGGGTTAAAGGAGCAGGTGATTCGGGGGCCCTGGCTCACTCAGGCTGGGGGGAGGGAGGGGTACGGAGTGCGGGGCGAGCCTGCGGCGGCAGAGGCCGGCATGACGTTGCACCAGCCTGAAGTGCGACATGCGTTCTCCCGGGGAAGTTGTCCCGGGATCCCGGGACCCTGGCAGTGTAGGGCTGCACAGGCTCCCGGGACGGGAGGTGTGGATAGTGACCTGTGCTCGCACACAGGCTTCTTGGTGGCGGCAGCAGCAGCCTTAGCGTCTCATGCCCGTCTCTGGGGTCGTGCGGGTACATTTTGTTTAAAGCTAATTATACCTCAATAAAGTTGATTTAAAAATACTGTTCTTAAACATGATTCAGTCCATTCTACATTATAGGACAATCTACTGAGAACACCGGCCACTAATGCCAACTGAAAAGGTCTGTCTCATAGCTCTTGGCTGATTTCCGTTGCCCATAGCCATTCATCTACTGCAGCTTTGTTGAATTCAGACAGACTTCTTGCTCACATTGCCCCATACCTGCACATACGGATTCACGAAAAATTCTGAAAGACTACAGCCTCTTGTACACATTACTTCTAAAGGTTCTTTCTGAGTTATACCTTACTTAACATTTCTATTTGTGTCTTTTACACCATCTTAAATGTATTGTATCATCGTCAGTCCTCCCTCTTTTTAGCCTTGTTGCTTTTCTTAGGTTTAAAATCCTCCAATATATTTTGAGTGGGAGGCACTTGGAAGGGACTAAGGCATAAACAGAGGAAAGCGAGTTTCCCAGGATAGGGACAGCTGCCTCATTTTATAACTGAGCATGGTTCCTGAGTCAGTGAATCAGAGATAAATAATAAATGGAGATTCCAAACCTCTTGCAGTTATCTTCCGGGTGGTGTGTTTGCTATGAGATCATTTGTAGGATGTCTCATTTCAGCTCTCTTGGCTTGTTATTGTTGGGATTTCTTACAGATTCTGGTAATGGCTTGGTTGTCTGTCTCATTTCCCAGGCTTCCTCTGAGCTCTGATGTCTTACTGAGTCTTTGTAGGTATTACAATGGCATATTTTGAGATATCAATATGTGGGCTGCTAACCAGATGCCATTTTACACTGGCAAATCCACTTCCACTTCCTTTTTCGGATTCTCTTTAGGGAGGGTTGCATTCTTCAGCAAGATTTATTCTAACCTAAATGTATGCTGTTTGGTTCTGATTTTGTCAGCTTGGAAATCTCTACTTGCACTTGCCAGCTCTCTCACTGTCATTTCTAATCAACCTGATACTTCTTTCAATGCCTGTATCTGTGTAATTACATTAATAAGATGATGTCCTATGGGATTTCATCTATATTCTATCTTGAAAGTGAAAAATCTTGTAAGCCCCTATTTCTCTTGAAACCACTTTCAAAGGATTGATCATATGCATATCTTCCTAGACTTTATCAGCTTATAAAACACCTGCTACAATGAAACTGACACTACCTTCACTTTGCAGAGCAATAATTGGCTTTCTTTGAAAAATCTAACCCAATTCTTTCCAACTTATTTTAGATAAAAGGAAAGTGTATTTAGAAAAGTGTATGTACAGACGAAATGTAGAAAGATGTAGGTAAAGTTGAGTTTGTACATATGGAAAAGTGGGCTTTTCACCAAATCCTTTAACCACTAGAGAAATGTTCTCCGATTTCAAGATTTCACGTTTGACCCCAGACCTTCGGGATTAGAACATCTGTGGGTGGGAACTTGGAATCTGAATTGTTCATGACCGCCCTAGCCCATAAGTTTCTGATGCACATGTGTTTAGTCCACAATTTGAAATTTTTCCCATAGTTAGATGATCCAACTGGAGTGAGTTCTATCATATGCAAAATAGAAGTGGAGTACTTCTATTCATGATCCAGTCAATGTTGCCAAAACTCTACATTTTTTTTAATGTAATAAAATGATAACATATTTTCCCAGTAAGCAGACTTAGCAAAGAGTTCCAAGAATTTGGAGTAGTAAGAGATGACTCTATTCCATTAGGGGCAATATGTCACAAAGTCCATGAATTTTTAACTGGGAGAAAAATGCAGCCATGAGCATTTTTGTTTTTAATTAATAAACTTTGGTATTTAACAGGAGTATTTATCTGTTTTCCCTTAGATATTTTTTTTCTAGCTGAAAGTGGAATGTAATATAGAACAGTGTGGGCTGGTGAAAGGTAAGGCAGGAAATGAAACTAGAGCTAATAACCAGAGAACTGAGAAGTGATCCATTGTGAAGCGTCATAAACAATAGAAACACTACATTCAAGACATTTGGAGCTACCATCGTTTAGGGTGAATAGCACTATCTAAGTTCCTGAAAAAATAACTCCATAATATCATAAAGACAAAAACAGATTCTGGTAATGGCTTGGTTGTCTGTCTCATTTTCCAGGCTTCCTTTGAGTTCTGATGTCTTAACTGAGTCTTTGTAAGTATTACAATGGCATATTTTGAGATATTAATATGTGGACTGCTAACTAGATGCCATTTTACACTGGCAAATCCACTTCCACTTCCTTTTTAGGATCCTCTTTAGGGAGGGATGGGACCATCCTTGCAAAGGATGGTCCAGAATAATATAAAAAGTTGAAATTATGTTCAGGGTCATCTAGTAACGATGTTTTCACTTGCCTTATTACACTTTTGGAAAAAGAAAAATCTTCCTAAATAGATTCTGTTAAGGCTAGATCTAAAGAAAGAGAAGAAAAAAATGCTAAAAGAGAAGAGAAGAAAAAAATACATTTATGCAAAAGCAATGGCAGTTTTGATGCTTTTCTTTATACAACAGTAAAGGGTGTCATATGCCAGTGACCTACTCTGGGAAATCAAGTGAAACAGATTCGGATGTAGATGTGTTTTGGAGGCCTACAGTGGGACATTCAGTTGAATTTCTGCCAGTTTTTGATATCAAATTTTAGAAACCGAGTTTCTGCAGAAACTTAGGGAAGAAATGCCCCAGTGACTATGAATGATAGTTTTTTTGACAATCACAAAACATGATTGAGATTTTGCTGACAGGATTCTTAATTTCCATCCATGATACAAGGAAGTAATAGAAATATAGTGATAATGAGTATTAGATATGAACTTGATGCCAGCCACTGGAATAAATGCTTTAGTATACATTCTCATATTTAATCATCACATTAGTCCAATTATATATGTATGTATTATTATTCCAGCTTTACAGGTGAGGAACTGAGATTTAAAGAGATCAGTAAACTTACCTGAGATATAATGGCTTAGTTAAGTGATAGCATCAAGACTGGAACATGTGTTCTTGAACTTCAAATCCTAACTTTTAATTGCTTCATTAGACTCTTACCTTGTATGTGTATGTATATCAACATTTTGTATATATATTTGATATCTACATTTATGTGTTTGCATTTATAGTTATAAATAAGCATTATGTCTCTTTCTGTGGTCTTGAACTATCTGTGCTGGCCAAGTGGCAGAAAGCATAGCTTTTTTTTTTTTTTCCCCAGAAAAGTAGATATTCACAGTTACTTGGGAGAGACTATGGAAAACCAAAAGGAAACTCTTGAAAAATTTAGCATGATATTTGATTGAAGTTACTTGGAATCAATGTGGAATGTAAAGTTTGTGAGGGCAGGGACTTGATTCTTTTCTTTTTTTCTTTCTCTGTTCCCTCACTACTGCAGTATATAGAACAGTGCCTGATACAAAACAGATACTTTATGTCTATATTTGAGTGAATGAGAAAATTCAATAACCAAATAACCCTCAATTTTTCTCTCTCAGAGATCAGTCTTTTTAAGAGTGGTGCATGGAACTGATTCTGACTTTGAAGCTTCTAAGACCATGGGATTTTCTGAAGTCAAAGGACGACTGATTTGGAGGTGACTATTTATTCCTATTCTCTCTTGCTTCTTTAAGACCAAGACTTTGGTGAGGATTTATTAGTTTTCCAAGTAAGACATCCAAATGTACTGTGACCTGGTATTTACAACAGGTGCTGATGAGGGGTAGGACAGGTTAAAGAACTCTTGGAAACTGAATATTTGAGTTGGAGTATTGGTGATACTATCATTTTTCCTAATTGCTTTAACTCATTTTGAGTTGAAACTAATTTTGTAAAATACTTTATTATCTTTCGTAAATTAAGTCAATGTCATAGTGATGTGTGTGTGTGTGTGTGAGTGTGTGTGTTTTTTTTTTTTTTTTTTTTTTTTTTAGTGTGTGTGTTTTTAATAAATGCCTCTAGATCTCCGTAGGAAGAGAGACAAACAAACAATTGCCTTGTAGGTTACTGAAAACCAGTTCTCATCATTCAGAATAGCTTGTGGCTGCTGACATCATACATGCCATGGGCACAGACTAAAGAGAAAAAGAAGAATAGTGGAGAGATTATTAATGTAGGGACATACCTTCTGATAATTCCTCAAGAAAGAAGGAAGCCTTTGCTTCAATGTTCTGTAAACCTCTTTATCAATGGGAAGTTTGGTGCTAATAAAAACCAAGCTTTCAGATTTCCTGAGTCTCATTCACACAGTTTGGAGACATCAGACTCTTTCCAAAAATACTCTCTACTCTGTGGCTGTGGGTTTACCTACATTCGAGAAGGCTGGCTCAGATTGTGAAAATAGAGTTCGAGGGTTTGGACCTCCCTGGTGGCACAGTGGTTAAGAATCCGCCTGCCAATGCAGGGGTCACGGGTTCGATGCCTGGTCTGGGAAGATCCCACATGCCACGGAGCAACTAAGCCTGTGCACCACAAACACTAAGCTTGTTCTCTAGAGCCCAAGAGCCACAACTACTGAGCCCGTGCGCCTAGAGCCCATGCTCTGCAACAAGAGAAGCCACCTCAATGAGAAGCCTGTGCACCGCAACGAAGACCCAACACAGCCAAAAGTAAAGAAATAAATAAAAATTTAAAAAAAAAAGGATATGAGGATTTGTTTATTTAATAAATATTTTTAAAATAAACACCTTGTTACTGACAAGGAAACATGTGGATTAGTATTAAGACCTGGCATGATTTTGCTTATAAGTTTTTTTCTGAAAATGTCCTCATTGAATGTGTTTTCCATTAAAAAAAATTACTAAGACCATCAACGTGCCAAGAAATTTGTCAGTTTCTAATAAGAAATGAAAAAGTCGAAAAACAGATGTCATTGCATCATTGTTGTGCAAAGCGTGGTCCTCTCTCAGAATCACCTGGGGTACTCTCTCCAAATTCTAGACTCCCTGCTCTCACATCCCACAAATCCCAGAGAATCCTGTGGGCTCTACTTTCAAAATATATTCATAACGTAGCCACACCTCATCACCTCTGCCCCCACCACCCTGGCCCAAGCCACGTCATCTCACACACTTGTTCTCCTACGGACTGTTCTGATCGCTGCATTGAGGACTTAGGTCAAGTCATGTCACTCTTTTGTCCAAAACCCTAAAGCCTCCCATCCCAGAGTGAAAGCCAAAGCCCGGATGCTAGTTAAAGTTACAGTCAGCAATCAGGTATGGTAGTTTCTTGTGTCACTCTGGTGGGTTTTCCTCAGTGACTGCCAGCAACAGATCCACAGAAAAGGAAACCCCGATAATTTTGGCTACAGTGGATGTTTTATGATTAGCTCTTTTCAAACTACATCTTGTCATGTTTAAACAACATATTCAATCACATAATACAATCCCTAAAATTTCCTCTTAAGAATAATTTCCTCTGCCCACATCTCTTCATCACTCTAGCCAAATATATATGACTCTACTGCCAGTAACTACCGCCTGCACCTGCTGTTAACCACCGCCCACAACTATCACCATCACCATCACCATCACCATCACCACCACCTCCAATTACAACTACCTTCCCCACTGATGCCACCATGACTAACACAGCGGCTGCCCCCGCAAAAGTCACCATTATCTTCCCCAACTGCCACCCTCACTACCACCACCACCCACAATGACCACCTGTAACATCACTAGTACCCATAACTGTCACCACTAACCCCACTCCCCCAGCAACTAACGCTGCCTCCATAGCTAACATCCCCTCCAAGCTGACAGCACTTTTGCTTAGGAAAAAGTGAGTGATTGATAGAAACTTTTGTGAAAACGTTGGGAAAAATATTCCAGAAAAGTAATGATTTCTATCAATTCCGAATATCACTGGTCTACTTATGATCTTTTTTTTTAATTTGAATTTTATTTTATTTATTTATTTTTTATATGGCAGGTTCTTATTAGTTATCTGTTTTATACATATTAGTGTATATAGGTCAATCCCAAGCTCCCAGTTCATCTCACCCCCCACCCCCCTAGCTTTCCCCCCTTCGTTTGTTCTCTATGTCAGTGTCTCTATTTCTGCCTTGCAAACTGGTTCATCTGTACCATTTTTCTAGATTCCACATATATGTGTTAATATACGATATTTGTTTTCCTCTTTCTGACTTACTTCACTCTGTAGGACAGTCTCTAGGTCCATCCACGTCTCTACAGATGACCCAATTTTGTTCCTTTTTATGGCTGAGTAATATTCCATTGTACTGTACTGTATATATGTGCCACATCTTCTTTATCCATTCATCTGTTGATGGACATTTAGGTTGCTTCCATGACCTGGCTATTGTAAATAGTGCTACAGTGAACATTGGGGTGCATGTGTCCTTTTGAATTACAGTTTTCTCTGGGTATTTGCCCAGTAGTGGGATTGCTAGGTCATATGGTTTTCAGTTTTTTTAGTTTTTTTTTTTAATTAATTAATTTATTTTCGGCTGTGTTGGGTCTTCGTTTCTGTGCGAGGGCTTTCCCTAGTTGCAGCGAGCGGGGGCCACTCTTCATTGCGGTGTGCGGGCCTCTCACTGTCGCGGCCTCTCTCGTTGCGGAGTACAAGCTCCAGGCGCGCAGGCTCAGGAGTTGTGGCACACGGGCCCAGTTGCTCCGCGGCAT
Source organism: Orcinus orca (assembly GCF_937001465.1). Classification (NCBI taxonomy): domain Eukaryota; kingdom Metazoa; phylum Chordata; class Mammalia; order Artiodactyla; family Delphinidae; genus Orcinus; species Orcinus orca. The sequence goes on along the minus strand of NC_064578.1, from coordinate 26,333,823 downwards.
GTGGGATCCTCCCAGACCAGGGCTTGAACCCGTGTCCCCTGCACTGGCAGGCGGACTCCCAACCACTGCACCACCAGGGAAGCCCCTGTTTTTAGTTTTTTAAGGAACCTCCCCTCCATACTGTTCTCCACAGTGGCTGTACCAGTTTACATTCCCACCAGCAGTGCAAGAGGGTTCCCTTTTCTCCACACCCTCTCCGGCATTTGTCGTTTGTAGATTTTCTGATGATGTGATCTACTTATAATCTTATTGCTGATAAATCGATGAGTAACAAAACACATCTTATAAAATTACAAAAGGGATGCCGTACTTTTGTTACATAAATTTTGGCATTCCCAAGTGCAAAATGGTAACTCTGTTGTTACTCTTAAAAGTTTCTGACTCTTCTACCATGCTTTATTACACATGTTATTCGTACACCATAAATAGGCTCCTAACGTATGCTGAGTTCATTCAGACTTACCCAGGGAGAAGTAGAGTTACATCCCAATACATTTTAATAATAGAAAATGGATTTCCATGAAAAATATAACGTTCGTTTGAAACTTTTGGCACATCTGAAAATTTTATCTCCTTTGAAAGAACATGGGAACATATTTCTTTCTTTCTTTTTTTAATTGAAGTATAGTTATTTTACAATGTTGTGTTAAGTTCTGCTGTCAGCAAAGTGATTCAGTTATACATATACATATGTATATACATACATTCTTTTTTTTAAATTCCTTTCCACTATGGTTTATCATAGGATATTGGATATAAGCAGATTTTCTAAAAAAAATATTCTGAGAGCTTCCTAGAAAATGTGTTGCATAGTGAAGGCTTTATTTCCAATTGGTGCTTGTTCTGACTCAATTTTTGGACCCAGATTTTGTTTTCATTAGATTGATCAAGTGTGTGTTTTCTTACTTTTCCTTAGAAGAAGGCATTGATTACAATCGGCTTTTACTTAATTATGAAGTTGAAAGCTTCAGCATTTACAATTAAAGAAAAGCCTGCTACGTAATAGTTTTACTGACAGAGACTCTGGATTATAACTGCCCACTCCGCAGCTTTATTGAAGTAGAATTGATAAGTAAAGACTGTACATAGGTAAGGTCTATAGTGTGATGATTTGATATTAGCTTTGATGGAATGCCTGAGCTGGAGAGAGGGATAAAAGAGGCGGCCTCTATCGTGAGGACAGATTAACATGGTGACCTTCTAATAAGGGAAAAAAGCCAGGGAAAATCAGGCAGAGGGCCTTGTTAAGCATAGAGGGTTTCCCTGGCACCTTTTGAGCATGTGGGGGATTCCGCTGCCCGCTACCCTATTTATATATTCCTGCTGTGTCGTTAGTGCCAAAGGAAAAGACTTGCCTATTTCCCACCCATTAAATAATTCTTCATTGCAAAATTGAATCAGGAAAAGGGAGATTTTATATCTGTTTTTGTTGCCTTCAAACAGTTTTATGCACATAAATACTTTGGAGATTGGATACCCCTCTTAGGAAAGAGAACATTTATTTTGTAGTTGTATATAAAGCACTCACAAAGGACATCATGCATGCAGTTCTCGGAAGTTTTTGCAAACACCAAAGAATGTGACAGCTACTGCTCAACATCTTTCAGCTGTGATTATACCAGGTTACCTCCCAAACACCCTTTTTTTGTTTTACTTTTTGGCTGTGTTGGGTCCTCATTGCTGCACGCGGGCTTTCTCTAGTTGTGGCGAGCGGGGGCTACTCTTTGTTGTGGTGCGCGGGCTTCTTGTTGTGGTGGCTTCTCTTGTTGTGGAGCACGGGCTCTAGGCACGCGGGCTTCAGTAGTTGCAGCACATGGGCTCTAGACTACAGGCTTAGTAGTTGTGGCGCACGGGCTTAGTTGCTCCATGGCATGTGGGATCTTCCCGGACCAGTGTCCCCTGCATTGGCAGGTGGATTTTTAACCGCTGTGCCACCAGGGAAGTCCCCCAAACACCCATTTTTACATGTACAAGTCAAATGATTTTCCCAAGCTAAGCTGTCTGCTGATTTTTCCAGGGATTGATGAACTTCTTTAAACGTCTATAATGAGTACTAGTGACCTATAATTTCAGGGAACTTGAAACTACCTGAGTATAATTGCTTTAAAAATGCCTGCTACTGTCCAGTTTGAACAACCAGCCTGTCACAAACAAACCACTGTCAATCCATTATAAAAGGAAAACCCCTCTCCTAATTGAGAATCCAGGAACAGTGTCAAGGAGTGGAGTTTTGATTGTATAGAGAGCTATTGATGGCTCTGATTTGGGTGTGTGATAGGTGAATCACTTCACTTCCCCATCCTCTGTTACCTAATCTCCCAAGGAGGGGCGTGGATGACATTATCTCTAAAGCATTTTTTACTTCTAACTTATTGTTAGTTAAGTAAGTCTGATTTGAAGGGCACTCAGAATGGATCGTGTAGAAGGCACGTGCTTCTACCTTTTGACTATTATGAATAATGCTGCTATGAATACGGATGGACACCCATCTCTTTGAGACTCTGTTTTTAATTGTTTTGGGTATGTACCCAGAAGTGGAATTGCTGGATCATATGGTAATTCTATCTTTAATATTTTCTGAGGAACCTCCAGATTGTTCTCCATAGTGGCTGCTCCGTTTTACATTCCCACCAATAGCGCACAAAGGTTCCAATTTCCCCAAATCCTGGCCAGAACTTGTTATTTTCTCTTTTTTTGGTAGTAGTCATACTAATGGGTGTGAGGTGATATCCCATTGTGGTTTTGATTTGCATCTCCCTAGTGATTAATGATGTTGAGCATCTTTTCATGTGCTTATTGGCTGTGTCTTCCTTGGAAAAATGTCTACTTAAGTCCTTTGCCTGTTTTTTATTTGGGTTATTTTTTGTTGAGTTGTGGGATTTCTTTGTATAGTCTGGATGTTAACTCCTTTTCAGATACATGGTTTCTTCCATTCCATTGGATGCATTTTCACTCTGTGGTTTGTGTCCTTTGTTGCACAGAAGTTTATAATTTTGAGGTAGTCCAGTTTAACTATTTTTACTTTGTTTCCTGTGCTTTTGGCATCATGTCCAAGAAATCATTGTCAAACTCCATGTCAAGAAGCTTTCCCCCTGTTTCATTCTAAGAGTGTTAAAGTTTTAACTCTTAAGTTTAAATCTTTGATCTATTTTGAGTTAATTTTTTTAAATTAACTAATTTATTTTTGGCTGCGTTGGGTCTTTGTTGCCACGCATGGGCTTTCTCCAGTTGTGCTGAGTGGGGGCTACTCTTCGTTGTGGTGCGCGGGCTTCTCATTGTGCTGGCTTCTCCTGTTGCAGAGCACGGGCTCTAGGTGTGGGCTTCAGTAGTTGTGGCACGTGGGCTCAGTAGTTGTGGCTCACGAGCTCTAGAGTGCTGGCTCAGTAGTTGTGGTGCACGGGCTTAGTTGCTCTGCAGCATGTGGGATCTTCCCGGACCAGAGCTCGAACCCATGTCCCCTGCATTGGCAGGTGGATTCTTAACCACTGTGCCACCAGGGAAGTCCCTTGAGTTAATTTTGTATATGGTGTAAGGTAAGGGTCAAATTCATTCTTTTGCATATGGTATCTAGTTTTCCCAATACCATTTGTTGAAAAGACTGTCCTTTACACATTGGATGGTCTCGGCATCCTTGTCAAAAATCATTTGGTCATATATGCAAGGGCTTAATCTGCGTTTATCAGATCTTTTGATGTTTCAGAATAAAGCAGAAATTCAGAATTTCATGTGTAATAATATTTTAAGAATAAGAATGTAAATGGAAAAAAAAATTAAATTAAAGTACTGCAGAGTAAAGGAAACACATATGTGGGCCATTTTCCAGCCCATTGGGTACTAGCTTGTTGCTTTTGTTTTGAAGAGAATAGAAATGGATGGACACATGGAGACACACACATTTTAGCAAGTTTGTGCTCTGAAAAAAATGTTCTTTTTGCTGGGTTTATAATTAAGCAAATTTTTGTGGAGAAGTATTAGCATGGAAATGGGGCATTTGGGTTCTTTAAAAGAGGGTCAGGATATAAAAGGGATTCTGAAGTCATTTCTCCTTTGCAAGAGTGGAGAACTTTTCTCATGGAACATTTCCATGTTCTCTCCATGGGAGTTGTTTCTCTGAGGCCACAAAGATGGAAAAGGGAGAAGAAGAAGGAAGCTAGCAAGTGTATGTGTACGCCAAGTGCTTTACAAATCTATTTTATTGTCTTACAAAAGTTCCCTTACAGATTGGCTTTTCTTTTTCCAGGTTGGCTTTTATTATTTCCATTAAAAAAAAAAAAGAAAACCCTTAAAGTTAAGAGAAAGTGGGAAGCTTATTTTAGGACACAAATAAATGAATGGCCAAAACAGAATTTAGACACAGGTCAGCCATCCTCCACAATTTCACGATTAAGATAAGTTAGCTCCAAATGAGTCTTCCAGTGGCTGAGATGGGCAGCCAGGAGGCTGAGCAAAGGAGAAAAGATTGTGCTATCAAAAAAATTAACTATATTAAAAGTAAATAAAAAATAGGTGCAAATCAAGAGAAAACCTTCCTGGCTTTATAATGCATTGCTACCTTAATATATGCCTGAAACCAATCAATTTATGCAGATATCCTCACCGTGTAATTACACTTTTTTTCCCCTTTTAACTAAGTTCCTAAAATGTGGGCACTTAGTAAGTGATGACAATTATTATTCTGTATAATAATAAAGAAAAGTCTGAATAACCATAATTAGTAAAAGCAGCAGTTTTTCAAGTACCACCTTTTGAGAATCCAAAGTGAATTTCTTAATGCTTATATACAAAGCTTTTAAACGTGCAAATCTGTTCTTATGTCAATAAGCCACATGTGCTTCTTTGAGGATTCCAAAAGCAGTGGGTAGCACCCAGAATCACACAGCCTGAGCCGGAAAGGATCCTAGAAAGTCCCAATTCTCTGGTTTTACTTACGGTGAAACTAAGAATGTGTTTTTCAAGTCCAGAGCCAAGACTAGAAATGAGGTCTCGTCAATCTTAGTGCAACGCTTTCTCTGATACATCTTTCTTTTTATTAGATTTAGAGCTAATACTAGAGGCCCCAGAATTCATTAATGACACAGAAAAGTGTCTGCAGACTGAATGAATCTTCTACATGTCTGTTTCTTCTTCCCAAAATATACGTAGATGTTACTGTGACTCTATAATGTTCCTTGAACCATTCAGCAACTTACTGAGCACTTATTTGAACAAAGACCATATGACAAAGCCCAAGCCCTCATGAAGTTTATATTCTGATGGAGTGAGAATGACAATAAATTGTTTAATAAGTAAAGTTTTAGCATGATAGTTGGTGAAACATTCTGCAGAGAAAAATAAAACAGAGTGAGGACAGGAAGTGATGGCAAGTGGGGTTTGCTCTTTTGTACTGAAAGGTACAGGGGTAGGGCTCACTCCTCTGAGAGGGTAACTTTTGAGCAGAGACCTGCAGGAAGGGAGGGAATCAGCCATGGGGCAATTGGGGAGAGACCTCACAAGGATGTCACTGTGCCTGGAATGAAGTGAAAAGGGTGGGGGAGTTACAGAAGATGACATCAGAAAAGTAAATTGAGGCCAGATCACGCAGAGTCATGAAGCTCACTTTAATGTTTGACTTTTACTCTGAGTAGGGTAGAAAACCATTGGAAGGTTTTGAATAGAAGAGTAACATGAGCTGACTTGTATTCTGCTCCGATCTCTTTGGCTTCTGTGTGGAAATTCTGGGTGGAGTGTGGAAGCAGGGAGAATATTTCCGGAGTTACTGCGGAAATCCCTGAAGAGAGAAAGGTACTTGTGGTGGAGGAGCTAGTCATACGGGGACAGTTTCTGGTTATGTTTTGAAGGTAGAAATGCAGAATGTGAACACAAAAGCGGATTAAGTATTACTTCAACTACTGAACGACAGGGAGGATGAAGGTCCCATTTTCTAAGAAGGGGAAGACTAGGGGAGAATGTTTGGGGAGGGAAGAACGTCAGTAAGAGGAGGAGCTTGGTTTTGAGCATGTTGAGTTTGAGGTTAATGAGATGTTCAAGCTGAGTGTTGGGTGGGCAATTGAAAATATGAGTCTGGATATCAGGGAAGCAGTGTAGGCTGGAAATATAAACTGATATCAGTTTAAAGTGTTATTGAACTCATTGCAAATAGGTTGCAGGCAAGATACCCCTTTAATAAGTCAGTATGTATTTTCTAAGCACAAGGACATTTTCTTATATAACCACAGTACGACGATAAATCTTATTTTCTAATTTATACTATTAACTAATTTACAAATCTTATTCAAAACTTCACCAGTAGTCTCAATAATGCCCTTTATAGTGTGTACACACACACAGTCCAGGATCATCTTATCAGTATCAAGCATTGCACACACACACACACACTGCATTGCATTATATATTGCAATATATAATTTATATATATATATATATATATATATATAAAATATACCTTTTCACAGTTCCACTTGGGGATTTTATATTAACCACTGGTGAATCTTGGTGAAAGTACACAGAACTTCTTTTTACTATACTTACATCTTTTCCATACATTTGAAATTACCTCAAAATAAAAAGTTATAAAAATGTGTTACTGGATACATCTTTTTAATTGTTTTTTAAATTAATTCTGCATTTCCCTGACTGTCTTAGTCAGCTTGAGCTGCTATAACAAATACCATATACCATAATGGTATACTACCAAAATATCATAGTACTGGGTGGCTTAAACAACAAAGGTTTCAGGTTGGAAAGTCCAAGATCAAGATGCCAGCAGATTTGATTCTTGGCGAGGGCTGTCTTCCAGGTTTGCAGATGGCTGCCTTCTTGCTATGTCCTCACATGGTGGAGACAGAGGAAAGGAGATCTTTGTCCCTTTTCCTCCTCTTATAAGGACATTAATCCCATAATGGGAGCCCCATCCTCATGACTTCATCTAAACCTAATTACCTCCCAAAGGTCCCACCTTCAAATACCATCACATTAGGAGTTAGGGCTTCAAAAGATGAATTTTGGTGGGGGACACAAATAAATATTCAGTCCATAATATTGACAAAAAGTTATCAAAGCGCTCTCTCTCTCTCTCTGTATAAATATATATATATAATATATATATATATATATATACACACAGTATATATGTAATATATATGTACACATTATGTACACATACATATGTAGAGAGAACTATATATGTGTATATATATTACACACTATATTTAAATGGTCTATATTATATAGAGAGGATATATTCCAGGATATTATAATTGATATGGAAATATTAATTCTATAGAAAAAAAACCTCTTGCTCATTGTTGAAAATCTTGGTCTATTTTCAGCTTCCACCCCCAACCCTATCACCAAACAAGGGACTTTATCTTCCTTTTATAATATAGGCTTCATAATATCAGGGGTCTTGTCTATTTTGTTTCTTGTTTTATTCCTTTTACCTACAGCAGTGTTCAGGTGTACAGTGTACAGTGTTCAGTAACTGGTAACATCTCAAAAATATGTTGAATGACTAACACAAAATGCAGATCCCTCATACATACATTTATTGCGTATGCTTTTTCCCCTAAATGTATCCATACACTTTAAAATACTGAAAAGCACTGTTCTAATGGGAAGAGATGGCTTATAGAATCACAAGACTCAGGGAAATTTTAACAGGTGTTTCCTAGAGTTTTTGTGAGATGTGTATGTGGTAATAACATAAGCTGAACACCAAGAATAGGGTTGGTAGATGGAAGGTGCCCAGCAGTGATCCCCAGTAGCTATATTTCTCCTGTCCACTACCTCTTTCTCCTTACAGAGTCTGCTTTTGGAATGTGTCTCTAAGATTAGAAAGTAAATGTTGAGCAGACAAATTTGAGAAATTGTTCAGTCTTTTAAAATCCCAACCACTTCCATGATCTATTGAAAACACAGTTGTATAAAATTGGTTACAGTCACCTTATTCTAGGGCCCTGGCATGGACTCAGGCCCTGTCCTTCACTTTGTCAAAATATGTCAGAAATCCTGTGGAGACTTTCCCTCCACAGGTCTTTCAATAACCAACAGTTGAAAGATGAGTCAAATAATTAAGACAGCTCTATTTGACATAACCAAGAAACATTGCTCTGGGAGCTAGGGAAAAGATAGTATAGCTGGCCTCTTATATAGCAAATCTACTGAATTATAAATGAATGAAAGAATGGTGCATGGAGAATTCAGAACTTAATACTAATGTCTACTCTATGCTAGACACTGTATGTCTAGAGGCTGTGTGCTGTGAGAAATGCAGTCATGAAACGGGATGTTACAATCAAGCGGACAGAAAAGACAATGACTAAAAGTGAAAGTATGTGTAGGGGTAGAATGAATGATAGGAGGTTGAGAATGGATGGGAACAGCTGAGAGAAGGGGGAGGTTTCAGCAAGGAGCTGGCATATTAAGTGTGTCTAAAAGAATGAAGAGAATTTTGCAAGGAGAATTCCAGAAAAGGACAGCAATGAAGTCTGTGGGTAAAGCGTTAAGGCTGTAGAGTCAGCAACCCTTAGTTCTAAATGGACTCTATCACTTTCTTAGCTCTCTGACCTGTAAGTCTCAGTTTCCATGTCTGTACAATGCAGAAGGGGGTGGTTGAGACCAGGCTTGTTGTAAAGTTTAAATGAGGTGACACACATAAGGGACTTCGCACAGGCTCAGACCCAGTGAGTGCTCCATAAGTATTAGCCACTGTTGTTATTGTAGTTATTATGATTATTTTCCCATTTTAACTAGATGTCAAGTTTTTTGTAATGGCACAAGTCCAGAGAATCCAGGCAGAACTTGCCATGGAGTGACAAGGAGCCCGGTGTGGATTTCAGTGTGAAGAGGTTCAATTCTACCTGTAGGGAAGTTACGGAGAAGGGAATGCCTTCTTATTGGGCACTCACTGTTTTAGATGCTAGGAGTTTTGGAGGGCACAGATGCAGTCCTGCCTTCTAGGCATTTGGCTTGATGAGGGTTAGGCAAAACCCACATCATTCTGAATGCAAGAAAGACTGTGATTAGATTCTATAAAAGGAGTGCAAATATGTCACAGAGAACAGAAGTAGGAATGATCAGTTTCACTTCAAAATACTAAAAAAAGGTGACATTAATATGCATCTTTAAAAAAGAGTGATTAAAAAAGTGAATCTAAAGCTGTTTCTGATTCTAGATTCTAGACGTGCTGTCACTTTCCTTGTTCCAACATCAGGGTGAATTGCTTAACCTCTGTAAGCCTTAGCTTTCTTATCTATTAAATAGAGATAATGTGGTACCTATTGCTTAGAACAATTGTGGGGTTTATGGAAGATAATCCATGTAAAGGAGCTTACCTGGCACAATGCCAAAGAACTGATTCAATGAATCACTTGTATGTGTTCTTACTATTTCAAGACTATTTTATAGGATACAGAGCACTTTGTTATAGATGATCTTATTTCATCCTCGTAACCTCCTTGTAACATTGGCAAGATAAACAACTATCGTTCCCTTTTGATTGATGAAGAAACTGAAGATTGAAGAGATGGATATATCAAATCATACGCAACTGGTATGGGTCAGACTCAGGACTTAATCCCAGATCTAATGCCCTGAGTACCTTTCCTTTTATTTCTGTCTTGAAATGAAAGGAAATCACCCTCAAGAAGATGTAATTGTTATATTGGCTTTAAAATTGTTGTTTCTTGGGCTTCCCTGGTGGCGCAGTGGTTGAGAGTTCGCCTACCGATGCAGAGGACACGGGTTCGTGCCCCAGTCCGGGAAGATCCCACATGCCGCAGAGCGGCTGGGCCCATGAGCCATGGCCGCTGAGCCTGTGCGTCCGGAGCCTGTGCTCCGCAACGGGAGAGGCCACAGCAGTGAGAGGCCCGCATACCGCAAAAACCAAAACCAAAACCAAAAAACAAAAAATTGTTGTTTCTTGATAATTTCAGAGCTTCTTCTATTCAAATGAAATCTCATAAAACCCCTAACGTATACAACAGTAACCAGAGATGCTCTTTAAAAACTCAAGACTGTATGATTCTCTCCTTTCCTCTTCACTCAATGGCTCCGTGCAGCCCAACTTGGGAAAAAAATAAACAGGTCTGAAGGAAAGATCTGTATTTGGAGAACAGCTTAAGCAAGGTTGGTGGTCTGAGAGTCCATAGCCTTTCACAAGCTCTTGAGGAGTTTGATGCTTTACCTGCGGCTGGACCAGCTTTGGTGTCAGTGCCTGTGAAGTTCACTAACTGTGGGACCCGGGGCATGTTTCTTAAATTCCCTTTGCCTCAATTCCCTGATCCACAACATGCAGGTAATAATATCTACCTTATGGGTTATTGTGAGAGGTAAATTTGATAACAAGAAAAACATTAAAAATGTTCTTGACATATAGTAAGTGCTCAAAAATCATTTACTGCAAATGATTTCATCTTTCTGGGCTTCACTTTTCTCTTCTGCAGAATAAGAACAATAATTTACCAAGGGAGTTTTTGTCAGACTTACATGGTGTAATGTAAATAATGCAGATAAAAGGCCTGGCACGTAACAGTAACTGGGGACTTCCCTGGCGGTCCAGTGGTTAAGACTCTGAGCTTCCACTGCAGGGGGTGCGGGTGTGATCCCTGGTCAGGGAACTAAGATCCCATATGCCGAAGCGTGGCCAAAACAAAACAAAACAAAAAACAACCCCCCCCCCCAAATAACAGTAACTAAATAGAAGTAATAATAAAATTCTCCTTGTGATTTCACTCTCTTTTCTGAATCCTAACATTCTGTGTAAAAGCAAGTCCTCTTTTGTGTTTCCAGTTTCTTCTTCTTTCTCCCGCCCTTGCTCACATATGAAGGACCTTGCCTGTTTCTGATGTCAGTCCCTGGACCCTTTTCATAGGAAAGACTCATGTCCTCCAATTAGACCAATACCGATTGACCTGGGCCCTTCGGCAATCCTGATGCCTTCCACATTAATTTGACATCTGCACTTCACCTTGAAAATATGCTAATTGCAACAGGGATCTGAAGACTGCACGAAACACGGGTTTGCAAAAGTCTGTGGTGTGCTAGGAATAATTGCAAATTTAATTCCCTTTGAGAAGATGTACAAAAACCTGACCACTCCCATTAGCCCAGAGGAAATTAGAATCTCTGAAATCAAGTGAAATGAACCAAATTAAAGGACAAAATATTTCATTTTGAAGGAAAAAAAGCTCTACACTTCATTATTTAAAATCTCCCAGAAAAAACTTTGGTTCAGAAACAGTGTTTTTCAGCATTTCCATTAGGCAATTAATTTTCTTAGAATTAATGTTCTGAAAAAATCTTGCTCAATTTTATTTTTCAGAGACAAGTTTAACTTTAAAAATATGTTAAAAAATGTAGGTAATAATTAATTGTGTTTTATTATCAAAGGAGCACTAATTTAAGCTAAACATGCAGTGCTATTGCATCAAATATAATCTTAAATTTTAAAAACAACTTTATTGGGGCATATTTTATGTATCATAAAATTCACCCACTTCAAGAGTGCAATTCAGTGATTTTTCAGTAACTTGCCATTGCTATCACCTTAAATCAGTTTTAGAACATTTTTACTCCCCCAACAAGATTCTTCATACCCACTTATTATTCAATAAATTTTTAAATTTTATTTATTTGTTTTTGGCTGCATTGGGTCTTTGTTGCTGTGCTCGGGCTTTCTCTAGTTGCGGCGAGAGGGGCTGCTCTGTCGCAGTTTGCGGGCTTCTCATTGCGGTGGCTTCCCTTGTTGCGGAGCACGGGCTCTATGCATGTGGGCTTCAGTAGTTGTGGCACGAGGGCTCAGTAGTTGTGGCTCATGGGCTCTAGAGCACAGGCTCAGTAGCTCCGTGGCCTGTGGGATCTTCCTGGACCAGGGATTGAACCCACGTCCCCTGCATTGGCAGGCGGATTCTTAACCGCTGCGCCACCAGGGAAGCCCCTTCATACCCATTTATAATTAATCCCCATTCACACTTCCAGCCCCTGACAACCACTAATTTACTTTCTGTCTCTGTAAATTTGCCATTTCTGGAGATTTTATATAAATGGAATCACGCTGTGTTTGGTCTCCAGTGTATGGCTTCTTTGACTTCGCATAACTTTTTTTTTTTTTTTTTTGTGGTACCGGGCCTCTCACTGTTGTGGCCTCTCCCGTTGCAGAGCACAGGCTCCGGACGTGCAGGCTCAGCGGCCATGGCTCACGGGCCTAGCCGCTGCGCGGCATGTGGGATCTTCCCGGATCGGGGCACGAACCCGTGTCCCCCTGCATCGGCAGGCGGACTCTCAACCACTGCGCCAGCAGGGAAGCCCTCGCATAACATTTTTGAGCTTCATTCATGCTGAAGCATGTGTCGGTAGTTCGTTCCTTTTTATTACTGAGTATTATTCCACTGTATAAACAGACCACGTTTTGCCTATCATATGCCAGGTGGTGGACATTTAGGTGGCTTTCAGTTTTTGCCTTTTGTGATGTAATCTTATTTTTTTTCTCTTTTTCCCATTGGATAAAACTGACATATAACATTGTGCAAATTTAAGGTATACAGTGTGTTACTTTGATACATTTGTATATGGTAATACACAATATTTTGCTGTTGGAAAAGTATTTATCACATTACCTACTTATAGCACAATATTATTGTCTATATTAAATATACTGTATGTTAGATCTCTATAGATATCATTTATTTCTATGAGAGAAATGTGTTAACAATTAGGTGCTCTGTTGGTCTTCTCTCCTGAGCTCAAACAACATGGGGAGTTTTGGAATGGAGCAGAAAGGCATTGCCCATTACTACCAATGGCTCCTGAGGCTTCTATCATCCTCTTTGTTCAGTTCTGTTTAATATTCTGTCTCAGAAGATGAGCAACACTTTTTGCATTTTTGGAGCCTAGTTTAGGTCCATTACTCAAGAACCACAGTTTATTTTAATGGGCAATGAAGAAGGGGGACTGCTAAATGTTCCATGATGTACATTGGAGAATTAAGCTTTCAGGGCAAATTCTCCACTCACACTTTGCTAAATTCTTTCTGTCAAAATTTCCTTCTCAGCCCAATTGAAGCAATATATCAAAAGTAAGCGGGTGGGGGCTTCCCTGGTGGCGCAGTGGTTAAGAATCCGCCTGCCAGTGCAGGGGACACAGGTTTGAGCCCTGGTCTGGGAAGATCCCACATGCCACGGAGCAACTAAGCCTGTGCGCCACAACTACTGAGCCTGCACTCTAGAGCCCATGTGCCACAACTGCTGAAGCGCGGGCGCCTGGATCCCGTGCTCTGCAAGGGGAGAAGCCACCGTAATGAGAAGCCTGTGCACGGCAACGAAGAGTAGCCCCCACTCGCCGCAACTAGAGAAAGCCCGCGCGCAGCAGCGAAGACCCAATGCAACCAAAAATAAATAAATAGAATAAAAAATAAAAAAAAGTAAGCGGTCGAGTGACTTCCAGCTTAAAATTATACATTTTGTCCATTCTCACCCACATTTTTAATGTAAATGTGAAGCCATCATGAAAAGTGTTAAGAGCTCAGCTGGTTGTGTTTTCATGGTTTATGCTTTGCTGAGACAGCATTATCCATCTTGCCCAGGATGGCTTCAGGATAGCATTTAGAACCTCCGATGGCTTCAGAGAATTCAGGCAACAAATTTAGAGAGAGAGACACAGAGATAGAGCTAGAGAGAGAGACAGAGAGAGAGACGGGGGAGACGGAGACATTAGTGTCAAAGAAAATGGAAAATAGAAATGGACTCATCTCCAGATATTTTCAATTCACAGTCTGTATTTAGTAGAATCCATTCGTTTCTGAGCAGCCAGCATTTACTAAGCACCTATTACATGCAGAATCTTGAATTATTAGCTGGAGATGCAAAGATAAAAATGTTCATCCTTTGATCACTAACAATATTTACTAACAATTTTGTGCAATGTACTGTAGGTTCTAGGCATTCAAAAGTGAAAGCCACCTCGGTGCCTGATTTTGTGGAGCTAGCAGCCAAGTGGGAATAAAGATAAAAAAGCAAAGACATACAAAAAATAATTGCATATAATGATAAGTACTGTGAAGAAATAAAGAAATCAGGGTATTGAGAGGGAGTATAATGAGAGGGTGCTTTAGACTTCTGAGGAGGTGGCATTTAAGCTGAGACCTAAAGGAAAGGAGGAGATAGATCAGAGGAATGAGGGAAGGAGTGTTCCAGGCAGAGGCAAGAGCAAGGGCTCAGGGAGGGAAGGGAAAGAGCTTGGAAGACAGGCACGGCACTATGTCTAAACTGTCTGTTTCTGGAAGCACTGTGAATAAAGTATACACAGGTACTATGTGGGCAAGAAGAAGCAGCTCAGAATGGTCCTTTGCATAGAGAAGTAGAAAAATGAGAGTTTAATGGCTGAATGGATGAATGAATAAATGACAGAATGGACAGATGAACAGATGCCTGTCTGACTGACAGACTGACAGAATGCATGAATGTGTAAATGGAAGGTAGCCCTTTTTGATAGGTGGGTAGAGGAGACGTTATTATACGAAATTTATAATCTAAGGACTGTGAGAGAAAGTGGGCGTATAAGCAAATGGGAAGGAAGGGAGACAGGAGGCTGAGAGTACTTTCCAGCCTCTCGGTTTTTTTCCCCTTAGGGGCTAGCTCTGAGGGACTTCTTGCATTCTAATTTGAAGAACCCTTCCCTACCCTATTTTAGGCATAAAACGAGACAGCTCCACCTCTGTGACAGCTGCCTGGTGAGCAAAGGAAAATTAATTAACTGGCACGGATGGCCTACAGCTCAGATTTTCCACATAAATGGCGCATAAAACAGTTGTATCTTTTAAGATTGGATTCATCTTGAGAAAGCAGGGGAGGCAGGATATGTGAGCCCAGAGTAATTCAATGAAAACTATCTTTATCAACTAAATCATTTAAACCTGAATAGACATACATACACACACACACACACACACACACACACACACACACAGAAATTTATTTGTTAACTTCGAGAGATAGTAGACGCTTATCTCCAGTGCTGTCAGATTGCATAGCTCCGGGTTGCAGCATCCTCCTGTGCTACACCATATGGCATTCCTGACAACTGTGTGCATTATGTGATAACGGTCAGGGGCCAAGACCGCTTAAACTATCAGTATTTAAATCACCTGTACCTCTCACAGCTGGCCAATTTCCAACTGGATAGATTCTCTGTACATCTAGGGAATAAACAAGGGTGGTCCTGGAAGCCTGAACTTCTTGGTTTCCCTCCAGAGTTATTTACTTTTGTTCCAGGAGGAAATGAATACATTCCATCAATGCAGGAAGCCCAGGGTGCAAATGTAATTTCCCACAGCAGTAGCAGTACCTCCAGAAAAAGACACGTAAGCTCCCCACTCATGGCCAGTGAAATCTTTTTTTCCTGATAGCATTAATAAAAATGACACATGGAACATTTGCTCAAGTGGCAAAGTGGGACTTTCCTGGCTCTAACTTTTGTTTAAGTCATTCTCCTATTATATTATATTCTTTCAGGTCAAAAGGAAATCAACCCACCTGGAGGCCACAGGGAGGCAGTTGCCATAACAGGCCACAGCCCCAAATGGCTTCAGTAAGTTCTCTGCAAGCAGGGAGCAATTGCTCATCACCAGGTACAGGCTTATGGGTGGACTGTGCTGATGCCCGGTCCTGACTGCAGACAAGCAATAGGGGTGGGAAGTAGGGTCAGAACGTGGAAATCAGCTTCTACTTCTTTGCATGTCTATTGACATCTAAACTTTTTTAGCTCCTGTCTTTCTTCCCAGTTTTATTGCCTCACCTCAGTGACTTCTGTTGGGTTTTCAAAACGCAGTAAGGCATCTCTTCCTGTGCAAAGCCACCTTGGGTCCTCTCCTCTCTGTCCTCAGAGCTGGGGTCCCTCTTCCTTCCATTTGGAGCACCTTGCATGTACCACAATCATGTCGTGTAAAAAATTCTATCAGCTGAAATTATTTTGTTAGTCTCCCACCTAGGCTCCGTGATGCACAAAAATGGGGTCTGGTTTTGCTGGTTATTTCCCCCCTTTATACCTATCCACATTGTAGGGACTCAGCGAATTAATGAACGTATAGAGACACCCAGAAATTCCTCCTCATCCTAGGAATTTTCACTACACGTAAACCATTTTTCTCCACCCTCATTTCTAACTACTCCACACTGACTTTTTTTTTTTTTTTTTTTGGCTGTGTTGGGTCTTCTTTGCTGTGCACGGGCTTTCTCTAGTTGCAGCGAGTGGGGTCTACTCTTCGTTGCGGTGCGTGGGCTACTCATTGCGGTGGCTTCTCTTGTTGAGGAGCACAGGCTCTAGGCACTTGGGCTTCAGTAGTTGTGGCGCATGGGCTCAATAGTTGTGGCTCACGGGCTCTAGAGCGTAGGCTCAGTAGTTGTGACACTTGGGCTTAGTTGCTCCGCGGCATGTGGGATCTTCCCGGACCAGGAATCGAACCCGTGTCCCCTGCATTGGCAGGCGGATTCTCAACCACTGCACTACCAGGGAAGTCCTACTCTACACTAATTGTAACTATGCATTTGGTATTTCTTCAACTGGGAAAATTTTTATTGTTTTTGCTATCAAGACTCCATGCTCCTTGCCTGGATTCCTGTAGCAGCCAGTGTGGTCTCTCAGGGATGTATGTTGTTGTTTCTCCGTCTATCTTCTGAAAGCCTGCAGATTGATATCCCTAAAAGCCAACTCTTCCCTTGCTGTAAACAAAATCAAATCCAGACAAATAAAACTTTAGGTTTCTTTCTATTGTCTTAAAGAGACAATGGGTATTAGGTCAAGAATTTCAGTGCTACTCTAACTAGTTCCATAGCCTATTAAGCTTTGTGAGCCTTGGATGAGCAATTTAATTTGTCTGAGTCTGAGTTTGCCCATGTTAAAAAATGGGGATAATAATAGTAGCAGTTTTTCAGATCAAATGTGATAATGCATGAAATGGGTTAAGTAGAGTGCTTGGCTTTTAATAACAACTAATGTGTATCTCCGCATTTCATTGTTTATTCTTTCCTTCCTTTCCCTCTCCTTCTCATCTTACTCCTTTCCTACTTTTCCTTCTACTTTAGATTCATTCATTCATTTGTTCTTTCTTTCAACAACAGCAGGTTAGAGGATCAGCGTATCAGAAAATTTTCTGTAATTTTCCAAAATTTAAAAACTTTTCCTCTTAGAAAATCAAACCTCAGGCAGGATCTAGTTTTGTGCTCTTAACTATTTTGGTACCTGTACTTATAAACACTGGTAGGATTACAGAATCAAAAAGGACAGCAGATCGTCCTCAGACATCAGAAGCAGGACTCCTGGAAAGAAATCTATGGTCATGATCATCAGAGAAGATGCTCTGCTTTCAAAGGACCAAAGCCTTGGCATGATGAGTTAGGAATATCAGCCTTGCCATTTCTGTCTTCATATTGTGAGTTCATTACCAAACTCAGTATGTGCCATTCCATGCAAATGATCTTGCTGCCAGGTTTTGGGGCTGCATAAGTTTCCATTGTTTTATGTAAAACTGTACATTTTACTCATTCCTTCTGTCATTTACTCATCAGACATATACCATGTACCTACTGAGTGCCTGGCACTAGGGGTTAAAGGCAAATGAGACACATTTGTCTCAAGGGGGACAAATGAGAGGGATGGGTGTAGTGTGGTGCGGAAGGTCGATGCTTTATACTTTTTCTTTGAGAGTGATATTTATGCACTTGTTCATAGAAGTAGCTGTCTCCATACCAGCTGATTCCCTTGGCAAAAATAACACATTCAAATGCCAATGCAATGACCTATTCACAACTTAAAAATTAATAGGTATTAATTATCCTTTTGGTCTAACGTGAATGAAGAGGTATTAAGGATTTTCTTTTCCTGATGTTCATGGCAATGTCCACTGACCTCACCCTGATTCTCTCTGCGTATGAACACGTTGCCAATTATGGTACTAACAGACCGGTTAGATAAATGGAGATGGAGCTCAGTCTCAAGGGGCAGAGAGATCTGAGTTCAAAACCAGCCCCAAACTGTGTGCAGTTGGACAAGCTGCTCAATCTATTATATAGAATATGTAGAATGGGTCCATATGAGGGAACTTTCAAGGCTGTGAAGAGTAAATGAGATAACGTAGCTAGGACACTCAGTCCAGGGTTACTGCATGGTCGTTACTCATTCATTGGACTCCCTCCTACTCTTCCTTTCTTACAACAAACTGCCCTGACAGCCATGGCAGGAGATTCACTTTAAATTGTTGTGACTTTTATCCTGGGGTACTGCTTCTGTCACTATTGGGGAAATAATTGAATGCTTTCACCTCTTACTAGGCCTTACTTCATCTTAGGGGTCTGAGCCCTGTAGACTCAGAAAAGTTATAAAGATAGAGCCAAGGCAAGACACAAGATAGCTTTCTCGCTGTTACTGTCACACCAGCTCCACATGCGGAGGCCCTGCCTTTGAAGAGCTCAATGGAGGCTGCTTCATCAGACTGTTTCTATTTTCATCCCTGAGTGTACAGTGAATTAAATGTGTTGAACATCTCCTGGGGCACCTTTAGCCTGGTTGTGCAAAAACTGTTGAATCTTGAAAGCCTGGACCTTCTTGATGATTTTTGAATTAAAACTATTTCCTCTTTCTATCTCTCTCTGTTGTTTTTCATCATTAAAAATGAAGCTCTGCATCTCTTGAAAAAAAATGCAGTCTATTAAATTTGGAGTGTATTTCTGTGTGTGTGTGTGTGTGTGTGTTTGTATGATGCATATTTTGGATGAATGTTTGGGGTGTGGGGCTGATAGGTACAATTGGCCTGACTTATCTGGTCTGGCACATGTGGCCATGTTTTGGATGTGTGAGTATAGGAGAGGGGTATGCAAGTGGCACGTGCGTTTGGTATGAATGTGTGGAGGGTGTGTGTGTATGAATGTAATATTGCGAGTGTCAGTATTCCTGAGGTATGCATTGTGTGCATTGGGTGGGTAAATCTGCCATATGTATTTAGTTGTGATAGACATGTGGGGCTATGTGTGTGAATATATATGTGTGCCTGCACCCATCTTTTTATCTGTTAGTTTTGTATCTTTCAGCTGCATTGCTCAAAAGCTACAGAGTTATGGCTCAGAACAGTTCTCATAAATAAAAGCATTTGGCCTCCGTGGTTTAGCCGTATAGAAATTGGCAACACCCTCCCTGTCAGGGTGTCTATTGCCAGAGGCGAGGCTTTGGGGAGATACCCTACAACTACTTGGAGGCAAGTTAGGTGACTCACCTTCTTGGATTGCAACATCCCCGAGATCTTATTGTTCCATGCACATCACAGCCCTAACTCTGCCTTTTGAATTGATATTTTCACACCCTAAGAGTAGAACCACCAGGATCCCACTTTAGCCTTTGTACTGACTCATAAACCCCAACTTTCATAATTCTCAAGGAGAATTAGAGAGTTGGCAGCGATCAGAGATCTTTTTTTAAAGTCCAACCCAGTGTAAGTATTTTATCAGGAATCATATGTCCTGTTAATTTGATCATCTGTTCTGCTCACACTACTTACCCATTTGTACTTGGCCCACACTGAATGCTTCATGCCTTAGGAGGGAATCAATGTGGGATGTTCCTATAAATCTCTCTAAGGAGGCCTTTCCCCACAGCATCACCACTGTGCCCTTCAGTGACTGCAGTGTGTACCCCTAGAGATCCCTTTCCATACACCTTCCCTGACCATCCCAGTGATGGGGGAGGAATCCCTTCTCTGTGAGTTCTTTGTTCTTTTACCCTAATCTTTGCACGTGTGGCACATAAACCCAAACTCATGATGGGCACAAGGTCTTCCTCACCAGACTGAGGTGCGTCCATCTTGCTTCCTAAACACTGTGCAGTCTCTGACTTAGAAGAGGAAATAATGGACTCAGAAAAGGAGGAAGAAAAGAAGGAAGGGAGGGAGGAAGAGAGGGAGGGAGGAAGGAAGGAAGGAAAGAAGGAAGGAAGGAAAGATTAAAAAAAAATAGCCATCAAAAATATGTTTTTTCAGTGCCAGTCACTCTTTTAAGTGCTTCATGTTATTACCTCACGTAATTCATTTATCAACCCTATTTAAGTAGGTTCTGTCATTTCACTTCAAGTTATAGATGAGGAAACAGTGACAAGCAAGGTCAAATGACTTGCCCAGCATCACTCACCTTACTAATGAGCTGGGCTACAAACCAGGCAGTCTGGCTCTAGATGCCAACCTTTAATCAGCCCACATGTTGCCTATTTGGGTTTTGTGCTCTGCCCAACCGTGTGTGTGTGTTGTTGCCTCTGTGACACCGGGAAGGGGCAGCTTCAGACTCAATCCATGTCTTTTGTCCAGATAGGCTTTTTCCCGTTTTATCTCCTTACATTAGTAAAGATATTTTTTTAAAAGGCAATTGTCATACATCAAATTCTATCTTGCTTAAGCTAAAAGGGAACTTGTTGGCTCATAAACAGTGATGTTCAAGTCTAGGATGGCTTTCATTCATGACAGAAGTAAGCAGAACTACATAATGTCATCAGCAATCTGTTTTGTTTTTTTTTTTCCATCATTAAGTTCTGCTTTCTTCTGTGGTAATTCATTTTCAGGTGGGCTCTGGGCACAGTAGAGCAAAGATGGTCAGTAGCAGCTCAGCTCTATGGATACATGATTGGAGTTTAGAAATTCCAGTGTAAAGTAGGAAGACTTTTTTCCCTTGATGAATTTGACAAAAGTCCTACACGTGGTTCACATTGGTTAGGTTTGGTGCGTGCCCACCCTGAACCTATCACTGGTGGGGTTGATGCCGTGCTATGTTTGGCAGGGCCAACCTCATCTGTCCTCCACTGGAATGACAGGTAGGGGGAGCGCCTCGTAGACCACAGGGCATGAGGATGGGAAAGGGTGGTCCCCACAGACACACGGGGCAAGCGTGAGTAGAAACAGATCCGTCACCGTGTCTCTTCTGACCTCTTTCCCTCTCTCATCTCTTTCCCTTAATCGGTAGAAGTGGGCATGAATCTGCAGTTATTCTGAAATAAGTAGGTCTGCAGTATTTCTAATAGTCTGGGATCTGGGACACCATAGAGAAAAAAACCATGCTCTTCAGACCCAGAGTCCTCATCTAACTAGTCAATGGCTTTCTCATAATTAGAGTGGATCGTGCTGGTCCAAAGACCAACAGATTCAGTGACTTCTTTGCACTAGAAAAATGGCCTATTTGAATTTCAAATGAGGATCAACATTGTAACCCTGGATATAGTCAGAGGGACAAAAAAGTCTTTAGGACCATAGGAAAGGAGACTGCATTCATAATACAAGAGGATATGGTTTAGATTGTTTAAAAAAGGAATACGTTTTTGGTAACAGAAGCATGAAGGAGCATTTATATACCATCCTGTATTTCCAAGCAACTGGAGATCAGACAAAACTACATGAAATTATCATGTGGAAGCACCATTCTTTCCACTCAGACATTCTATACACGTACCTGAGGGACGGTTAGGGTTATTGAGATTTAACCATGCCGTTCTCTTGCTCAATGATCCCCCATTCCCTGCAAGATAAAGTTCAAAGTCTTAGACAAAAGAGCAAGGCTAAAACCTTTAGAGACTGTAAGTACTGAAAATATTATAGCATATATTTCATATGTAACAAAAGATGAAAACAATATTATGATTTTTCCCATGATCATTACTTGTGGATTTTGTTTGCGTTTGTAATAACAATTTTTCTTTCTCTCTTTCCTCTCCTGAGTGCTAAAGCATTTGCCAAGTCTCTCAGATTGTCATGTCTGTGCTTCTCACATTATAGTGTGCATGTTAATTACATGAAATCTTGTTAAAATGCATATTATGATTCAGCAAATCTGGGGTGGGGCCTGGGATTTTTTTAATCTCCTTTACCTCCAGTCCCACAGCCTGGAAGATGCCTTTTTGATTTTAGATCTCCTGGTGGTTACTCCATAACTTTAAGTTATACACTTATAACTCCTTTCCTTTATTTATCAACTTAAGGCATTATCTTTTTACTCCCTTTTATGAAATATGAAAATTTTGTTCATCAATACCACCTCTTTACCCCACCCTTTTTTCCTTCCAGTGTTTGATAGTTTGATATTATTTTTAGTTTTACTATCATCAATATTTCCCTGTTTCATATTCCATCATCTCTAGTCAGTATTCGGCTCTCCTTTGTGTGTGATAAGAGTAACGGCACCCATTCCAGTCCCTTTGTCTTTGCGTCTGCATTCCACCTTTCACCTTCTACCTTCTGTCACTTCTAATTTTACTCTTACTTTTTATTTCTAACATTTCCCAGATGATCGTGATGCTGCTCTTGCAGCAAAGAAATTGACCTTCTATCTTTCCAACTTCTTTTCTCATCATCCTCTACTACATGTCTACTCAATTTCTGGTTATCTTGAACAGATCAGACTCTTTCCTAGATTTTGCTCAGTTTCCTCCTCTGGCACCCACTTCCCACCTCGCCTGTCTAACTCTTGCTTTTACTGCAAAACTAAATCTCAACGTTTCCTGTAAACCTTTTAAAATTTTCCCTTGGCTCCCTGTTTTTGTTTCTCTATAATCTTAACTCTATCAGGCTCGTGGAATAGAAAAACCAGGGGTAGTATAACATGATAGCTGTCCTACAGGATTAAAAGGCTATCATATGGGTGGGAATTTTATATACATGTAGATTTTTTAGGTGGGGAGGGGCAAAAGGAACAAACCTAAAGCCTTGAAATAACAGGTTTAGGTCCTAGCTCATTGTGAAGAAGGGCTCTTAAATATTCAGAGATATTCAATAATGGAAAGGGCTGCTTGTCCTTAGTCATAATGAGCTTCCCATCTCTGGAGGTATTCAAGCAGAATCTGGTCAACTGATTATTGGGGGCACCTCCAAAGAGATTAGTCCACAGAAATACTGGTAAGGTTCTCAAATGTAGCACTGGAGTATATGACACTACCAGGCATGTCTACTAAAGCATCAATTTAACTTCACTGTTTTTGGAGAGTGAGAAAGGGAAGGGAGTCAAGAAACCTAACTGGTAAATAATCTGAAACATTTTTATAATATCCAAATAAACAGATTTATTATGAAACAAAATATAGAATTTTAGTATATTTTTAAGATGAAACAGGAGAATTCCTTGGCGATCCAGTGGTTAGGATTTGGCACATTCACTGCCAGTAGCCCAGGTTCAACCCCTGGTCGGGGAACTATGATCCCGCAAACTGTGCGGTGTGCCACCCCCCCCAAAAAAAAGATGAAAGAGAAAACTTCGACCAAATTTCAAATTTGAAATAAGCCTATTTCAAATTTGAAATAATTCCAATTATGACCCTATATATCTTAGATAATGCTTTCCTTCTGCAAAACGGTAGGCATGCTTTAGTTTACTAAAGCAACTGGGGAGAAATGGGAGGAACTGGATCAGTGGTTCCCAAACCTGGCTAATCATGAGGAAGACTTTCCCTAAAAGTCTTGGACCTTACACCTGATCATCTCTAAGGGCTTAGGAATCTGTATTTTATAAAACATTTTCAGGTGAGTTTGGCGATTCACCAAACATGGGAATCAATGAATGACAGACTTCATTTGTTTTTCTAATGGCGTCTTAGTCAGGATAGTCAATAACCAGCTGCTGCGACACATAACCCCACAATCAAGGAGTTTAATAACACTCTAAGGGTTTATTTCTTACTCTCAATCCAGTGTGCGTCAGCAAGATCAGGAGAGACAAGAATCTCTGCTCCATTCAGTCAGGGACTCAAGCTCCCTCTAGTGGTTCTGTTAACTGAATCCTAGGCATTTGGCTAGGGAGCAAGGAAATGAGAGTCTGGATATCACATGGCAGATTTTAGCAGTGGTGTGCTGGAGTTGGCTTATACTGGGTTGTGAGAAGCAATTGCTAAAGCTGTAGGAATTTAGTGAGTTGTCTTTAAAATATGACCCTTATGAACAATTAAATTATATACACTTCAATTAACTAAATTATATTAAAAATAAAATACCATTTCCTAATTATACTAATTTCCTATTTATAAATGAACAATTAAATTATATACACTTCAATTAACTAAATTATATTAAAAATAAAATACCATTTCCTAATTATACTAATTTCCTAATTTCCTATTTATAAAATTCTCTTGAGGTTATTTACATCTACTGTATCTGTATGGTAGAAATACAACATAATACATTTTCTCCCCCAACTTCACATTATGTTAGTACCTTGAAATTAGACATGGTGGGAGTATTTATACCATGGAAATTGGCAAATGCTGCAAACCAAGACTCCCCTCTCACCCTCCTCAGTAGCTGGTTGTTAAATCTTTACTAGGACATGCTTATTTTAGGGGTCTATGCCTGGAAGTGGCATATATCACTTTAACACGTATTCCATTCACCAGAACTCAGACATATGGCTTCACCTAGACGTATGGGTCTAGTTTAGTTGACCCATCAAAGACCACACATATTGGTAGGTATTTAGAGCCTTATCATGAAAGATAATTTAGCCATTGAAATGACTACTTTCTAGGACATTTCCATGAATAAATTATATAATATGTATATGTAATGTGTTTATGTATATAGTCACTTAGAAAAATTCATGAATCCCCAGTTCAAAACTAGAATTGGGGGTATCTTGTGAAGAAAGGCCTATTTTGGTAATGCTAATAAGCTTTAACATGTGAATATTGTATTTCAGTTTATCATGTACGTTGCCACTCTAAAATTCTCCCATATCTCGAGACCTGCAATTTTATATTGACCTTGTAATTGTGAATCAGGGTATAGTATGTCAGTGAGAACACCTGCCTCAGATAAACATATTTAAACATCAGCCTTTTACTCTGATTGGTTTTGAAAGTTCAACTGATTAGATATAGATATTTAAAGCCATAATTCCTAAAAAAGAAGATATCAAAAATGAGTATACAGTTAATTCTCAAATAACGCATGCATCAAAATGCTAGGAATTCCCACGTTACATTAGAACTTCTGACCTGGGTCTCAGATAAATAGATATTTAATATTAAATATGGGATGCTTATGTTGTATTAATAATTTCCATTTTGAATTTGTATGTTATTATTATTTTTCCTAAGGAAGCTATACATTTATTAAAAATTTTGTGTGCAGATTCTTGAATACATTGTCTTATTTTTTTTTAAACAAGATGTTGGGGGTAGGAGTTTATTAATTTATTAATTTATTTTTGCTGTGTTGGGTCTTTGTTTCTGTGCGAGGGCCTTCCCTAGTTGTGGCAAGTGGGGGCCACTCTTCATCGCGGTGCGCGGGCCTCTCACTATCGCGGCCTCTCTTGTTGCGGAGCACAGGTTCCAGACGTGCAGGCTCAGAAGTTGTGGCTCACAGGCCTAGTTGCTCCGCGGCATGTGGGATCCTCCCAGACCAGGGCTCGAAACCGTGTCCCCCGCATTAGCAGGCAGATTCTCAACCACTGTGCCACCAGGGAAGCCCCACATTGTCTTTTAAGGAAGCCAATTAAGTCATAGTGGGGTTCTTATTCTCTATAATTTCTTTATTTTTTATTTTGTTAATTTCTGCTCTTATTTTCCTCTATTCATTTCTCCTATGTTTATTCTGCTGTTTTTTTAAAATTCACATCTTTATTCAAATGCTTAGTTTATTAATTTTTCATCTTTTTTTTCTATTATGTCCATTTAAGGCTTTAATCTCCCTATAATTATTTACCCTAGAAATAACTCTTCACTCTTATTAATTAGTTAATTTTTAATAAAAATTATATATAGTTAAAGTGTACAATGTGGTGTTTTGATATATATACATTGTGAAACAGATCTATCACCTCACATAGTTAGTTATTTATTTTGAGACGAGAGTACTTAAAATCTACCCTCAGCAAATTTCAAGTATATTATGCAGTATTATTAACTATAGTCACCATACTCTACATTCATCTCTAGACTTATTCATTCTATATAACTGGTATTTTATACTCTTTGACCAACCTTTCCCCATTACCCTGATCCCTTAGCCTCTAGCAACCACCATTCTACTCTCTGCTTTGTATGAATTTAATTTTTTTAGATTTCACATATAAGTGAAATCATGCAGTAGTTTTCTTTCTATCTTTGGCTTATTTCACTTAGCATAATATCTTCCAGGTTCATCCATGTTGCTGAAAATGGCAGAATTTTCTTCTTTTTTTTTTTTTTTTTTTTTGAATTTTCTTCTTTTTAAAAGCTGAATAATATTACATTGTGTATATATACATGTTTACATATACATGGGTAAAGTTAAATATATAGTCAAATACAGATAATGTAATACTGTAATGGTAGTATGTAAATTACTTTTAACTTTAATATAAAAGTTAAAAGGCAAAAATATTAAGAATAATTATAATCACAAAAGTTTTTAATGGATATAGAACATAAAAAAAGTAAACTCTGACTAAAAAGACCCACAGTGTAAAGGGGAAGTGGTTAAAGTGCAGAGTTTTTGAATGCAATTAAAGTCAAGTTGTTATCAACTTAAAATAAATGATTATACCTATAAGATATTTTGTGTAAGCCTTGCGGTAACCACAAAGAAAAAACCTACCAGAGATACGCAAAAGATAAAAAGAAAGGAATCAAAGAAATCATTACAAAAAATCATCAAATAACAAAGGAAGACAGCAAGAGAGGAAGAGAGGAACAAAACAACAGCAAAACAGACAGAAAACTGTTAACGAAATGGCAATAGTAAGTCATCATCTATCTACAATTTCTTTGAATGTGAATGCATTAAGGTCCCCAATCCAAAGGCTTAGAGTGTCTGAATGGATTTTAAAATCCATAATTTCCAATGACCTACCTTAGAGTTCTCTCTTTGTTTTGGTTAAGTCTGCTTTGAAGCTCTCTGCTTGTTTTTTCATTTCAGACATGTGTTTCTTAGCTCCACAATTTCTGTTTAATACTTTTTTATGATACCTATCTCTTTGTTGAACTTGTTTCGTTCAAGTATTATTTTCCTGATGTCATTGAGTTGTTTACCTGTGTTTTCTTGTAGCTCACTGATCTTTGAAAAAATTATGTTGAATTCTTTGGCAATGTGCAGATCTCTATTTCTTTGGGGTTGGTTATGACGAGTTATTGTGTTTCTTTGGTGGTGTCATGTTTCCTTGGATTTTCACGTTCCTTGTAGTCTTGCGCTGTTGTTTTCACATGTGAAGAAGTAGTCATCTCTTCTAAACATTAAGGACTAGCCCAGGCAGGGAAAGACCTCCTCTCATTGGTGGGTGCAAGGATGTCAGCTGGGTGCGGTGAGTGCTGACTCCATGTCTGGATCCATGTTGGGGGATGCACGAGGATGCCAGTTCTGGGGGTATGCAATGGTGCAGTCTCAGGGGAGCATGCGGGTTGGGGCTGGTGGGTGTGTGGATGCACGCACAGCTGCAGCAGGCACTTGGTCCCATGGGTGCACCTTTGCAGCTGGGATAGGTGCCTGGTCCATCCGGCATATGGGTACATGTGTGGTGGCACTAGTGGGTGCGAGGACCAGTGCATGGGCACATGCTTCATGGTGGGTGTCAGTTCCCAGGCATGAGGGCTGTGGCCTCATTGAGACTGGAATGGGGGGTGTAGCACTTCTGACTCCAAGTGGGGAAGGGTGGCTCTTGGCAGCTCCAGTTCCAGGAGGCACAGTGCCTCTGGCTCCAGGCAGGTCCAGCAGCTAGGGTCTGTGTGAAGACTGGGAGTGCTCTGTGGTAGTAGCTAGGGCTGCTGCGATCAACAGTGGCAAAGGCTACTGAGATACCCTGTTGTTCTTCCCCATGGGAGGAGCTGGTGGCCAACAGGATTCCTCATGGTGACATGCCAGCAAAGGTGATGGGCAATGCAGGCAGAATGTTTCTTGCTCCTTTATATACTGCCATTCCCAGTCCTATGCTCCTCTGGGTCACTGCAGCTCCCTAATGACACTCCAGAGTTCTCCCAGAGCTGTCCTCATCCAGGGATAGTTGACTTTATCACTGTTTTTGTGTGGGGATGAGGGCTGGGATCTCTTAGTCTGCTATCTTGCTGATGTCACTCTTAGTATATTATTTAGAAATGAAACGTTGGGTAATATTAAGTTGTGTTTTGGTTGTACTAAATTGGAATTACATTATAAGACCCAAGAATCTCTCTCTTTTTTTTTTTTTTGAGATTCCTGCAGAAGAAGTGAACATAATGAGTAATATAAAATGGAAACAAAGTGCACTGTTAGTTGGACCAGAGTTCAGTACTCCTCAGAGCAACATTTGGGAAAGCAGGTTTGGAGCATATGTCTTTAGGCTTAAGGTTTAAATGAGACTGCCAGTTTCCCTGAATCCCAAATCTAGACTACAGGACCTTATTACTCTGTGGATTGCTGCAATAATAAATTAATGATGAGGGAACCCTCAGGTTTCAGGCTCTTAGTCAATTTACCAACCCAGCCACACTGAGCAAGGAAATGAAAAATGAGAGTGGGCCTCACCCATACGAGGTGAGTTATTTAAAAATAACTTTTAAAAAAAAGTTATTTATTTTGGCTGCACTGGGTCTTAGACGCGGCCTCATGCGGGGTTCTCTAGTCACGGCTCATGGGCTTCTCTCTAGTTGTGGTGCGTGGGCTCTAGAGCTCATGGGTTCAGTTGTGGAGCATGGGCTTAGTTGCTCCGTGGCATGTGGGATCTTATTTCCCTGACCAGGGATCGAACCCGCATCCCTTGCATTGGAAGGCAGATTCTTAACCACTGGACCACCAGGGAAGTCCCCCCATGTGAGTTAATACTTAATGCAATATTATTCTGCCTATTGATAAACACAGACCAATTTGTGTCCCAGATATTGACAAAATACTTTAGCAGCCCTTTGTCCTTACGAAGCTGGGGGAGAGATGGGGAAAGTTTCACTAAATTACCAAACCATTATTTCAAAGAACAGGTCTCATCAAATACAGTAGCTGAAAATATGGAGCAAATGAAGATATCCCCTTCCCCCCACTGTATTTATTAACTACTATGGAATTGTTTTCCATGTTAGTCATCATATCAATAAAAAAAATAAAAAGGATATATATGCCATATATAAATATTTTTAAATTGGAAACATGTATTTCATCCCTCGTGACAGCCATGAGATTGTCTTGCAAATTCCTAAGTGTAACTGACTTTTGAAATTCATAGCAGCTTTTGTGTTCAGAGGATGTTTCCCACCAGCTGCTCCCAGCTAATGAATGAGTGTGGCAGGGATAGTAAGGTGGGCTCATTCCAAGGAGACATGGGACTCTTCTAATGGTGACTTTGGCTTGAAGACTCCCTATTGGTCTTGTGAAAACTTCCTATGACTGCATCACAGTCCAGGATGGCTTGACCCAACCTCTGCTGCCTCACTCTTTTATTTGAGATCAGATTGCTTCCTGGTCTGATGGTTTTCCCAGCCTTTACAACTCTCACATAGGTGTCTTTCCTGAGAGCATCCTTGAATGTTTAATCTTAGATTAACACAGCTGTCTAAAATGATGATCTATATGCAGAGTACCTTTAACCTAAGAGTTCAAGAAGGACTTGCAAAAAAGTGATTTTAATAACTTTATTAAAAAATACAGAATTTATGATGCCTTTAAGAAAGACTAATGAAAAATATCTAAATTTTCCTCATGCTTTTGCCCACATGCAGCAATGAAGACCCAACACAGCCAAAAATAAATAAATAAAATAAAAAATAATAAAAAGCCAATTCTTTTAAAAAATAAGTTCTATCAGGTATGATTGGTCTGTTGATTGATAGATCAATGTCTATCTATCATTAGTTTATTATTTTAAAGTTTTGGCTGATACAGTCTGGCAAATATGGTATCTTCAGTTGATTATCTTAATTTGTGATAAGATTTTCAAGACCAATGCAATAGAAAATCTGAATTACTCCAAGCAAGATGTCCGTAGGATAATGGGGCTGTGCCTTGCTGTGGTAAACACACAGAGCGTGGTTCATGGTGAATGAGTGCTTGGCTAGGTGTATCTTTTTTACAGGTGGTCTCCATAAGCAGCTTGCCCAAGTTCTAATGAAGCTTGAGCTTAACATGGCTCTGTTGGTTTAATTCCTGGTTTCTGCTGGAGTTCTAGTAACACTGGCTTATCAGTCTTAAACAGGGGACCAGTACATTTTTGGCAGCATTGCTTGTTGCTGGGAGTTCTGTCAGGAGAAAAATCAACAGCCATATAGGTATGCTTGTATTTTTCTTCTGCCTGGTATATTTATAGTGGTTAAGTAAAATTGATGTGTGTGTGTGTGTCTGTGTGTGTGTGTGCATACAGCGGTTCTTAGAGCAGATATTAAGTTGATGATGATAATGATAAATAGTCCCTGAATAGTATGTAAGAGCTCACAAATCATGTCCACATATACTGTGTATTTAAATCCTAATTGTAACTCTGAGAGGGAGATGTAATTATCCCTGTTTTACAAATGAAGGAACTGAGGATCAAAGAGGTTAAGAAACTCCTACAGTTAATAAGAGAACGTAAACCAGGAGGTGTGACTATGTTTCCATACTCTTATCAATACACATTACTTCTCTTTTTTGATATAGCTTTGATTCTACTTGCAAAATATATTAAACTAGACATTCTGTGGTTTTGGATGGCTGATAATTTTCATAAAGTTTGAAACTGGATTATTCTTTTTCTCTTGAGAGGAAAGAAGAAAAATATTTTTGAATGTTTATAATATGCTAGGCGATGTTTAGTTATTTTTACATATATAATCTCACTTGATCTTCAAAATAAGTTTATTTTCTTAAATTAATGTTTATTGGAGGATAGTTGCTTTACAATGTTATGTTAGTTTCTGCTGTATGGCAAAGTGAATCAGCTATATGTACACATTTATGCACATTTTTTGATTTCCTTCCCATTTAAGTCACCACAGAACATCAAGTAGAGTTCCCTGTGCTATACAGTAGGTTCTCATTAGTTTTCTATTTTATACATAGTAGTGTATGTATGTCAATCCCAATCTCCCAATTCATCCTACCCCCTCTTCCCCCCTTGGTATCCATACACTTGTACTCTATGTCTGTGTCTCTATTTCTGCTTTGCAAATAAGTTCATCTGTATCATTTTTCTAGATTCTACATATAAGTGATATTATACAATATTTGTTTTTCTCTTTCTGACTTACTTCACTCTGTATGACAGTCTCTGGGTCCATCCACATCTCTCTGAATGGCACAATTTCATTCCTTTTTATGGCTGAGTAATATTCCATTGTATATATGTACCACAACTTCTTTATCCATTCCTCTGTCGATGGGCATTTAGGTTGCTTCCATGTCTTGGCTATTGTCAGTAGTGCTGCATTGAACATTGGGGTGCATGTATCTTTTTGAATTATGGTTTCCTCTGGGTACGTGCCCAGGAGTGGGATTGCTGGGTCATATGGTATGACCTTTAGTTTTTTAAGGAACCTACATACTGTTCTCCATAGTGGCTGTATCAATTTACATTCCCACCAACAGTGTAAGAGGGTTCCCTTTTCTCCACATCCCCTCCAGCATTTATTATTTGTAGATTTTTTGATGATGGCCATTCTGACTGGTGTGAGGTGGTACGTCATTGTAGTTTTGATTTGCATTTCTCTAATAATTAGTGATGTTGAGCATCTGTTCATGTGTTTGTTGGCCATCTGTATGTCTTCTTTGGAGAAATGACTATTTAGGTCTCTTGCCCATTTTTGGATTGGGTTGTTTGTTTTTTTGATATTGAGCTGCATGAGCTGTTTGTATAGTTTGGAGGGTAATCCCTTGTCAGTTGCTTCGTTTGCAAATATTTTCTCCCATTCTGTGGGTTGTCGTTTCATATTGTTTATGGTTTCCTTTGCTGTGCAAAAGCTTTTAAGTTTAATGAGGTCATATATGACAAATCTACAGCAAACATCATTCTCAATGGTGAAAAACTGAAAGCATTTCCTCTAAGATCAGGAACAAGACAAGGATGTCCACTCTCACCACTACTATTCAACATAGTTTTGGAAGTCCTAGCCATGGCTATCAGAGAAGAAAAAGAAATAAAAGGAATCCAAATTGGAAAAGAAGGAGTAAACCTGTCACTGTTTGCAGATGACATGATACTATGCATAGAAAATCCTAAAGATGCCACCAGAAAACTATTAGAGCTAATCAATGAATTTGGTAAAGTTGCAGGATGAAAAATTAATACACAGAAATCTCTTGCATACTATACACTAACAATGAAAGATCAGAAAGAGAAATTAAGGAAACAATCCCATTTACCATTGCAACAAAAAGAATAAAATACCTGGGAATAAACCTACCTAAGGAGGCAAAAGACCTGTACACAGAAAACTATAAGATATACCATGATATATACCAGAGATATACCATGGAGATGGAGAGACATACCATGTTCTTGGATTGGAAGAATCAATATTGTGAAAATGACTATACTACCCAAAGCAATCTACAGATTCAATGCAATCCTTATCAAATTACCAATGGAATTTTTCACAGAATTAGACAAAATTTTTTACAATTTGTGTGGAAACACAAAAGACCCCGAATAGCCAAAGCATTCTTGATAAAGCAAAATGGAGCTGGAGGAATCAGGCTCCCTGACTTCAGACTATATTACAAAGCTACAGTAATCAAGACAATATGGTACTGGCACAAAAACAGAAATATAGATCAATGGAACAGGATAGAAAGCCCAGAGATAAACCCACGCATTTATGGTGACCTAATCTATAACAAAGGAGGCAAGAATATACAATGGTGGAAAGACAGTCTCTTCAATAAGTGGTGCTGAGAAAACTGGACAGCTACATGTAAAAGAATGAAATTAGAACACTCCCTAACACCATACACAAAAATAAACTCTAAATGGATTAAAGACCAAAATGTAAGGCTGGACACTATAAAACTCATAGAGGAAAACATAGGCAGAACCCTCTTTGACATAAATTGCAGCAAGATCTTTTTTAACCCACTTCCTAGAGTAATGAAAATAAAAACAAAAATAAACCAGTGGGACCTAATTAAACACAATATAGTTTAAGAACAAATTATTTCCAGTTTTACAAAAACTAGGAGATTTTCTGGAATGGACTTCTCAATGTTTTCAGAGAATATTACAAGGAAAGAATAGACTATTGTGGAAACCACCTGTAAATTCTAATATAGACATTATTTCAATTATGTAATTTTATCCCCTCAGTCCCATAAGGTAGGCAGCACAGGTCATAATATTCCCAACATATTCTTATTCATTTATTTTTTAATGTTTATATTTATTCTTTTTAAATTGAGGTATAGTTGATTTACAATATTATATTAGTTTCAGGTGTACAATATAGTGATTCAATATTTTCATAGATTATGTTTCATTTAAAATTATTACAAAATAATGGCTATGTTTCCCTGTGCTATGCGATATATCCTTGTTGCTTATCTATTTATACATAGTAGTTTGTACCTCTTAATCCCATACCCCTAGCTTGCCGCTCCCCTCTACCTTCTCCATGCTGGTATCCACTAGTTTGTTTTCTATATTTGTGAGTCTTTTTCTGCTTTTTTATATGCATTTGTTTGCATTATTTTTTAGATTTCACATATAAGTGATAATATACAGTATTTGTCTTTCTCTGTCTGACTTATTTCACTAAGCATAATGCTCTCTAGTTCCATCCATGTCATTGCAAATGGCAAAATTTTGTTCTTTTTATGGCTAATATTTCATTTTATAAACACACACACACACACACAAACACACATACACACACACACCACATCTTCTTTATCCATTCATCTGTTGATGGACAGTTGGGTTGCTTCCATATCTTGGCTATTGTAAATTATACTGCTATGAACACTGGGGTGCATGTATCTTTTCAAATTAGTGTTTTCCTTTTCTTTGGATATATACCCAGTGGTGGAATTACTGGATCATATGGTAGTTCTATTTTAGTGTTTTGAGCAACCTTCATACTGTTTTCCATAGTGGCTGTACCAATTTACAATCTGACCAACAGTGTACCAGGTTTCCCTTTTCTCCACATCCTTGCCAACATTGGTTATTTGTAGACTTTTTGATGATAACCACTATGACAGGTGTGAGGTGATAACTCATTGTGGTTTTGATTTGCATATCTCTGATGATTAGCAGTGTTGAACATCTTTTCATATGCCTGTTGGCCATCTGTATGTTGTCTTCAGAAAAATGTCTATTCAGGTCTTCTGCCCATTTTAAAATTGGGTCTTTCTTTCTTTCTATTTCTCTCTTTCTTTCTTTCCTCCTTCCTTCCTTCCTTCCTTTCTTCCTTCCTTCCTTTCTTTCTTTCTTTCTTTCTTTCTTTCATTCATTCTTTCTGATACTGAGTTATATGAGCTGTTCATATATTTTGGATACTAACCACTTATAAGTCATATAGTTTGCAAGTAAATATTTTCTACCTAAATATTTAGGTATGTGGTCTTTTCTTTTTTTTTTCTTTTAAGGAAACTACAGACTTTATTTGGATTTCAGCAGTTTTTCCACTAAAGTTCTTTCTTTGTTCTAAGATCCAATCCATAATCCCACATTGCACTCAGTTTTCCTGTCTCCTTAGTCTTCCCAAACTTGTGACAGTTACTCATTCTTTTTTGTTTTTCATATCTCTTTTTAAAATATTTTATTTTATTTTATTTTTTAACATCTTTATTGGAGTATAATTGCTTTACAATGTGTGTTAGTTGCTGCTGTATAACAAAGTGAATCAGCTATATGTATACATATATTCCCATATCTCCTGTCTTGTGTCTCCCTCCCAACCTTCCTATCCCACCCCTTTAGGTGGACACAAAGCACTGAGCTGATCTCCCTGTGTTATGTGG
The DNA here is from genome assembly GCF_937001465.1 of Orcinus orca. NCBI lineage: Eukaryota > Metazoa > Chordata > Mammalia > Artiodactyla > Delphinidae > Orcinus > Orcinus orca. The sequence goes on along the minus strand of NC_064578.1, from coordinate 26,298,950 downwards.
CTGCTTCCCACTAGCTATCTATTTTACATTTGGTAGTGTATACATGTCCATGCCACTCTCACTTTGTCCCAGCTTACCTTGCCCGCTCTCTGTGTCCTCAAGTCCATTCTCTACATCTGCGTCTTTTTTCCTGTCCTGCCCCTAGTTTCTTCAGAACCATTTATTTTAGGTTCCATATATATGTGTTAGCATACAATACCTGTTTTTCTCTTTCTGACTTACTTCACTCTGTATGACAGACTCTACGTCCATCCACCTCACTGCAAATAACTCAGTTTTGTTTGTTTTTTTATGGCTGAGTAATATTCCATTGTATATATGTACCACATCTTTATCCATTCACCTGTCGATGGACACTTAGGTTGCTTCCATGTCCTGGCTATTGTAAATGGAGCTGCAGTGAACATTGTGGTACATGACTCTTTTTGAATTATGGTTTTCTCAGGGTAAATGCCCAGTAGTGAGATTGCTGGGTCGTATGGTAGTTCTATTTTTAGCTTTTAACGGAACCTCCATACGGTTCTCCATAGTGGCTGTGTCAATTTACATTCCCACCAGCAGTGCAAGAGGGTTCCCTTTTCTCCACACCCTCTCCAGCATTTATTGTTTGTAGATTTTTTGATGAAGGCCATTCTGACCGATGTGAGGTGATACCTCATTGTAGTTTTGATTTGCATTTCTCTAATGATTAGTGATGTTGAGCATCCTTTCATGTGTTTGTTGGCAATCTATATATCTTCTTTGGAGAAATGTTTATTTAGGTCTTCTGCCCAGTTTTGGATTGGGTTGTTTGTTTTTTTGATATTGAGCTGCATGAGCTGCTTGTATATTTTGGAGATTCATTCTTTGTCAGTTGCTTCATTTGCAAATATTTTCTCCCATTCTGAGAGTTGTCTTTTCGTTTTGTTGATGGTTACCTTTGCTGTGCAAAAGCTTTTAAGTTTCATTAGGTCCCATTTGCTTATTTTTGCTTTTGTTTCTTTTGCCTTGGGAGACAGATCCAAAAAAATATTGTCATGATTTAAGTCAAAGCCTGTCCCACCTATGTTCTCCTCTAGGAGTCTTATGGTTTCAGGTCTTACATTTAGGTCTTTAATCCATTTTGAGTCTATTTTTGTATATGGTGTGAGGGGATATCCCCAATTTTAGAGATGGGTAATTGGAATATTAAAGACGTAATATGCTACTCAGAGTTCTTGGTTGCAGGTGATGGAAAACAACTCTAACTTATGAAAAAATGATAACTTATTGGAAGGATATTGGGAAGCCCTGAATTCCACTAAGACTTGAAAGAAGAGGGGCTTCTCCAGAATATGAAGGGGGTTCAGTTCTCAAATTAGGAAATATTAACAATAGTGATAACTTGCCCGGGTCTCCCACTTAGAAATGTAATTGATGCTCAACTCTTCCTTTTATTTAATTTTTTTAAAACTCCAAATTCACATTTATCCATTTTCAAACTGGAAAGTTTTGTACCTTCCTTTCTCTTTTTAGGAGAACTCAAAATGTTAAGGTACTCATCGTCAATTGCCTATGAATACTTACAATATGTGAAAGTAGCTTTAAGTTTTGTGGTGAGTACAAAGAAATAAAGCGTACCTTTGCTGAGCCTCCTTCAAGCTTCCCCTGAGGACTGCTGTGCTGGGCTGGGAGGGGCAGCACTTGGACTGGTCTAAGCCTCTGAGTTGGTGGGAGCAGGTCTTAAGTGTCCATATGGTCTTGGCAGCCAGTTATGCACTAGATGGGGGGGGGTGATTAAATGCAGAGATGGGGTTAAACTGTTAAATCCCAAGTGATATGAATGTCTACAAATGAATGAACCAGAAAACTCCCTCCCCCACCCCATACTCTGTATTTAGGAGACAGAGCATATAGACTTTGAATAGCAGCCCAAGGATGAATAGATTTATATTGTAAACCATGCTTGTTTGGTTAAAAAAAATTCTGCAACAATTTACTCTCTTACACCACAAAATCCTTCTTCATTAATAATAGACTTCATTATTTAAATTTACTGCTGTAGATTTCAAATATCAGGCCGCTGGTAAATTATTAGCCAGTCTCTAAGTAATAAGAACTAATATTTATTAATGAGAGTTTAAAATACGTAAACCGTATAATTTCTTAATCTAATCCCAATGCAATGAAATAATTAATACACATGAGTCCACACCACTGTGATCATATTCGCACATTCCGCTTCCTTGGTTCCCTCTTTATTATTACAAAATAATTGATGTTTGTCACATGGCATATAATGAAATTGATGGTGACCCTGCCTGCCAGTGAAAAACATATATTTCACTTTTTTTAACCTGTTATCCTTCCCCCCCCGCATATCTTCCAACATTGATTAATGAAATGCCATGTAGAATGGCATTATAGATTTGTCATTTAGCCAAATATTATGTAAGGTAATAAGTACAACACTGTTGCTCATTCTTTCTTTTTTCTTTACCCTTTATTCAACTATGGTTTAAAGTATAAAATGGGCTTACTGCACATGGAACCTAAAGTTGGGATATAAAAACTTCTGATAGAATTATGATTCATTTTTTTATATGGGGAAATATTTTAAATGTGTAAAAATAAATATATGCTCTTTGATTTCAACATTGAACTGTATCTGCTTATAGCATAAGATTCGTGTGTACATTCCACTGCTTTGGCTTGTGTAACTCTATGAAAGAATTTTGCTTTCATGTAACAGGGACATCTATCCACGTACTGGGTGAATTATAAACTACTTCAAACACCCTTGGAGGGAGGGGGTGTGGGCTATATTATGCTCACATTCCTGCCAGTGATATAAATGTTCTCTTTTTTGATGGAGGCTGGCCATGAGAAAATTTGTTTCACACGACAACATTACATACCATATTTATATTTGTAACCATAATCTTGTCGAGAGTTGATTATCACATGATTGGAGCAGTAAAAAAAATGAATTGGGGTTTAAACTTTTATGAGAAAGCACTTACATTGTGGAATAAGACTTCTTAATGGAGTGCAGGCATTAAACAGACCTTGTATTAGGCTCTGAAATTAATGGATCACTGTATAACTTTCTAGTTTTCATAGCCTGATAAGATTAATGCTTGCTTATATAGCAAATTCAATGGCTCATTTAATTTCATATGAATGTTTAAAGTTAAATTGCTTTTGGATTAAGTCTTAATTCATTATTCATTTTAACATCTGAAAGAACTTTCATTTTTCTTTCATTTTACTTAATCAGGTGCATCATCATTAAGTAAAGCCTAAGGACGTAGATAGCTAAAAATAATGTGAAAAGGAAATTTATTAATTTACATTGAAAAGAGACTTAATTGTTATAAAATTTATTCAGTACTATACCATGCTTACGTATGGTACTATTTCAGAGACGAGATATTTATAGGCTTTTTGTCGTATTTTAAAACACCAAATTGAAAAGCTGCCTATTTGGCCACCTAAATGTTCCATGTGTACTCCTTGAGCAAAGATTACAATTGACCTTTATTTATACATTTTTCATTTATTCTCATAGTCAACAAACATTTATTCAGAACCTACACTCTATAGGCACTGACCAAGCACTGTGGAGTATTCACTGTTGAAAACCACTCCATGACTGACCTGTAAGAATCAACAAGTCTTATAGAAGGGAACTTCACTTCAGAGGGCTATGGTGTTCTCATCTGTACCGTGAGGGGTTTCTATTCAAGATCTCTAAGGTCCTCCTCAGTTCTTGTATTCTGTGATCCCATGGCTATATCATCCTTTGGGGTATGGGCAGAAAAGGAAAAATGAAAGTAATGAATCTTCAAATTTATACTATTGGTCATTAATATAATATCAGTCATAACCATAACTACAACTATAACTATTAGTTTGAATATTCCTTTGAAATATATCCATTCTATCATTTCATGTTGGCCAGGTAACCATTATTATCTCCAGTTTGGAAAACAGTTGTGATAAGCATTTATTGAACATGTACTGTATTTCTAGGACTTTGCCAAGTCCTATGAGGCATGGATGTGTTGGGCTGTCTTGGTCACTGCTCTGTCTATATGGCCTGTAACAGCGCTTGGCATGTGGTAGCTGATCAATAAATATTGTGCATTCCTCCTCAGGCACTGCTAGGTAATTCTTGAGAACAGGCCAGGGCTTCCCTGGTGGTGCAGTGGTTAAGAATCTGCCTGCCAATGCAGGGAACATGGGTTCGAGCCCTGGTCCGGGAAGATCCCACATGCCGCGGAGCAGCTAAGCCCGTGCACCACAACTACTGAGCCTGCGCTCTAGAGCCCGCGAGCCAAAACTACTTAAGCCCGCGTGCTGTAGAGCCCGTGCTCAGCAACAAGAGAAGCCACCGCAATGAGAAGCCCGTGAACCACAACGAAGAGTAGCCCCCCCCTCAACGCAACTAGAGAAAGCCCGCGTGCAGCAATGAAGACCCAACACAGCCAAAAATAAGTAAATAAAATAAATAGGGCTTCCCTGGTGGCGCAGTGGTTGAGAGTCCGCCTGCCGATGCAGAGGACACGGGTTCGTGCCCCGGTCCGGGAAGATCCCACATGCCACGGAGCGGCTGGGCCCGTGAGCCATGGCTGCTGAGCCTGTGCGTCCGGAGCCTATGCTCCGCAGCGAGAGAGGCCACAACAGTGAGAGGCCCTCGTACCACAAAATAAATAAATAAATTTATTAAAAAAAAAACAACAGGCCAGTGTGGGAAACATTAATGTAACTCGGAAGTTCTTAAAAACGTGATCCCCTGTAGCATGAGCATCACTTGGGAACTCGCTTTAAAATGTATATTTTCTGATCCTCTCCAGATCTGCTAAATCAGAAACCCTTTGGTGGGGCCCTGTAATCTGTATTTCAACAAGGTCTCCAGGTGTGCATTAACATTTGAGAATCACTGATAAAAGGAGTCAGCTTAGTGTTGGGTCCTAAGGAGATGGGAGCATGTCCCATGCCCACCTGGTCTGAGATCTGAAGGGTCTAAAGGAAAGCAAACCAGCTTCTAGTCTTGACAGTGGGAAGTGAGGGTGTGGGTGGGAACAAAGAGGCTGAACCAGAAAAAGAGCTGTGAGCCTGCCTGGACTCTCCTCCCGACTGGGCAGGGGAAGTATCTGGGGCACCATCCACAGGCGCTGCAAAGCAAATGTGTTCACGTCTGTGGTGAAATTGAGTGTAGAGAGAGGATGCTGATTTAGCAATGGGTTTAACCAATGGAAAGGATTATGTAGAAGCTGGGTAGAGCCAAGGTATGGATGTGGAAATCAGCTAGGAAGTCGGTAATGGAGTAGCAAGGCCCGCGTTTTCCTGATACCATTTTATTTTATTATTATTTTTTTTTGCGGTACGCGGGCCTCTCACTGTTGTGGCCTCTCCCGTTGCGGAGCACAGGCTCCGGACGCGCAGGCTCAGCGGCCATGGCTCACGGGCCCAGCCGCTCCGCGGCATGTGGGATCCTCCCGGACCGGGGCACGAACCCGTGTCCCCTGCATCGGCAGGCGGACTCTCAACCACTGCGCCATCAGGGAAGCCCCTTTTCTTTTCAACATAAAAAAAAGGTTTTGTGATGTTTCCTATGAGAATTTAAGAATTGTAAAGCCCTTGCTTTTTCCACATAAGGAGTGCCACATGTGAGATTTTTTCACCCTCAGGTATGTTGGCTTAGAGTAACATATTAGAGAATGAATTATTCAGGGTGTTTCCTAGGTTGGAGGAGAGACGCACCTGTCTGAGACGCTTACAGACTTGATTAGATAACATTTGTCAGCTGCATCAGCCGGAGGTAACTCCTGACGCAAATTGTATTTCCCTGTAGGTAGTGGAACCAAGCAATGTTCCAGATTTCATGGGATTGCTGAAGAGGCTTGCAGGAGTGTCATGCCTAAGAGGCTGCATTGCATTTGTCAAGATAATCAGACTATTTGCAATCACTATTTTCTGCCCTCTTTTTTCAGAGTTCCTAGATGGGAATATAAAATAACCAAGAAGAGGTGACACATTTATGTGCTATAAATAGGTCGTTTCCAGTCAAAATGGAATAGATCCATATTTTTCTTGATAAATTCCTATCAGTGATTTCTTTTCTGTTTTTTTAAATTCCTGTCTGTCATTGAGTGAAATAAATTAACTTGTGAATACATAATGAGCCATGTTTATGCTGCCAAAATTTTGTGTTTATACACCAAACTACTTATACTATACACAGGAGATTTTCTATTTTGCTGAAAATACCTTTTCTTTTCTTTCTTTTTAAAAAAATTTTTATTTATTTTTATTTTTGGCTGGTTGGGTCTTCCTTGCTGCACGCGAGCTTTCTCTAGTTGGAGTGAGTGGGGGCTACTCTTCGTTGCGGTGCGCGGGCTTCTCATTGCGGTGGCTTCTCTTGTTGCAGAGCACGGGCTCTAGGCATGCGGGCTTCAGTAGTTGTGGCACACAGGCTCACTAGTTGTGGCTCACGGGCTCTAGAGTGCAGGCTCGGTAGTTGTGGTGCACGGGCTTAGTTGCTCCGTGGCATGTGGGATCTTCCCGGACCAGGGCTTGAACCAGTGTCCCCTGCGTTGGTAGGCGGATTCTTAACCACTGCGCCACCAGGGAAGTCCCAAAATACCTTTTCTTTTAGCTTCTGGAAAGCTCTCTTTGGGCTTGTTTTTAAAATATATCTCCCAGAAAAGCACAATATTATTTCTCATGTTGGAGTAGGCATATCTGTGGTTCTGCTCTCAGCACAGTCAAGAGAAGGTTGAGCTTAAATCACCGTGTGTGAGGAAGTATTTGAGAAACAGTGTGATTGCATTCAGATCCAGCTCCCTCACCAGCCAGTTCTGGGAGACTTTAGGGACGGTACATGGCCTTCCTCAGATGGTGCTGGTGGCTGCCTAAAACAGATGTTTAGTATTAAATAGAATAATGTATGCAGTGTTTTTGCTCAGTGTTAATAAGCTCTCTATAAATGTTAGTTTAAATTTTTGATCAAAGATAGCAAGACAGAGTGAAAAGAGCACGACGGGAAACTGGGTCTAAAATTCATGTACAGGCAGACCTCGGAGAGACTGTGGGTTTGGTTCCAGACCACTGCAATAAAGCAAACATCACAGTAAAATGAGTCCCACGAATTTTTTGGTTTCCCAGTGCATATAAAAGCTGTGTTTACACTATACTGTAGTCCATGAAGTGTGCAATAGCATTATATCTTAAAAAAACACAATGTACATACCTTAGTTAAAAAATACTTTATGGTTAAAAAATGCTAACCATCATCTGAGCCTTCAGTGAATAGTGATATCTTTTTGTAATAGCGACATCAAAGATCACTGATCACAGATCACTGTAACAAATATGATAATAATGAAAGTTTGAAGTATTGTGAGAATTACCAAAATGTGACAGAGAGACATGAAGTGAGCAAATGATGTTGGAAAAATGGCGCCAATAGAATTGCTAGAAGCAGGGTTGCCACAAACCTTCAATTTGTAAAAAACATAATCTCTGCAAGGCACGATAAAACAAGGTATGCCTGTAATTTCTTGTTAGTCCACAGTTTTCTTATCAATGCCAAGAAGAGTTTGAATTCAATGGTTTCTAAGAGCTATTGCAATCATGGAACCTTAGGAGTCTATTAAAAGGACCTCAGACCTATTTTGAGAAGAGAGAGATGTGGAACTAGCTAGCTACCCTTCTCTCCCTTACCTTCATTTTTTTTTTACCCCCGCTCCCCCTCTTTATCCTCATGTTAAATGTCTCTGCTTGTCTCCTTAACATATCACCCCAGCATTTGCTGTGTTAGAGAGAAGGGTCAATTGAGAAAATGGACTTTCTTCCTAAGAGAACTTATTCAGCAGCCCCTTGTTACCAAGGCACATATCTCCATATTGTGCCTGGAACCCCTTCACTGACAGCCTTTAGGAAGGCGGCAGCCACATGGTTCTGTGAAGTCAGGTCAGGACATCTGGGTTTGCATGAGGGCTGAATGATAAGGGAACAGTTGATTCGGTTTGGAACTTCAAGTGGGGTTCCAAGTCAGTTTTGGCTGCCTTGCAAAGGACAAACATTAGATCTCCACCATCATGAGAACATGGACAAAACTTCTCTGTCGTTCAGTCGTATCTCAATATTAAGCTATTGACTGGAGTATCATGTCTGAGTGAGTGATTTGTAAACAAAATACATGAACAACCACAGATGGTTCGCTAAATCAACTACCAGATTTGTGAAACTTAAAAAATAGGCAGTAGAAAGAAAATTAACTGGCTTTGAAAGATGATTATGTTGTATCACTTGATGGTAGCAAGTTAAATAGCATGTGCCACTTTGTCGATAAGAATGTGTCTGAATGTGGGACTGCAAAGCTGAAAAGGCATTAGGTGTTATCTCTAACTGTTGAGACTTTGAACAGATTCGTTGCTATTCTTTTAGTATATAAGCTTCTAACTTTAAAAAGATGTTAACAGTTTTGACAAAGACAAAATCAGAGGCTGTTAGTTTGCAACCTTGGGAGTTATTTGCGTGTCCCTAGACGAAGGGCAGGGAGAGACCAAAGAAAGAGGCAGGCCACTCCAGGTTGGTAGGTGGCAGGTCTATTAAGAAAGGGAACCTACATACGGCTTGTCTTAGGTAGCTGCAGACAAGCAGATCTTTGCACCTGCCTGCTAAAATGTTAAAGTTTACATAGAGGCCTTAATGGGGATCCGTTACATATACCATACAGGGGGTGTCAATCCCACCTTACTATCTCAAGGCTGTGTCCTTGGGCAGCTTCCAGTGTGGGGAAGGCAAGCAGAGTTCTCAATCCAAGGATAGGGGAGGGGGTAAGAGCCTCTGATTGCCTGGGTCCAGCTTGTGGGTCAGCTGGCAGTCACGTCCTCTCAATGACCCCCTCCAACACTTTACCCCTCATTATGGGCGCTTACAATCTCATGTGTCCCCCTCGTCTGCAATGTGCCCTGACCAGCAAGAGGTTTCGTTAGTGTGGAGGTGGCTTGTTTGGCAGCTGTCTGGCTGCATTGGAGGCAGATGTAACAACAATATAGGCATATGTAAGAGAAAACACTGATGAAGACAAGGATTCCCAAAATCAGTGACGATTTTTTTTTTTTTATCAAGAGCCCCATAATCCAAGTCACTGATTTATTAAGTCCCCTGGGCTGGGCGTTAGGTCACTCAGGGCATTTATTTGTGTTTTTATGTGATTTAATAAAGGTGGTATATACATTAGCAGACTCATCAGGTATGAGCACACAATATTCTGTTTGGATAATTGCATAGGTGCCCCCTTGTGAGGCAGTAATAATGTCTAAGGCCATCCTCTTTTGGAGGACAGCATTTCTCGTTAGAGACATTTCAGTGTTCAGTAAGGACAGGCTTTGTTGGCTATCGTTGAACGCTTCCTGAGTGAATTTAGTAAGGGCTTCTGTGTGTGCTATAACATCCTCCAGGTCAATGGAGGGAATAAAGAGGGAAGCCAAATGATCATACCAGTGAAAAACAAAATGTGCCCCTCTGGCCTTGAGGAGAGGGAAGTTGGCAGTTTTTGCTGTGGGTAGATTTTCTCCCGTGCCTGGGGAAAACCCTGGGTGCAGCAGCCCAACAACCCAGGTGGAAGCCACGGCCAAAGATGTGTGCTGCATGACATTGAGTCCCATTCAGGGCTACCTGGTATACGTGGGAGGTGTGACCAGTCACTATCAGTCATTATCCTTTAATATGACGGAATGACTACACAGCTCCAGTGATACCCATCTCATATTCTTGGTACAATTGAGTTGGTTCTCTTTAGAGTGATTTCTCTGTTTCTGACGTAGGGCTGCCTGGGTGTTCAAATGTCCATATCCTGTGGTAAACCCATAAATCCATTCCAAATCTGAGCATAGCCACCCATAGCTCTAATAGTGGTATTTCTGGGACCTTTCTGGTCAGTAGTCTGATGGACTGCCTGTTGTAGTTTGATTGGCAGAAAAAGAATACCATACCCCACGTTACTGATGATGTGTGCCACAGGCCAGGTTTTTGAATCAGTTGAATTAAGCGTCCTAGTTGTAGCTTGTTCTTCCTTAGCGTACTGCTTTAGGGCTTTCCAGTCCCCTTCCTGGAGCGGTGATCCCTACCGTGGCAATCCTGATGAGCTAGAGAGGGGAGGCTGCCCACATACCCAACAATTGGATTGATTTCTTTGCTGGGCATTCTTTGCAGGCCCACCGTAGAAAGGAAAGGTCCATCCTGTGACCGGACACCATAGGAAAAGCAGAAGTCTAAGGTCAAAAAAGACATTATTTAGAAGGAACTTGTATGGGGAGGTCTTCCCTTCTATAAGAATTACACTTGTGGCCTAATCCTTAGATGTTAATGTGGCTGCAGCTTTAGGAACCTGACCTGGTTGTGCAAACCATACATGTTGGCCGGCCTGGGAGGGAGGGGGGAGGCAGCACCGTCAGGTATGAAGAGGTGGAGTGGGGGCAGGGTATTCCAGACCAGGTCCTTTACTTTCTCTCTTCTTTAAATGGCATACATTCCATTCCAGGTAGAGTGTATTTCAGCAGGCTTATCTTGCAGCAGGACAATGGGATCCCACTGGGTGTGAAGTAACTCATTGGTTTTGTGGGATGTCCCATGGCAAATTCCAGTAGGTAACTCCTTTCCCAGATGTCAAAGGGCTTGGTGTTCTCAGCAGCATAGCTCATTGATCCATGGTGAAAGTTGGGGCAATGGCTGTTTCCTGTGATTTCTGTAATTTTATGATATTGGGCGCCTTGGTAGGGGTCCCCAGTCTGGCCTATGGGGCACTAGGCCCTACTGGTTGGTCATTCAAATGTATTAAAGCCTGGGACAGTACTTTAGCTCACCCGGCCAAGGTGGTTTTGCCTATTAGTAATTTAATGTGCTGTTTTAATATTCCATTTTTCCTTTCTACCAAGCTTGCTGCTTGTGGGTTAGAGGGGCGGTGGAACCTACATTCAATATCGTGTTCTTTGCCCAGTCTTGGACCTTTGAAATGTGACCCCAATCACTGTCTATTCAATGAGGGTGTCCATATATGGTACTCAGTTTCCCTCATTCCCTAATGGTGGCAGCCTGGTTTGCATGGGGAAAGGTTGGGTTAGGCCAGAGGCAGTGACCACATAAACCAAGGCATATTTAGAACACTCACTTGCAGGGAGGGGGCCAATATAATCAATTTGCCCATCCCTCACCTGTTGGGAACTCCAGTGGATGGCCCCAGATTCCTTTGGCAATTATTGAGAATGCACAGAACATGCTGTTACTGCATTAATCAAGTCACTGTATTCAAGGGCAAGCTGGCATCCTTGGTAATACATCATTCCATCGAGGCACTGTGGTGGCCTCCTTTCTATGCACTTCTTCTGCTGTATCTACTGAAGGGTCAGTTGCTAGGGCTCATATCTGGGCTAAGGCATCAGCTTCCTGATTTCCAGGAGGTGTCAGTGCCTTATGAGCTGGGATGTGGAAGACAGTGAGGACTACCTCAGGCTCTTGCAGGTGAGCCCAAATGTCTTTCCATGAATCCTGACCCATAAGGGCTTATTCATAACCATCCAACCCCCAACCTCCCACTGTCCAAGCCACAGGGTTCATCCTTTAGAACAGCCCAACTGTCAGTGCAAAGGATTGACAGCCAGGGCTTGTATGTGGTCATCAGCCAAACCACTATGAGCTCAGCACATTGGCTGCTGCTCTTTGCTGCTGTTTCCATCTAGATGGTGTCATTATTGGGCCGAATAGTGACTGAAGTCCATGTGGACAGATGCCTCGGCTAGATCCATCTATATACCAGGCATCAATGGGAATTCCCCCCATCTTCTCTTTGCAGGCTGCAGGGGCTGTCATAGGAGCAGAAGTGGAAACATCTGGAGGACGATGTATTCTACACGCCTAACAGCACCAGCATTTTTAGAGGCAGTAGGCTGGTGGACAGGGTGCTCCTCTGCTGCAGATAGCACGTCACTTAATCACAGTGGGGTTTTGAGCCATGGCAGAGGTGGGTCGATGGATAGGAAGGGAGTTCTTACCGTGACATGCTGCTCCTTCATGAGAGGCTCTCCCTGGAGGAGTGCTGTGTACCCTGTAGGAGCTGTTGTTCTATGGGGGTGTATCAGGTTCCTGCCCCCTTCCAGAGCTGGGACCAAAACCCTAGGGGCACTCTCTCCTTTTTATTTTCTCTGCCATAGTGCCCAATGCATGCCTTCCAGAGTCACAGACACATCTAACTCAAATGGTATCCCTGCTTCGGAGATGCCCACAACTTTAATCTGCTTTACTAGTATTTTTGCCTCTCAAAGGTGGCTTGCTGCTCTGATCTCCAGGCCGTTATGTGCTCTTTCTTTACCAGGTAGTATAAGGGATGGAGGCACTGTGCCAGGTGGGGAATAAAAGTCCTCCAAGACCTCAAAATCCCTACAAAGACTTGTATATCTTTCATGTTCCTAGGGATTGGGTAGGCTTTCATCTTATCAGTCACAGGTTCTGGGACAACACGTGTTAATCTGACCAAACGATTCCCCAAAACTTCACTGCAGTGCTTGGGCCTTGAATTTTCTGTGGGTTCACTGCCCATCCTCTCCCTCACAGTTGTTCCAGAAAAGTCTGCAGTGTCCTACAGTAGAGGCAAGTGTTCATGTTTTAACATTGTATCATCAGTGTAACGTGTTCATTTTATTGAGTTAAGGAAGGAGAACAGGAGCAGTTCTCAAGGTACAATCCCATGACATAAAAGGGGGCTGTGCAGGTAACCTTGGGGAAGAACTCGAAAGGTCCGTTCTTGTACTTCTCACATGAAGACAAATTGGTCTGTGACTCAGCAGCCAGGGGTTTGCTGAAAAAAGCATTTTCTAAGCCCAGCACAGCAGGGTACACTCCTAGGACCAAGGCCAGGTGTCTAAGATGGTGACAGTGATGGGCACAGCCACATGGATGGGGGACAGTACCTTGTTGAACTCTCAGTGGCCCACTCTCGTGATGGGCTGAGCCATCTGGTGTTTTTATTGGCCATACTGGGCCAATAGTTAACTTGGGATTTCCCCCACATATGCCTTTGTCCCAAAGCCCGTTGCTTCAGTTTTCTGGCCAGCTTGCCAATTACTAGTTTGCAGACTTAGGAGCTTCCTGGCTGTAATCTGAAACTGGCCCCCATACTTGGAGGGCAGGGAGAGATGGAAGAAAGAGGCAAACCACTTTAGATTGGTGGCAGGTTTAATAAGCAAGGGAGCTTACATACTAGGCTTGTTTTGGGCGGTACAAGGTGAGTAGATCTCTGTACCTGCCCGACAGAATCTTAAACTTTATAAAGAGGCCTTAACGGGGCTCAGTCATGTATACAGTCCAGCTGGTCTCAACAATACATTACTATCTCAAGCTGTGTCCTAGCGCAGCTTCCAGCACGCGGAAGGCAAGTGGAGGACACATTCCAAGGGCAGGGGAGGGGTGAGGAGCCCAGGTCCAGCTTGCGGGTCCACTTGCCGTCACATCCTCTCAATAACCTCTGCTAACAGAGGCCCTGAACCTATACTAGTCAAGGAAATGATTCTGTGGACAAATCTGCACCAGGTAAAAGGATGGAGAGAATGGTTGTGTTTTTCAGCCAGAAGTTGCCCTGTGATTGAGCTGACTCTCTTTCCCAGTTCCCTTAACCCTGGGCGCCTTGCTCAGCCGCCTGACCCCACTTTTATTCCACGTGGTTGTAACTGAGTTACCGAGTGGTCGACTCGGCTTTAAACTTTGAAAGTGAGTCAAGGAGAGAATTAAGTAGCAATTCTAAGAGATAAAAACATTAAGAAATATTGCCTCAGACTAAAAAATTGCCCCCAGATTTTTCTCAAGTGCAGCGGAAATGAAAGCAGAAAATTGCTCTGTGCCATTTCTGGGGCCTACTGCTATTAGAGACAGATGATAAACCTCACCAAATTGGCCCACCACGCAACGCGCTGGAGCAGATAGATGTAGCTTGCCCTTTTTAAACAGAGCTAACATGGCAACAAGCTGATTGCAGCTAAATCAAACCCTGTCACCGAGCTCTCTTTCTGGAGGCCACCAGTTGAAAGGAGTAAATATAAATATGTATGTGCATGCTGCTCATGAATGCCGCCTTTACTTAGATCCCTCCAAAAAGGGGCAAAAAGGAACTAAGCAGCTTACACTTCCTCCCTCCTGCTTCATCGATTGGCATGTGGTCTCAAATTAACCCTGATTTTTAGGCAGATTTGGGGTTTCAGAATCTCCCTGTAAGGTCCATTGTGCCCTCGGAATCAAACCTGAGTTTTAACCTTAGCTCCAGTGTTTATTAGCTGAGTAATCTGTTACCTTTCCCTGCTTCTTAGCTTGAGGGATAAGATTTATTATATATTTTTTGTGTTACTTCCCCTCCCATTCCTGCAAACGGAATGAGCTTTTTGCTTGTTTTATTTTGGTTTTGGCAGTTGGATCGCCATTGCTAAATGTGAGAAATAGACTGAGAGAGGGAGAACGAAGGAGACTTGAGAGAGAAAATGGGAGAGCATAATAAAAAGCCTAAGTAAAGTGGAATAATAAAGAGATGAAAGAAAAGGAGAAAGAGGAGAATTACAGGGACTGGTGAGTTTGGGAAAGTGCCATGAAGAGGGGCTGGAGTGGGCACAAAATCCCTGAGAATAGAAGATTGGTGGTGGGAATTTTGAGAGGTGACTGTAAATTAGGAATTTGATCCCTTTAAATATATTATTTAGGAGATGCATGTAAAGAATGGATTCCCTTTGTAATTCCCGAGTTTAGTTTTATGGCTAGATGGCCCAGACGCTGGACCACAGAGACCATAGTTTATATTCAGCTTATACAAACACTAATTTATTTTGATTTCATAGTGTTAAAAAATAGGTGTAGGTATTTCAATTTTATATTTGATAACTCTGAGCATTATATATAAATTATTAGATGAGATTATTAGGTAAGGGAATCAGGTTTCAAATCCAGGTCTGTCTAAATACCAGTCCCTACTCTTTTCCATATCATGCTTCCAAGCCACCTGAATTCCAAATGAAGGTATATGGCAGAAATAAATGACTGTTTTTGTCTTTTTTTTGGTATGTGGGCCTCTCACTGTTGTGGCCTCTCCCGTTGCGGAGCACAAGCTCCGGACGCGCAGGCTCAGCGGCCATGGCTCACGGGCCTAGCCGCTCCGCAGCATGTGGGATCTTCCCGGACCGGGGCACGAACCCGCATCCCCTGCATCGGCAGGCGGACTCTCAACCACTGCGCCACCAGGGAAGCCCCATAAATGACTGTTTTAAGTAACAGGAATTGTTTCATGAGGAAGCTTTTTGCCTTGTTAAATAGTGGAGGGCAAATGTTCAGCTGTTGGCCATAACTGGGTCAGCTATTGATCACTACACACGTTCGTTCAATCAGCAAATATTTGTTGTATGTGACACACACTGTAAGGAGCTGGGAAACAAATATAAATAAAAAAGAGATGTGATCTCTGTTCTCATGGAGCTTACGGCTCTAGTGGGGAGACAGGCATTCATCTACTAATAAATTCATAAGTACATATAGACCAAGTTATTTGAAAGAAAGGAATATGGTTTTCTGAGAGCCTGTACTGAAGTAACCTGAGATTGGGGGTCAGAGAAAGACATGAGGATGTGCATGCAAACTTTTTCAATCTGTAATGCTGCTGTGTCTCTTTTGTTCAAAATACCTATTGACTCTCTACTTTGTTTACTGTATTCAGTGCTTAGAATAATGCCTGGTAAAGTCTCTGCGTTGTATAACTCGCATTCTGATAGAGGAGATGGACAATAAACAGAGAAAACCAATATATGATGTATTTTCAGCTGGTGATAAGGGAGATGAAGGAATATAAGGCGGAGTGAGGAGGAAGAGTAACCAACGGTGTTATTTTCAGTAGGATGTGGGATAACACATCTGAAGGAGAGACATGAATGAAGGCTGGGACTGAACCATGCAACACAGGGGAGAACAACATTTCACATCAAAGGAACATAAAGGAAAGCACCCAAGACAGGTATATTCTTAGTGTGCACAAGTAACAAAGGAAGCAAGGAAGAAGGGGCAGTTTGAAAGAAAGCTATAGAAAACACAGCAGGAGAGATGATCAAGGGCCCTTTTGCAGTCCTTGGTAAAGGTTTTGTATCTTAATATGATGGGAAATATTTGGGTGCTTTTGAGCAAGGGAGTTACTTGGTCTAATACACATACATATATGTGTATGTGTCTATATATGTCTATACACACACATCTGTATGCGTGTCTATATATATCAGTACATGCACATATCTTAGATGTATCTCCTAGGAATAACGGTGACTGTTTCCATCACTGGGCACACTCCATCAATAGGCATAAATCAAAATGTCTTAGATCAAATTAGTACCCCTATGGCATAATGCAAATGATAAAGAGAAGGGATCTCATTTTGTCACTTTCCTTTCAAATATCAAGTTGTGTATCAAATTGTGTTAAAAAAAACATTTTTGTCAATCACAGGTGCAGATGGGAAGAGTGAGTGACTATATACCAATAAATATGTGAAAAAGATACCCAACATTACCAATCAGGGAAATGCAAATCAAAACCACAACGAGGCATCACCTCACACCTGTCAGGATGACCACCATAAAAAGACCATAAATAACAAGTGTTGGTGAGGATATGGAGAAATTAGAACCCTGTGCACTGTTGGTGGGAATGCAAAATGGTGCAGCCACCATGTAAAACAGTATAGAGACCGCCCCCCAAAAATGAGTTTTTTAAGGAACCTCCACACTGTTCTCCACAGTGGCTGCATCAATCCACATTCCCACCAACAGTGTAAGAGTGTTCCCCCTCCTCCACACCCTTTCCAGCATTTATTGTTTCTAGATTTTTTGATGATGGCCATTCTGATTATGGCGTGAGATGACATCTCATCGTAGCCCTGATCTACATTTCCCTAACGATCAATGATCCTGAGAATTCCTTCATGTGTTTGTTGGCAATCTGTATATCTTCTTTGGAGAAATGTCTGTTTAGGTCATCTGCCCATTTTTGGATTGGGTTGTTTGTTTTTTTGTTATTGAGCTTCATGAGCTGCTTGTAAATTTTGGAGATTAATCCTTTGTCAGTTGCTTCATTTGCAAATATTTTCTCCCATTCTGAGGGTTGTCTTTTTGTCTTGTTTATGGTTTCCTTTGCTGTGCAAAAGCTTTTAAGCTTCATTAGGTCCCATTTGTTTATTTTTGTTTTTATTTCCATTTCTCTAGGAGGCGGGTCAAAAAGGATCTTGCTGTGATTTATGTCATAGAGCGTTCTGCCTATGTTTTCCTCTAAGAGTTTGATAGTATCTGGCCTTACATTTAGGTCTTTAATCCATTTTGAGTTTATTTTTGTGTATGGTGTTAGGGAGTGTTCTAATTTCATACTTTTATAGGTACCTGTCCATTTTTCCCAGCACCACTTATTGAAGAGGCTGTCTTTTCTCCACTGTATATTCTTGCCTCCTTTATCAAAGATAAGGTGACCATATGTGCTTGGGTTTATCTCTGGGCTTTCTGTCCTGTTCCATTGATCTCTATTTCTGTTTTTGTGCCAGTACCATACTGTCTTGATTACTGTAGCTTTGTAGTATAGTCTGAAGTCAGGGAGCCTGATTCCTTCAGCTCCATTTTTTGTTCTCAAGATTGCTTTGAATATTACCCAGCCATAAAAAGAAACGAAACTGAGTTATTTGTAGTGAGGTGGATGGACCTAGAGTCTGTCATACAGAGTGAAGTAAGTCAGAAAGAGAAAGACAAATACCATATGCTAACACATATATATGGAATCTAAGAAAAAAAAATGTCACGAAGAACCTAGGGGTAAGACAGCAATAAAGACACAGACATACTAGAGAATGGACTTGAGGATATGGGGGGGGGGAAGGGTAAGCTGTGACAGAGTGAGAGAGTGGCATGGATATATATACACTACCAAACATAAAATAGATAGCTAGTGGGAAGCAGCCGCATAGCACAGGGAGATCAACTCGGTACTTTGTGACCACCTAGAGGGGTGGGATAGGGAGGGTGGGAGGGAGGGAGATGCAAGAGGGAAGAGATATGGGAACATATGTATATGTATAACTGATTCACTTTGTTATAAAGCAGAAACTAACACACCATTGTAAAGCAATTATACTCCGATAAAGATGTTAAAAAAAAAAAAAAAGTCTCTTGCCTTTTCGGCAGGTCCAGACTTTTTCCCGGACTCCCTCCCGGCTAGCCGTGGTGCACTAACCCCTTCAGACTGTGTTCACGCTGCCAACCCCAGTCCTCTCCCTGGGATCCGACCGAAGCCCAAGCCCGAGCCTCAGCTCCCAGCCCCCGCCCGCCCAGCGGGTGAGCAGACAAGCCTCTCGGGCTGGTGAGTGCCGGTTGGCACCGATCCTCTGTGCGGGAATCTCTCCACTTTGCCCTCTGCACCCCTGTTGCTGCGCTCTCCTCCATGGCTCCGAGGCTTCCCCACTCCGCCACCCGCAGTCTCCGCCTGCGAAGGGGCTTCCTAGTGTGTGGAAACCTTTCCTCCTTCACAGCTCCCTCCCACTGGTGCAGGTCCCGTCCCTATCCTTTTGTCTGTTTTTTCTTTTTCTTTTGCCCTACCCAGCTACGTGGGGAATTTCTTGCCTTTTGGGAGGTCTGAGGTCTTCTGCCAGCGTTCAGTGGGTGTTCTGTAGGAGCTGTTCCACATGTAGATGTATTTCTGATGTATCTGTGGGGAGGAAGGTGATCTCCGCGTCTTACTCTTCCACCATCTTCCTCAACTCTGAGCAGGTTGTATTAAGTTATCCTTCAAGATTCCTTCCACAGATTCTCTAGTTATCCCTATAGCTGTTCATCGTCTAGAATATACAATTGCCTAGAATCATAAAATCCTTATGGGCCAACCTACTTCTGGAAGTTCTCCAGCACCAATATTTCAGATGTCTCTCCTTTATTTCTAACAACATTTTCCAGACTTTTCTGGTTGCATCCAGACCTTGTTTGAATTATTCTGCAATGCCTTGTCCTCCCCTTCCTCCCTCAGCCATGTCCATTTACATAGCGATGGGCTCAGAATCCAGACTGCAGCTCAGAGAATTGGGCTGTACTTGCTTTGGCATCACTTTGCATCACCTCACCTTGGAATCTGCTCTTGTGCCTGCTCAGGGCATTTTGTGAAAATTGCCAATAATATGGCTTCTGCGTCTGCTGGTGTCACTTACCCTTTAACATGATGGAATAAAAATGTTGGAAGTACTGGAGATGCTTGTTACTCTACATTTGGAGCTGTCTGTGGATGTGGCCCTTGACCTGCAGCTTCTCCGTAGAGATGCTTTCTGCTTCTGCTAAAAGTACCGGCTTTCTAAAGCAGTCTCACATCATTGCTAACTCCCCCCTCTTTCTTCAGGGTCAGACTTCCTTTGTCCACTGACAATGGGGACAGGGAAAGGAACTCACAATTATTGGACACTGTTTTGGTGTTTTATATCGGTTATCAAGTTCTGAGCTCACACCCACTCTATCTGGGAATCTCTGTGATTCCCATTTTATAGAAGAGAAAGCTGAGTGTCCAAGGAGTTGAGTAAGTTGCCAAAGACACAGACATAGTCAACAGTGGAGATGGATGCATGAATTTTATGATTACACTTACAAGAGTCAGTTTTGCTTGCCACTAAGAACCCCGATACAGGAGTCAAGTCCTCTTTAAACCAAAGTTTATATCCAATCGTCAGCTCAAATTCATCAGCTCTCTTTGAGATGAACTGTAGTAGATGAGCTGGCTTGCTTAAAAAGATCTGAAGAGAGATACCCTTGTTCCCTAGGGCTCTGGTGAGTTGTCATTTGCAGGGGAGGTAAAAGTGTGTGTGTGTATGTGTGCGCGTGTGTGTGTGCGCGTGTGTGTATGATTTCAAATCCAGGTTTCATTCTTCATTCACTGTTTGAGGCTCGGGGAAGTTAAGCAGCATGACCCAGGTCAGTTTTCTCATGTGAATGATGGAGATAATATGCATCTCATCCAGATTATGAAATGAGCCATTTGTTTAAAGCACTTCTCACATAGTAGATGTTTAAAAGTACGCATTAACATTCCTTTTTGTAACAGCCTTTAAGAACCTATGTTTTCCGGGAGTTCCCTGGAGGTCCAGTGGTTAGGACTTGGCACGTTCACTGCCGGCACCCAGGTCGGGGAGCTGAGATCCTGCAAGCCGCTTGGCACAGCCAAAAACAGAAAAAAAAAAAACAAAACACCTATGTTTTTCTGATGTAACATTACAAAGTCAACCCAACTAGGGAATCAAAGCCAACTGAAGTAGATACCTTTAGTTTCGTTGATCGGAAGTAGGTGGAAATCTTCAGCCAGTGGAAATCTGGCCACCCATTTGCAGAGTAGGGGCAGGACTGACAGAAAGTTAAATCCCTCAGGCATGTTGGAGAGAGAGTTAAGCCCTGGCGACAGTTATGTCCCAAATCAGTGATTTTCAAAGTGCTCTGGAGAGCCTTAGAGTTCTCTGGAGAGCCTCAGGGGGTGTCAGTGAGAGGAGGCGACGGGGGTGCAAGCCTGACTCTTGTTCCATGTGAACTCTTCATTATCTTTTAAACTTTTGCTTGAGTCATGGCATCCAAACAACATGGTGGGAATTACGATCAATGGACTCACTGATCACAGTTGATTTCTCTTCCTCCTCATTTGTAGAAAACCAGGGCTTCTAGTTTCCTAGGTACTCATGTCTGTTGCGTGTCCCTTGCAAGGGACTGCGACTAGCCATTGGTGCCCCTCATGATGAGGCTCAGGCCTGTGTGGATTTACTAAATCATAGACAGACTGGCACCCTGTCCTTAGCTCTGGCCTTGGGTTCATTCACAAGGGCATCTGCTCCATTTCCCTGCTTTGATGTTGACTCCCCCTCTCCACAGACTTGGATGCTGGTGTCTCACTGGAGCTCAGCATGTGATTTTAAATTCAGATGGTCAGATAGCTAAGAGAGTGCTGATAGCTTATGCTGTGGTGAAATATGCTTTTTTTTTTTTGTTTTCTGTACATAATTGCTTTTGTATTTTGCTCCACTTATCCCCAGCTGACAATATTTTAATTAAAAGTCGAGGTGAGAGAACATGGGGAAGTTTGTGGAGAAACGTGCTTGCCTTTGTTTAATCCTACCACTCCAAAAAATGCTTTAAGCCCTTTGGTAAGCAAATAGAGAATTGAAAAGTGAGAAAAAGCCAGACAATGTGTTTTTCAAAAATATCTTATTTTGTTTATTCTTGTCTTTTAAGAAAAGACTCAGAATTCAAATGCCTTTGCTCTCCCAACTCTATATTATTGCTTCAAGAAATGATCAAGATCACTGAATCCTTTCATTCCTAAAGCATATAAAAATAGACAAATCATATATCTATATATATATGTCTATTTATGATTTTTAAATGGCAAATTCAGCACAGGACCTAATCTAAATCAAATATGAATTCCAAACCTGAATGTAATTGATTAAATTAAAATCAAGAATTGTTTCTAGGGCTTCCCTGGTGGCGCAGTGGTTGAGTCCGCCTGCCGATGCAGGGGACACGGGTTCGTGCCCCGGTCCGGGAAGATCCCACATGCCGCGGAGTGGCTGGGCCCGTGAGCCATGGCCGCTGAGCCTGCGCGTCCGGAGCCTGTGCTCTGCAACGGGAGAGGCCACAACAGTGAGAGGCCCGCGTACCGCAAAAAAAAAAAAAAAGAATTGTTTCTAAAAGGGATGCTCCTATATATTACTACTCATAAGGTTACAGTGGGAAGAGTGCATTATTTTATTTCTTCCATCAGATGGTTTTCTCTCTTCACTTCTGCAGAAAAATAGAAGTTGCAGGTAACAAGAAAATAAATTTATTTCTGTTCTCACTGTTATAGCCTTACTCAATTTTAGCTGCTCCCTCCCAGTTACATGTAGTCTCTCTCTAGTGTGATCTTTTTCCTGACATTTTTCCTGAGCCTCGTTTCCAAGGGAAGAAGCAAACATACTTGTAAGCTTCTCCTAGAAGCATAGTTGGTTGACTTTTGCCACCTTTTCTTTTTCATGATATAGTATCAGTAAAGCCGCCTTTAGCCTGGTTTATTTTCCCAGAGTTGGGCCAGTCCACAAATGATCTTTGTAAACAAGCTGATAAGAGGTGCCAGGAAAAAAAAAAAAAAGCTATTTTAAGGATTTCTCCTTTCTTTAGATGCAGATATTGCTGAAGGCTTCACTGGGTTTTGCCGTCTTCTATTTTGGAGACCCTGTAATTTACACAGGAATAGTTCTTTTAGCATCAGCCCTGCCAAAGACTGAATGTTTTTGTCTCCCCCAAATTCATATATTGAAGCCTAATTCCCAGTGAAATGGAATTTGGAGGTGGGGCCTTTGGGAGGTGATTAGATCATGAGAGCAGAACCCTCATAAATGGGATTAGTATCCTTATACATCTCAGAGAACTCCCTTGCCCCTTCTACCATGTGAGGACACAGTGAGATGACAGCTGTCTATGAACCAGGAAGCAGGTCCTCACCACACACCAAATCCGATGGTGCCTTGATCTTGGATTTCCCAGCCTCTAGAATCTGGGGTGGGGAGTGGGTAGGTGGGGGAAATAGGTGAAGGTGGTCAAAGGGTGCAAACTTCCAGCTGTAAGAGGGTTAAGTTCTAGAGATCTAATGTACAGCATGGTGACTATAGTTAACAATATTGTTTTATATACTTGAAAATTGCTAAGAGAGTAGATCTTAAATGTTCTTACCAAAAAAAAAAAAAAAGTAACTATGTAAGGTGATGGATGTGTTAACTAACTGTATTGTGTTAATCATTTCACAATATATACATATATCAAATCATCACAGTGTACACCTTAAACTTACATAATGTTATATGTCAATTATATCTCAATAAAGCTGAAGAGGTTTTTTTAAAAAGGGACCAAAAATATACATTTGTAAAAAATTTTACAGTTATGATTTCTGGACTTAGATATAGGGGCTACATGTGACTTTTATAATAGTGCTTCTCATATTATATTGACATACTTGGTATAATAATAAATGTTTGTTTTATTCATTTATCCATCCATCAATGCATTTGTCACAGGTCTGCATCAAAACAGAGCCCAAGGCAAGGATTAATTCTGATGCAATCAGCCCGCATTCACTTGGTAGTTAAAAGGATAGGGAAAAAGAAAATGAGTTGAGGAGAGATGAGAGGCATTCAAAGAAAAGTGGCTACTGCTTTATAATAAGTCACAACAGACATAGCTGATTGCTCAGTAGATCCAATACTTAAGATCACAGGATGCTTTGGGACAGAGAAGCTGTTCCTTGGAATGGTACCTTGGAGGGATAAAGGATAAGAGAATTTGTCTTCTGGTTCCTTCTTCTCTTCCATCTTCTGTCTCTCATTGGTTAATGTTTGTCTTATTGGGAGTTAATGCCTCCAAACTTCTGGGTTGCTTTTTAAATCTCTGTTGGCAAGCATTATAGAAGCCATTTGATGTGGCACTTTGGGTCCAAACTGATATGATAGGCAGAAACTACTTTTACGATTAGCAATTTTGCATCCCATTTGCAATATTTTTACTTACTCCAAGGTCATGAAGATATTTTCTTATTTTTTTTTCTAGGAGCATACTGTTTTATTATTCACTTTTAGATCTACAGTTCATATAAAATTGATTTTTATGTATGGTGTGAGGTAGGAGGCCAATTTTTCAATTTGCATTTTCAGTTGGCCCAGCATCAATTATTATAAAGGCTATCTTTTTCTCATTTTATTGCAATTTTACTTCTGGACTTAAAAAAATTTATTTTTCATTGGTCTTTTAGTCTTTCCTTGTACCAATATCCAACAGTCTAAATTGTTATAATTTCATAATTAACTTTTAATGTCTAGTAGTGTAAGTGCACAGCTTTGATCTTCAAAACAAAGTTTAGACTATTCTTTGCATTCCCGTAAAATGTTAGTATTGACATCAGTTTGCACGCACAAACATCCTTGAAATTTTTATTGGAATTGCATAAGATCTACAGATCAATTTAGGGAAAATTGATAACTTTAAATCATTGAGTTTTGCATCTTTAAACATGACTTTTCTTTCCATCTTTTTATCCATTTTTTCTTTTGTTCCATCTTTTTGTTCTTAAAATTTTTTTTTCTCAATAATAGTTTCTAATTTTCAGTACAAAAGTCTTGCACATTGTTCTTAGATATATTTCTGGGTAATAGATTTTTTTGGATGATATTTTGATAAATTTTTTTTTGAAAATGATTTTGTTTTTGTTTCTGGTGTTTATTAATACAATTGGTTTTTGTATATCAACCTTGTCATTAGGAATTCTTGCTAAATGCACTTATTATATCTAATATATTGTCCATAGAGTATTGAATTTTCTATGTACACAACCATGTATTAGTTTGTAAATAATCACTCTTTTAGTTTTTCTTTTTAAAATTTATATATATATATTTTTAATCCTAAAGCCTTGACTAGGCACTTTTTCATTATTAAATGTTGAATCAAATTGGTTAGCAATGACATTGTTTTATCATTCCTGATCTTGGCGAAATCTTTTAATATTTCACCTTGAAGTTTTTTACATGAAAATGTATGAAGTACTTTTTTTTTTTTTTTTTTTTGCGGTACATGGGCCTCTCACTGCCACAGCCTCTCCCGCCGCGGAGCACAGGCTCCGGACGCACAGGCCCAGCGGCCATGGCCCACGGAACCAGCCGCTCCGCGGCACGTGGGATCCTCCCGGATCGAGGCACGAACCCACATCCCCTGCATCGGCAGGCGGACCCCCAACCACTGCGCCACCAGGGAAGCCCGAAGTATGATTTTTTAAAAGATGTGATTTATCAGATTAAGTTCCCTGCTATTTCTAATTTGCTGAGAGTTTCGTTTTGAAATCATGAAAGAGTTTGAAGTTTATTAAATGCCTTTCTTGCATCTGTAAATATGATGGTAGATTTTCCCAGTCATTTTATTTTCTTAATTGGTGCATTACATTGAATTTTCAATGCTAAACCAATCTTGTTTAGAAGAAGCACAGGGGGAGCACAGTAATCTGATTTGAAATTTTATTTGTGGGAAAATTTAATAATGGATTTAATTTCTTTAACTTTGAGTATAAAACTATTCAGAATCCTTATTTTTTCCTGTATTCCTTTTAGTTTAAGTTGTATTTATCTAGAAAAATGTTCATTTCATGTAATTTTTAAATTTATTAGCACAAAGATGTTGATAATCACATCTTATTATCTTGTTAACATCTGTAGAATCTGTAGAGATGTCCCTTTGTTCTTAACTGAAATTGATGGCTTGTGCATTCTTTTTCTGTTTTATGAATCATTTTGTTAGGAAGCTGTTAATTTTATTATATTTTCAAAGAAACAGTTTTTGTATTTGTGGACTTATTATTTGATGTTTGTCTTCTATATTATTTTCTGCTCTTGTTTTTGTTACATCTTTCCCCCTGTTTTCCTGTGGTTTTATTTTCTATTCTTTATTTTTAAAGACTTTCTCTTTGAAATGGATTCTTATTCATTTTTCTTTTCTAACACATGTATTTAAGAGTAGCTTTAGCTGCATTCAAGTTTTGATAGGTACATTGCTCTGTTGTTGGACGTGCGTGTGTGCGCATGGGTGCATGTGCAGAGTTTCTAATCCATTTACGTTTACTCATATTAACTGGCTTAACAATTTGTTCTCTATTTATCACACTGGTCATATTCTTTTTTCTCTCACATTTCTTGTCTTTTATTGATTAATCATTAAAATGTTATTATTCCATTTACATCACTTATTAAATTGTTATTTTACTATTCCTTTTGTGGTTCCTCTAAGTATTAAGACATTCATCCTTGATTTATTCCAGTGCAATATAATTTAGTACTTTTACTACTTCAATAAAAATTCCAGGGCTGGGCTTCCCTGGTGGTGCAGTGGTTGAGAGTCCGCCTGCCGATGCAGGGGACACGGGTTCGTGCCCTGGTCCGGAAGGATCCCACATGCCACGAAGCGGCTGGGCCCGTGAGCCATGGCTGCTGAGCCTGTGCGTCTGGAGCCTGTGCTCCGCATTGGGAGAGGCCACAACAGTGAGAGGCCCGCATACCGCAAAAAAAAAAAAAAAAATTCCAGGGCTGTAGAACACTTTATTTCTATTGATTTACTTCATGCCTGTGCTGTTATTATCCTACACTTTTCTACGTATATTAAATACCATAATGTATTACTATTGTTTTATGTAATAAATATTTATGTAGATTCATCCACTTTTTTTTTTAACACCTTTCTTTGCTCTTTATTTCATCTTTTATTCTCATGTTTCCATCTGGGATCATTTTCTTTTTGGCCAACCAACACACTTTAAAAGGATGCCTACTATATCTTTTGCTAGTATTTCTGATTGTTTTTAGCAGATTTTTTTAGGATAACTAACCAAGTTCCAGAAATATAGAAATCAGTTGGTTCTTTTCAGTGGACTCACTTTCTCTGCTGTAGAATTCTCAAATTAAACTGAATGAGCCCGCAGATCTTTTTTTATTTTGTATCCTGATATTACTTTCAATAAAAATTTAGTAAAATTAATTATTTTGAACTAATACACTCAATTAGACTTCATTTATTTTCTTTAGCTAGATTGGCATATGGTGTTAATGCTTAAATATGCAGGGAATTAATTTCTTTTAAAATTGTTGAAAACACATGGTTGATTGAAGCTTGCTAAAACAAATATTCTGTATATATCTGTAATACTATTTTTATGTCTTTATCAAATATCACATCTACATTTTTCTATAGTTATGTAGTCCTTTCCTCCTTGTATCCTTATAACTGCTTTGGATTTTAACATACTGTGCTACTTCCTTTCATTATATTTACTTTTGTATTTGATTAATTTTGTCCCCTGAGACATCATATGCTTTTCTGTCTGGCAACTTGGTAATAATAGTAGTGGTTGTTGTTATTATCATTATTCTCTGTTCTTTGAGGGGACAAAGGAGAGCCTGGTATATATTGCCTGATAAAACCCTGTTTTGAGTCTATGATAACATCTACCTTGTTTTTTTCCTGAGATAATACACATAACGTCATAGTATCAGAAATATCCTTGATGTTAAACATCTCTATTAGCAAAAATCTCTTCTGCAACCATAATATACTAACTTGGAAAATTGTTATGATGTTTCTCCCCCTCAGGCTTTTGGGATGTGAAATTTATAAACATTACCTTTGTCTCAGATGTAAATGTTAGAAAACTAAATGTCTTCAAAGAATCTGACAGACACACCAAAGCCAAATTTTATTTCCGTTACAAAGCAAGTATTGCCTCTTTGGATTTATTATATATATAATTAGGAGCTTACTAGAGTCTAATGAAGGCTATCTGTATATCACCACTATTGCAAAAGTGTACCTTTGACAATTGATATTTTGCGTGTAGAATAGAATTTAACTTTGTGTGCTACACATATTTTGATATTCAGGGATTGTCAGACTTTTGGTTTAAGGAAGTTTGATGGGGTTACTGTGGACTTCATTGTTCAAATGAAAAGTTCAGAAAAGAGTATAATGGAATTTGGAATCTATTCTATCTGCTTTTGAATACAGTCCAGCTATTATATTAATACCAAGATGGATAGAACAGAGCTGGCCCTATGTGCAATTTTTCTTACTTTGAAGCAGGCTACATGAAGAATTTTTATGTTTTGTTTTTGAAAAGTAGGTAGATTATATTCTTGGTTCGTCTTTGTTTTGCAGCGGTAAAATTAGAGGCCTCAGCCTCCTGCTGGCAGAACAAGCTCTCAATTTCTCTCTGTCGAAATTCAATCTGATTTCTATCTTTTTCACTAAAAAGCTGTCAACAGCAAATAAGCATTCCCCATCAAAGAGCCACATTCATTCCTGAGGTACACCAATTCCTCTCATGGGAGAGGAGTCAAGTAATTTAAGTTGTTTCTGACTTTTAATTTCTTTTCTGGGAAACAGGAAATGATATTAGCATGGACTTTTAACTGCAGTCCAGAATGAAAGAGGAAAAGACATGCACGGACACTCTTCAGGGTGACATTCCCAGTGCCTTTATGTCTCAGAGTACAGCATGTTTACAGCGCATAAAACAGTGTTTCCATCTGCATTCTTGTTTGCAGCTAGTCATCTAATCTGAGCTGTAGCTTCATGCTTTTAAGATGCATTAATACAAACTCATTTGTTTTAGAAGCAGACTTACTGTTGGAATGTATATTGCCAGCATAAAAATAGGAAATGCCTCTGAAATAAAAATATTTTTCTTTCTTAGAATTTAGTTTGGGAAGTGGCCTTTTCTTTAGAAAGAGATGAAATTCTAGGTATTATCTTGTCCCCTTATTTTTACTTTTTTTGGGCTTATTTTATTTATTGAAGATGAGGGTTTGATAGAGTACATTGGTTTGTAGCTAAACATTTATGCTGAGCATATGCATTACTTTCTTTGCAGATTAAAGAGACTTGTTAAAGAGACTTGTAAAAATGGGAGCTTTTGGTTTTAAACCATAAATTTCATTATCTGTCATTCTCCCCGGCCAGTTCATGCAGACATTCACAATCTCAAAATCTTATGATTGGGATAAAAGTGGTAGGCATGGTATACACATACAAGTAAGTAAGCTACCTATCACAGTTAAAAGCAAAACTCCCTTTATGTGCAAATGCATTTGACAGTATTTAGAAAAGAAGAGGAATTTAATAAGTAGATTTAGAGTGAGCTATAAATCTACCACAAAGGTTATCAGATGACTTCCAGGACTTTAAAAGTCCTCCCACTTTTCGTAGGAGTATTCTGATTAGTGAAGGTCCCCTTAAAATGAAGACACCTAGAATCAAACTCAATGGCAAACGGTGTCTCATTGGCACAGGATGAAAATGTAATCTAACTATATTTTCTGATCTAGCATCCATACATATGTGTCTGTGTATCTATATCTTTATCTATATCATCTATCTATCTAAATCCTGGGCTCATTCTTTTCTTTATTCAGTATAATTTTTTAAATTTAATTTTATTTATCTTTTTATACAGCAGGTTCTTATTAGTTATTCAGTATAATTTTTGAAGATCTACCTTGGAGGTTCCCAACAGTGAGCTAAGAACTATACAGTCTTGACGGAGGATGAATAAGGCTGAATCTTACAATATGGGGCTAGGGAAGATGCATGCTAATTACATTATTACATGTGTGACATATTTTAACGATGGAGAAGTAAAGGACATTAAAGCAGCACATAACAAGTATCCTTGGTCCCCAGCTGGGTTTAGAAGTTTGAACAGCCTGTTAATGTAGAGCACCCCCTGCCCCCAGGTGGATAATTGTGAGAGCATTTGTTCAACAGGTACTTGCAGGAGAGGCTGAATAGAGAACAGTGGTGGCAGTGCTGAGACTCTCCTTTCGTGTCTTGAGTGATTGAGCACTGGCCCTAAGTTCAGCCTAATAGAAGCCCTGCTGTTAACCAAGCCCACCCTCTTACAAGGAAGTTTAGCTACTGCGGGTTTTAGTTGATCAGCCCCTCTGGATTTCACCCTCACCAACAGTTCCACATTAGGCACTAGAGAGGACTTTGGTAGATTCAGTTTGACTTCATCTCATTTCATTTCGAGTGATGTTTCTGCACCCTTTATAGATTAGGACTCTGAAATGTTGGGTCTCCTGAAGTCTCCCTGAGAAATGGTGTTTAAGGGGCCTCCAAGGAGGAGGAAAAGCTATGCATATGAAGAGGGACTGGGAGAAGGAGTCTGAGAAAGAAGGAGCAGTATGTGCAGAAGCTCTGAGGAGAAGAGAGCAGCTGCTGAGAAGGCCAGTAGGTCAGTGGAGGGGAGAGAGAGAGAGGGGCCAGTAGGTCAGGCGAGGGATACAGAAATAAGGGAGAGGTTGGCTTGAGATGAGGCTAGAAGGATGGGTAAACTTTACCCCTTTTATTCATTTGTAACCCCAATTCTATTCTTTTCCCTTTTCTGCTCTGTTCTGTGCTCTGCAAAGTTGACCCTTGCAGATTGCATCACCCAGACTCCCTGGCTTGCTAATTGTTGGATTTGACCAATGAGATGTCAATGGCAGTATACGGAAATGTGGGGAAGAGATAGGTCGAAGTATATCTCTTCCAACTTTCTTCCTGCTTTGGTTCCCTGTCTCAGGCGAGAACTGCATCCCTCCAGTTCCTCTGGAGACCTCTTCTCCATGGCTCCAGCTCTCATTGGATTCCTGGAGCATCCTAGCATTGGCCTTAGGGATATTAATGTCTTCACATTATTTCTTACTGCCCTATCATCTTTGCCCCATCATAATTCCCTAAATTATGCCTGTACTCCTGTAAACAGTCCCTAAGTTAAAATATCTTCATCTGAATGATGTAGGATCAATTCTGTTTCCTGCAGGGAGCCTGACTCATTTAGGTGGGTTCTAAGGCTGTGCAGCTGAGGAAATATCTTGTAAATCCAATAAAAATACCACTTTTCTTACCTCACCCAAGATGTTTGATTCCCACATCCTGGAGACAATAAAAAGATGGAGACTTGGTGAATCTTAGTAACTGCTATCATGCCCCTTTCTGGTATGAACCATATATGAGGCTGGTTGAAGTCATATCGGTAAGGTTGGAAGAGGTTTTCCATGCCTCCTGATTCCCTCTTCTCCCTGCCTATTTGAAAGGCCATTTCTGACCTCTCACCTGATTGGTATTGTGTGCTAAGCTGAGGAATTAAAAAAAAAATAGTCCTGAAAGCTACATGCATTTTCATACCCGCAGCTAACACGTAGGCTGTATAGACCCATGATAAAATACATATGGTTTATGATGATTTAATAAGTTACTGCTTTCTCCAGGACAGGAATCCTGGTGATAACTTGGCCCAGAATATAGTATCTCAATATCTACCTCGCTTGTGAGGTGGGTCATAAGTAATTTGTTACCATTCATAATTAAGTACTGAAGTTTGCAAATAATTACCTATGGATTCATAGTTACCCTACAATAACAGAGTACTTTCTTGCATTCTTCTGTACTTCCTTGAGAAAAGAAAAAACAATTAAGATACAGCTAACATGCAGGGAATTGTATAGAAAACCCCACCTCTTTGTCTATGTCATAGTCGTGAATGGAGTGGTGATGCTGCTATTTAACTAGCACCTTGGAATAAAAAGACCAAGAACCACTGCCTTCACATTTAACTATGACTAGAGGTATAATTTCTCATTTTGTGACCTGTGTATAAGGAGATCTTATTTTCTTTTTGTGGGGAGAGTACATGGCAAGGAATAATAATCGTTCGTAAGCCAAGAGTGTTTGCATATAGGATGTCAGCTTCAGGAGGGTGGAGCCTTTGTTTTTTCACTGCTTTGGCCCCAGTGAGTAGACTAATATCTTGCCTGTAACAGATGCTCAACACATATTTGTGGAAAAAACGGAGAATTGGATAGTCTCCTTTCTGGACACAACCAGGTACTTCCTTCTCAACCTCTCTGCCTGAGAAGTATTGTATGTGGGTGGTAAGAGAACAGGTTTTAGATGCCAGTTAAACTGCTTGCACTCAGAGCTATCCTTTATTTGGTGTGCCATCTCGTGGGATTTAACTAATTTTGTGTTCTTCAATTTCTTCATCTATTCTTTTGTAAAGTAAGCTACCAGTATTTACTTCGCTGTGTTGTAAGAGTTCGTAACATAAAGTGTGTGGAAATACAGGGTAAGAAACCTTAAATACATAATTTATCATTATTATTCTTTTCACCATATGGTATTATTTATGAGCAAACTGTTTTTGTAATTTCTGTATCAGGAGAAACAGATAGATGTTCCCCAATGTTGATATAATCTTTGGGATGGAATATAACAAACTGTTGGGATTAACCACGATTTATGCCAAGACCAGGGCCTTACTCCACCTAAATTTTACTAAATATGGGTTAAAGTTGGCTCTGATGAAAGGAAACAGTCATTTTGCTCAGTTTGGTTCAAATTACTCTTCATGTCAGGGGAAGAACAGACAACTGGTTTTTGTGAGAAGAAGCACAATAGGCTGGCTAGAGCCCACAAAACTAGGAAACTGAATCAGTTTTCTCATCTGTAAAATGGGCATGAAAATCCCTGCCTTTTCTCTATCACAGGGCTTCTGGGAGGAGCATATCAGAGTATGGACTGGAAATGTCCTATGTTAACTTTGGGACCTGTACATATCTTGGAGGTTACAATCCCCCCCTGAATTTTATCTGTTAAATTAGTGAATCAGAATGGCCAATCTTGGTAAAGACTAAGGCATGATGGCAGGTGAGAGTGTGAAAGCTTGGTAAACACGTGACATACTGCTTTTTTGTAGTATGGTCTTTTAGCTTATGAAGGGTGCTTCCTGTTGCAGATCTAAGAAACCAGGGAAACAAAGATCCCCAGTCCAAGGAAAAGAGGGACGCTGCTTTCTTCCAGGAAAAATACCTGAAGCTTCCAGGGCCCCCTAGACTGAAAGCACAAGAGTTAAATACTGTTGCTGAGAGAGAAATCAATACCGATTTCAAGAATAAGATAGCTCTGTTCCAACTGGAGTGGGATGTGTGAAGCATACGATAGCCTATTTCGGGTCTAGCCTGGCCAGCAATTTTTAAGGAAGGAACTTGATAACCTCAGCTGACTGTGACAATGAAACCCACTGGGGACTTGAAAATGAGAATGTCAGTGCATTGCTTCTATTTATCTATTTCTTAAAGACAGAAGTGGAAAAGGTTGAAAGCAAATATTGTCTTGAAATGATGGAATATATTGAAACTCTTTTGCTGTTAAACTAGCCCAAGATCTGCGTCTGCCTTATACACAGTGGCTTCAAACACTTTTTGACTATGGGATCATGTGTTGATCAGAGAAGCCCAGTAAGTGATACAGGTAAAAATGGACCTGTTCCAGTTGAAGGGAAATGGGGCCTCTGGATGGGTCTCTGCTACATTATTTGCCCAGTGATTGTCATCCCTAAGATGGAATTCTCCTGGCTCTGACCACTCTGCTCAGGTTATCCAGCCCATCTGTCAGGTCACTCAAATGATGCCCCTTCCTGCTGGGCCTCTCGGGTAGAGTCATCAGGGACCACATGGATGCTTCAGACTAGGACTATATCATCTCGTATCTCTACAGGGTATAGCATAGTACCTGGCACCTAGGGAGGTCAGTGTGTGCTTTCTAAGTTTACCTGGATTTTCCATTTTGTCCCCCTTTCTATTACCACCTGTACCTGGGTTCTTCCCGCTTCTTCCATTCATCTCTGCAATGTGTCTGTTTTCTGAATTCTTGGCTTCTTCAGGTCTGGGCTATCCTACTAATATTGAGCCTTTCATTAAAACACTAAGATGTAATATTTGGGTGGAGACTTTGAATTCTTTGGAGATAGATGGGGGCCTTGAATGACAAGAGGAATGACTACGTATTAAGCAAGACCTCTTTCTACAACTTATCATTTACACATGAGTATATCTACTTAATGAACACTTAGTATGAGCACTTACTATGTGTCTGACACTTAATGAGCACTTACTATGTGTCTGACACTGTTTCTGATGACAGAAATACAGCAAAGAATAACAAACAGAATCCCGGCCCTTAAGGAGCCTACTTTCTAGTGGAAGGAAACAAATATAAACAACATGAAAAAATAAACAAAAAAATAATAGATACCACAATGATAATTGATATAGGGTGATGTAACCGGGTGGCTGGGTGCTTTTGAATGTGTAGTCAGGAAAAGCCTCCCTGAGAAGGTAACAGGTTGGGAACTAATCCTGCAGAGATTAGAGGTAGAACATTTCAATAAAAGGAGACAATTAATGCCAAGGCCTTGTGGATCCTTTCAGAAGCCGGGTGGGAACATGGCAATAGAGGAGATGGTAGAGAGCAGAAGGGGCCAGGTTGGATAGGGCTCTGTAAGCCAGGACAGGTAATACAATGTTATTATTATTATTTTTTTAACTTAACTTTAAAAAACTTTTAAAAACTTACCTTTGGCACTTCCCTGGTGGTCCAGTGGGTAAGACTCCATGCTCCCAATGCAGGGGGCCCGGGTTCGATCCCTGGTCGGGGAACTAGATCCCATGTGCATGCTGCAACTAAAGATCCTGCATGCCGCAATGAAGATCCCGCCTACCGCAACTAAGACCTGGCGTAGCCAAAATAAATAAATATTAAAAAAAAAAATTAAAAGAAAAAACTTAAGATCTCTGTTAACATGTGTTTGCTGTTTGTTGACTTTCTTTGAAAAAATCAAGTTGTAAACTTTCATTGCAAATTAAAAATGAGGTTCTTAAAAATCTCAACTTGACCAGACGTGAAACAATTTAAAAACCTTTAAAGGTGTATCGAGAATAACCAAGATTTAAAAAAAAACACATTTGTCATGAGCAAAAAGAGATACCTTTAGGTAAAAATTATAAAAACCCGGGCTTCCCTGGTGGCGCAGTGGTTGGGAGTCCGCCTGCCGATGCAGGGGACACGGGTTCGTGCCCCGGTCCGGGAGGATCCCACGTGCCACGGAGCGGCTGGGCCCGTGAGCCATGGCCGCTGAGCCTGCGCGTCCGGAGCCTGTGCTCCGCGGCGGGAGGGGCCACGGCAGCGAGAGGGCCGCGTACCGCAAAAAAAAAGAAATTATAAAAACCCCATGCAGCATAAACAATGCAGATAGTTCTAGTCATCTGATCAACAGGCAAAAAGCAAGCAATTAAGGTCTTCAGCTCCAATCTTTTGTTCATTTCTTATTGCAGGAATTTCATGTTCATTTCTTCTTGTTGGATGGCTAAACCGATGACTGCAGAGATGGTAAGCCAGGCATTTACTCGGCACCACCCTGCTCAGTCGTGGGAGTGGATGAATTCTCAGCAGGTGGATGGACTGCATCTGTCTCTTTGCCACCTTGTGGTTGAGGGTTTTCTGGGTGTCTGCGTCAGTAGTTGAAGTTGCAGCGGTACCCATGTTGAGGTGGCTATTGACCTGCAGGTCTCCTCACCTAGATTTTCCTTATCTTCTTCGTTGCCTTCCTCTCTAGGCTGTCTGGCTAGGAGGGCCCCTGCGGAATCGTGGTCTCTAACCTGATACATATTCTGTCTCATGGGTCTGCCTTGCTCTGCACCCTGGTTGTCAGCACCCTCCATCCCCGCTCTGTGCACAGGAGGGTTGGAATACCGTGGTTCACTCCCGAAGGGTCTCCGCATGTGCTATGGTGGGCCCCGGTAGCGCTCTCCCATCCCACATTCTTCTCCTGCCCTCACTATTTTGGTAATTATGCTGCTAACGGCATGGAGGACCCTGCAACGTGGAGCGTATCTATCACACTTACAATCTGCAGCAATATTGACCATCACCAGGGCCTGTAACACATGCTGCCTCCGCCTTCTCTTCTCTTTCCAACAATGTCAAACTCCACCCTTTCTCCATCTCCTACACTGCAAAGGTACTTCCGGGGTTATTCTTATGGCAGTCTGGTGTACAAATACATATTCCTTGGTGTCATTCCTGTTGATGAAACCACATATGTTTCTTTCTTTCTTTTATTTTTTAAAAGTTTTTGGCTGTGCCACACGGCATGTGGGATCTTAGTTCCCCGACCAGGGGTCGAACCCCTGCCCCCTGCAGTGCAAGTGCGGAGTCTTAACCACTGGACTGCCAGGGAAGTCCCAACACATCTGTTTCTTACGTTGAATCATTTGGCTATTCGCAAGCCCTTGGGTGCAATGATCTTCTCATCCTTGAAGGCAGGCAGGGGCTGCTCACTGTTGCAGTGATGGTGACTGGGACCCACTGTGGCAGCTGAGGCTCCTCCCAAGGTGTGATGGTAACTGGGCCAGAATGGTGATGGGGCTGCTCAGGGCTCTCTGGGGTCAGGTCTCCTTTCCCACTACTGATCTGCAATGTTATTCTTAATAGGATGGGAAAGCATCGAGTGGTTTTTAAAAAAATCGAACCTTTTACTTCGAGATAGTTGTAAATTCACATGTAGTGGTAAGAAATGGTGCCAGAGATCCTGAGTGCACTATACTCAGTTTCCCCCAAGGTTAACATCTTGCAACATTGTAATGCAATATCACAACCAGCATATTGACATTGATATAATCCACTGATTTTATTGAGATCGCCACAGTTTTATTTGTACTCCTTTGTGTGTTTTATCATGCACTGCATAGTTCCATTCAGTTTTATCACTTGTGTAGAGTCATGTATCCATCTCCCCAGTCAAGATACAGAACAGTTCCATCACCACAAGGAGCCTTTGTGTTGCCCTTTTATGGTCACATCCATGTCACTCCTACCTCCATCCCCAGCCCTAATCCCTGGCACTCACTAATCTGTTCTCCATTTCTATAATTCTGTCATTTCAAAAATGTTATACGTATGAAATTTACAGTATATCACCTTTCGGGATTGACTTTTTTTCAACATCAATCTGTGTCAATATGCATGTATCAGTAGGTTGTTTCTTCTCATTGCTGAGTAATATGACATGTTTTGGATATACCACAGTTTATTTAACTATCACCCACTGAGTTGGTTCTGGTTTTGGGCTGTTATGAATAAAGCTGCTATGAGGACTTGCATACAGGTGTGAACATGAGTTCTCATTTCTCTTGGGTAAATGCCTAAGAGCGTGATTGCTGGGTCATATAGTAGTTGCATATTTAGTTTTTTAAGAAACTGCCAACATATATTCCAGAGCCACTGGGTCATTTTAAGTAGGGGATGATCTGATTTATTATTTTGTTTTTGTTTTTGTTAAGACCATCCTAGATGCTATTTAGGACATAGATTTTTCAGGTTGCCAGACACCAGATCCAAGGTCAAGAGGACAAAGATGATGGCTTTGTCTAGGAAGGCACTGATGGAGAAGGAGAGCAGTGGATTTGACCTCAGGCAAAGGACAGAAATTAGGAGTTATCATTTTTGAGTTTGGCTTCTATTTTAATATGCATAGGTTCCTCACTGCCCTCCCTCCCTTCCTTCTTTCCTTCCCACTTTATGCTTCCTGAATTGTTCGGGATTTCCTTGTTTGTTTGTTTTCGGACTAAATTCTAAAAAACAGACCAAATCTATGCCTTCATTAACAGATGTGTGCCTTTATAAAGCTCTCCAGAGAATGAGACTAGACACAGGATTTCTTTTTTTCCATCTTACTGTGCTTCCAACTGCCTGAGATACTGTCTCTGCTGCAGAAACCTACCCTCACCCCATTTAAAAAACATGCTGATGAAAGGATTCTGGGTTGTATGGAGAACTAAACAATAACTGCAGTGGGTTGGAAATAGTGATCTGGTTAGTCACACTGCAGTGCAACTCAAGTGAATGAAAAACTGAACCTGGAACTTGGTATGTGAGCTGATAGCCTCAAGGGCACAATCAGTGAGAACTTGTCCACTTCCCTCTCATCTCTGGATTTCTAGGAGATAATCAGGAATGTAGGAAGAAGTGTATAGAGTGCATACAATGTGCTACACTCTTAACATATTTCATTTTATTTAATTCTCTATGTCACTCCACATGGTAGTTAGCTGTCTCTGCATTTTACCTATGCAAAGACAAGGCTCGGAAAGATCAAGTAATTTGCTTAACACTAGTTAGAACACTAGTAGTAGAGTCAAGATTTAAATGAATTCTGTGTGTAACTTTTGTTCTTTCTTTTTCCATGCACAGGCTGAAAGACATGCAGTGGCAGAGCTGACGTATTTGAACTTCTTTCCTGCTTTCTGTAATCATGTTAATCAGGATTCTTTTAGTCTCAGTGATAGAAACCCAGCTCTAAACTGGCTTTGAATAAAAAGGGAAATTTGTAGGCTGACAATTTTAAATATAGCTTCAGGTATAGCTAGATCCAGGTGCTCAAACAATATCATTAGGAGTGAGTTCTCTACTTCTCTAGATTCTGCAGTTCCACTTTGTTTTCCATTTTCAGGCAGGCTCTCAAGTCAGGATGGTTCCAAGACAGTGCTGACTCACTTTTTCACTTTCCAAGTCTGTGGAGAAAGCCCCTTGTCCAGTTGCTTTGCAAAAGTCCTGAAATTGGCTTTGGATTGATGTGGGCCTATTTCAATTCTGAAATAATCACTGTGTCCAAAAAATGGAACTAAATGAACTGGTGAGAACTGTGATATGGTTCCACCTCTAGACCTAGGGGATGTGTCAAGCCACATAAACACAAAATGGAAAAAAGATAGCTCCTTGAGATAAATATTGGGCTGCTATTATAAAAAAAAAATGGCAGAAAGACATTAGGTAAGACTAAATAATGAAAGGCCACTGTGATCCTCTATTAATACCATCTTACCAAAGCTTTTCCTTTTTCCCTCCCTCCCTCTCTTTCTCCCTTCCTCCTTCTTTCCTTCCCCTTTCCTTTATTTCTATAATGCTTATTAAGTACATTTATATGCATTATTTTCTTAGATACTTTGGACATTACAAGATACGTAATAAGGATCTATTATTATTATTCTCATTTTATTGAGTAGAACATTGAGACCCAGAGGTTGAAATGACCCTCTTTTCTCTATAAGAATTTGTCCGTGAAGGAAAAATAGTCCAAGCTGGCAAGGTTCAGTGATATTTATATGTCTAAACATGAGAGGGATAATCATCTGTGCCCATGAAGAATCAAACCTGGGACCTTGACCTCATTAGCACTGAGCTACTAGCTCTTTGGAAATATAAGGCAGTGAATGGTATGAGAGAATTAATGCACATCACAAATGTCTAATGTGTTACTAGCCTGAGAAGGCCCAGGGGCAAATACAGCTCATTCTATGACTACAATATGAGCTATATGTCATTAGGAGCCCTTGGAGAGGATTTATAAAGAAACACATTTTATGTACTTAGAAGCAAACCCACTTTTTTATTCATTGTTGACTGTTTTCTCAACATTGAGGGAACTGATGCTTAGTCTAGAGAAGCTGTAAATGTGTTCAAGGCGCAGTAGAAGGGGATCTGTGGTTCTTCTGGAAGGGTGATAAATCATAGGCACCATTAGCCTGGCTCGCCTTGATTAAAAGGTGTGTCAAGGTGAGCTTAGGAAATGAACCACCATCGCCTACTGTGATTATGAATCTGAGGTTTCACAGGCTTTCCTGAATCATCTGCAGCTTTAAGAGATATCTCTGTCTGAGGCCTGTGCTATCAAAAAATGTCAAAAAGTGAACTGCATAAAAATATCAGGAATATTAACTAATCTTTCTCCACTTTCTACTGGAGTTAATCTAGCAAAAGGAGGCAGCACACTCCTGTGAACAATTATTCATTTAAGACATATTTCATAAATATTTATTGTGTACCTTGTGTCAGTCAAGCACTTGGGTTAAATGGACACATGTGGTCCTTTTCCTCAAAAATCTTACAATCTGTATTGGAGTGGGTAAAATAATAACTAGTACAAGAAGACAGGCAGGCATTAGATTGAATCCTCTCATCTGCAAATGTTAAAGTTTACGCTCTTAGTTTCCTTATCTTTAAATAGGTAAATATTACCTCCTATAGAAATAAAGTTAAAGAGACCATGTCTCTAGAGTGCCTATCATGTGGCAAAAATTAAGATGTCAGGAATTTTATCACTTTTCCTGTTTTCTACCATTTTTTCTTGACAAATTACCCTTCTCTTCTTTCTCCCTCCTAACTGATCAAGAACTGAAGGCAAAACTTACTTTATTAGGGGAGAATCCACCCTGCCTAGATCCTCCTGTATTCTCCCCATACTAGGACTCATTGACTGAGGCGGGATACTGGGATGGAGCATAGACTCGTCCACCTTGGAGGAAATAAACATTTTTCCCTCAAAGGAAAAGAATCACCTTAAATCTAGGGAACATTAATGCATATGCTTTTTATTTATTTATTTCCCATTATGGTTTATTACAGGATGTTGAATACAGTTCCCTGTGCTATACAATAGGACCTTGCTGTTTATGCATTCTATATATATTACTCTCCATCTGCTAGTCCCAAACTCCCAATCCAACCCTCCCCCGGCCCCCTCCCCCTTGGCAACCACAAATCTATTCTCTCTATGTCTGTGAGTCTGTTTCTCTTTCATAGATAAATTCATTTGTGTCATATTTTAGATTCCACATATAAGTGATATCATATGGAATTTGTCTCTTTCTGGCTTAACTTCACCTGGTATGATAATCTTTAGGTCCATCCATGCAGCTGCACTATTTCATTCTTCTTTATGGCAGAGTAATATTCCAGTGTGTGTGTGTGTGTGTGTGTGTGTGTGTGTGTGTGTGTGTGTGTGTGTGTGTGTGTGTGTATCTTCTTTATCCATTCATCTGTTGATGTACATTTAGGTCATCTCTGTGTCTTGGCTATTGTAAATAGTGCTGCTATGAACATAGGGGTGCATGTATCTTTTCGAATTATAGTTTTGTCTGGATATAATGCATATGCTTTTTAAATCCAGGAGAAAATATTTACCATTATCTAGCCCAGGTGTGCATCAGAATCACCTTGAGGACCTGGTTAAAATATGTGTAAAAACTCTGATGCAGTAAATCTCAGTTGGGCTTTTCTGTTTAAAAAGTGTTCACCATTGTGAACAGTGGATTCAGTGCTAAAAACAAATAGGATATCAAGCCATGAAAAGATATGGAGGAACCTTAAGTGCATATTACTAAGTGAAAGAAGCCAATCTGAAAAGGCTACAAACTATGTGGTTCAACTCTATGACATTATGGAAAAGGCAAAACAATGGAGACAGTAAAAAGATCACATGTTGACAGGATTGAGTGAGGGGAGAGGGATGAACAGGCAGAGCACAGAGGATTTTTAGGGCACTGAAACTATTCTATATGATACTCTAATGGTGGACGCATGTCATTATATTATGTGTGATATATACACACTAAGGTTGCATATATTATATTATAAGGTTGCAGATAGAGTAGGTGGCAGAGCTCAGACTTGAACCCAGATCTTTCTGACTCCAAAGCCCATGGTCTTTTCTCTGAACCAGGTTTTTGCAAAAGGGTTATAAACACAGAAGATCTCACTACTGCTGTTTGCTGTTGGGCTCTGGGAGATACATCCTCC
Organism: Orcinus orca; assembly: GCF_937001465.1. Classification (NCBI taxonomy): domain Eukaryota; kingdom Metazoa; phylum Chordata; class Mammalia; order Artiodactyla; family Delphinidae; genus Orcinus; species Orcinus orca. The sequence goes on along the minus strand of NC_064578.1, from coordinate 26,257,884 downwards.
GGAAGAGGAAAGCTGACCTTTTCTCAGTAGACCTAAAAGGACTACACTGTGGTCCACAGGAGGTTCTTTATACTTCTCAAAATTCATAATGAGAACAAGAAGTTTGCCTGGAGTCCATTTGGTAATTTATTTCAGGATGTCTGGCCCTGGCAGCTCGTGGGATGCATATCAAACAGGAAGTGGGGCCCTTGGACTGAGTAAACAGCTGAAGATAAAGTGGTGGATCAGTGTCAGACAGGGCAGAGGTGACTTGGCATCAAACCAGCCACGCAGCTCCTTTCATTCCTGTTCATTTGGATGATTATTAAATGTATTGCATTTTCATTTTTTTCCTTTTGGCACACAAGAAGGATATTTATCTCATGATAAGATTTTGAAGCCGAGCGTCAGGTTTTGGGACTCTAAATGCCACTCCAGTATTAACATCACAAAACACATTATCTTTCAATGTATGCGCAAGAAAAGCAAAGCATACCAGAGACCCAGAGTTGTGAATAAAGTGGTTGGGGGCTTCCCTGGTGGCACAGTGGTTGAGAGTCCGCCTGCCGATGCAGAGGACGCGGGTTCGTGCCCCGGTCCAGGAAGATCCCCCATGCCGCGGAGCGGCTGGGCCCGTGAGCCATGGCCGCTGAGCCTGCGCGTCCAGAGCCTGTGCTCCGCAATGGGAGAGTTCACAACAGTGAGAGGCCCGCGTACCGCAAAAAAAATAAAAATAAAAATAATAAATAAATAAATAAATAAAGTGGTTGGGAGCTATTCGCTTTCTAGTGTGATTCCCTAGTGCACTTCATGCCTATGGTGGACCAGAATGACATTGAGCAAGGGCAGAAATATCTAGGTGATGGAGGACATTGTGGAGAGATGATTCATATTGCACCATCAAAGCACAATTTATAAATTAGGATCTGTTAAAAATGGAGTTTGGAGTCAGAATGACCAATGTCTAAATCCCAGCTCTTCCATCTACCAGCTTTGTTACTTTAAGGAACTTCAGTTTCCCCAGCTGTAAAATTGGAACATAGTGAGGATTCAGCGGGATAAGTCCTGTCAAGTATTTAAGTGCCAGACACTTAGATGGTGCTCAGAAAATGCAGGTTCCCTTTCTTTCCAGTTCCACTGTTCAGAGCTGAGGTACATGGTGGAGGAGGACGAGGGGGAGGCTGTTCTGTGTTTATATTTCCTTTTAGGTCTCTTGATCGGCAGAGAGATGTATGGGATACATAACCGAGGAGAGGAATAGATGAAATTTGTAGTCAGGTAGAGTGATCAAGGCAGAGAAAGGAGAAACTGAATGGTTTAGGTACCTATTATGGGGATGTGGAAATATAAATGGAGAGTTGAGGAGATGAGAGGGTAAAGGGAAGTGTGAGGCAGGTAAGGATAAAATGCAGGCTATCTATTGGGGCAATCTTTTATAGGCTTTTGTATAATTTTCTTGGACAGGAATCATAAAAAATTAATAAACAGAAACCCCAATTAGAGTTGGGAGACGAGTAGGGGGAGCGCTCACCCTGAGGGGTGAGCCAAGCCCAGTAGGAAGGAGAACAACTCCTTTTCTTTCCTGTCAAGGACTCAGCTAATGAAAAGCCATGGACTCTGTTTACTACAGGCCCCCCAACTTCCTTTTCCCCTCTATAAAAATGTTATCCTCTTGCTGTGGGGGGACTTGCATGAGGTTCCCATGATTGCAGACCCCGAATTGCAATCCTCTGCTGACACAAATAAACTCATCCTTGGAGAAGTATCAGGCAGTCTGTTTATTTCAGGTCAACAAAATCAAAAAGTCACACTCAGGATGAGAAGAAAAGGAGCTGCCCTTATCTACCACAGTTTGTGTTGTAATATTATTTTCAGATATTTTACTGTCATCCCTGAAGAGGGTTCTTTATATATTTATTTTAAATTTAATTTTTATTTTATATTGGGATGTAGTTGATTTACAATGTTGTCTTAGTTCCAGGTGTACAGCAAAGTAGTTCAGTTACACGTATACATATATCTATTCTTTTTCAGATTCTTTGCCCAATATAAGCTATTACAGAATATTGACTAGAGTTCTCTGTACTATACAGTAGGTCCTTGTTGATTATCTATTTTATATGTAGTGGTGTGTATATGTTAATCCCAACCTCTTAATTTAACCCTCCCCCCAACGTTTCCCCTTTGGTAACCATAAGTTATTTTTTTTAATACCTTTTCTTTTTTCTTTGTACAGGTCAACAAACTTTATTTTTAGTATTTCTGCCTCTCCTTTCAGATTCCTTCTCAAATCCTTGCTCCTCAACAATTACCCCAAGTCTTCTTTTTTTTTTTTTTAACATCTTTATTGGAGTGTAATTGCTTTACAGTGTTGTGTTAGTTCCTACTGGACAAAGAAGTGAATCAGCTATATGCATACATACACCCCCATATCTCCTCCCTCTTGAGCCTCCCTCCCACCCTCCCTATCCCACCCCTCTACGATGTCACAAAGCACCGAGCTGATCTCTCTGTATTATGCAACAGCTTCCCACTAGCTATCTGTTTTACATTTGGTTGTGTATATATGTCAGTGCTATTCTCTCACTGTGTCCCAGCCTCCCCTTCCCACCCTGTGTCCTCAACTCCGTTCTCAACATCTGCATCTTTATTACTGCCCTACCACTAGGTTCATCAGTATTATTTTTCTAGATCCCATATATATGCGGTAGCAGACGATATTTGTTTTTCTCTTTCTGACTTACTTCACTCTGTATGAGAGACTCTGGGTCCATCCACCTCACTACAAATAACTCAATTTCATTTCTTTTTATGGCTGAATAATATTCCATTGTATATATGTGCCACATTTTCTTTATCCAGTCATCTGTCGATGGACACTTAGGTTGCTTCCATGTCCTGGCTATTGCAAATAGTGCTGCAATGAACATTGTGGTACATGACTCTTTGAATTATGGTTTTCTAAGGGTATATGCCCAGTAGTGGGATTGCTGGGTCATACAGTAGTTCTGTTTTTAGTTTTTTAAGGAAGCTCCATACTGTTCTCCATAGTGGCTGTATCAATTTACATTCCCACCAACAGTGCAGGAGGGTTCCCTTTTCTTCACACCCTCTCCAGCATTTCTTTTTTGTAGATTTTTTGATGATGGCCATTCTGACCGGTGTGAGGTGATACCTCATTGTGGTTTTGATTTGCATTTCTCTAATAATTAGCAATGTTGAGCATCTTTTCATGTGTTTTTTGGCCATCTGTGTGTCTTCTTTGGAGAAATGTCTATTTAGGTCTTCTGCCCATTTTTGGATTGGGTTGTTTGTTTTCTTGATATTGAGCTGTATGAGCTTTTTTTTTTTTTTTTTGTGGTACGCAGGCCTCTCACTGTTGTGGCCTCTCCCATTGTGGAGCACAGGCTCTGGATGCACAGGTCCAGTGGCCATGGCTCACAGGCCCAGCCGCTCCGTGGCATGTGGGATCTTCCCGGACCGGGGCACAAACCCGTGTCCCCAGCATCGGCAGGTGGACTCTCAACCACTGCACCACCAGGGAAGCCCTGCATGAGCTTTCTGTATATTTTGGAGATTAATCCTTTGTCAGTTGCTTTGTTTGTGGATATTTTCTGCCATTCTGAAGGTTGTCTTTTCGTCTTGTTTATGGTTTCCTTTGCTGTGCAAAAGCGTTTAAGTTTCATTAGGTCCCATTTGTTTATTTTTGTTTTTATTTCCATTTCTGTAGGAGGTGGGTCAAAAAGGATCTTGCTGTGATTTATGTCATAGAGTGTTCTGCCTATGTTTTCCTCTAAGAGTTTGATAGTGTCTGGCCTTACATTTAGGTCTTTAATCCATTTTGAGTTTATTTTTGTGTATGGTGTTAGGGAGTATTCTAATTTCATTCTTTTACATGTAGTTGTCCAGTTTTCCCAGCACCACTTATTGAAGAGGCTGTCTTTTCTCCACTGTATATTCTTGTCTCCTTATCAAAGATAAGGTGACCAGGGCTTCCCTGGTGGCGCAGTGGTTGAGAGTCCGCTTGCCGATGCAGGGGACATGGGTTCGTGTCCCGGTCCGGGAAGATCCCACATGCCGCGGAGCGGCTAGGCCCGTGAGCCATGGCTGCTAAGCCTGTGCGTCTGGAGCCTGTGCTCCGTAACGGGAGAGGCCACAACAGTGAGAGGCCCACGTACCGCAAAAAAAAAAAAAAGATAAGGTGACCATATACGCGTGGGTTTATGTCTGGGCTTTCTATACTGTTCCGTTGATCTATATTTCTGTTTTTGTGCCATTATCATACTGTCTTGATTACTGTAGCTTTGTAGTATAGTCTGAAGTCTGGGAGCCTGATTCCTCCGGCTCTGTTTTTCTTTCTCAGGATTGCTTTGGCTATTTGGGGTCTTTTGTATTTCCGTACAAATTGTAAAGTTCTTTGTTCTAGTTCTGTGAAAAATGCCATTGGTAGTTTGATGGGGCTTGCATTGAATCTGTAGATTGCTTTGGGGAGTAGAGTCATTTTCACAATGCTGATTCTTCCAATCCAAGAACATGGTATATCTCACCACCTGTTTGTATCGTCTTTGATTTCTTTCATCAGTGTCTTATAGTTTTTTGAGTACAGGTCTTTTGCCTCCTTAGGTAGGTTTATTCTTAGGTGTTTTATTCTTTTTGTTGCAGTGGTAAATGGGAGTGTTTCCTTAATTTCTCTTTCTGATTTTTTTTGTTAGTGTATAGGAATGCCAGAGATTTCTGTGCATTAATTTTGTATCCTGAAACTTTACCAAATTCATTGATTAGCTTTAGTAGTTTTCTGGTAGCATCTTTAGGATTTTCTATGTATAGTGTCATGTCATCTTGCAAACAGCAACAGTTTTACTTCTTTTCCAATTTGGATTCCTTTTATTTCTTTTTCCTCTCTGTTTGCCATGGCTAAAACTTCCAAACCTATGTTGAATAATAGTGGTGAGAATGAGCAACCTTGTCTTGTTTTTGATCTTAGATGAAATACTTTTCAGTTTTTCACCATTGAGAATGAGGTTGGCTGTGGGTTTGTCATTTATGGCCTTTATTACGTTGAGGTACGTTCCCTCTATGCCCAGTTTCTGGAGAGTTTTTAATTATAAATGGGTGTTGAATTTTGTTGAAAGTTTTTTCTGCATCTATTGAGATTATCATATGGTTTTTATCCTTAAATTTGTTAATATGGTGTATCACATTGATTGATTTGCGTATGTTGAAGAATCCTTGCATTCCTGGGATAAACCTCACTTGATCATGGTATATGATCCTTTTAATGTGCTGTTGGATTCTTTTTGCTAGTATTTTGTTGAGGATTTTTGCATCTATGTTCATCCATAAGTTTGTTTTTGAAGTGTGTGAGTCTGTTTCATAGATAAGTTCATTTGTGTCATGTTTTAGATTCCAGATATAAGTGATATCATACGATTTTTGTCTTTCTCTGTCTGACTTCACTTAGTATGGTAATCTCTAGGTCCATCCATGTTGCTGCAAATGGCATTATTTCATCCTTTTTTATGGCTGAGTAATATTCCATTGTATATACGTACCACATCGTCTTTAGCCATTCATCTGTCAGTGGACACTTAGGTTGCTTCCATGTCTTGTTATTGTAAATAGTGTTGCTATGAATATAGGGGTGCATGTATCTTTTTGAATTATGTTTTTCTCCAGATATATGCCCAGAAGTGGGATCAGATATTTGACCATCATCCCTGAAGTGGGTACTTTAAATACTCCTGCCCTTTGCTCACAGTTTATGGCCTAAACCCTCTCCATTTGTTTACCAAATTCCAGAGTATTGGTTCCCTTTCTTTTCTCATTCTAATGCATTTCCATGAATAAGGCAACTGCTTTCTCTTCTCTGGCCATTGTTCTCTTTCCTGGATTTGGCCTGACACCTACCCTTTGATCCCACATGCTGTGGCTGCTGCCCTAGGTAACCCCTCAATTGAAGGAGACCTGGGTTCTGGAACCAACCAAGCCTTAGTTCACTTGACTGAGATCCCTTGCTGAAATTAACTCAGCTCCTTGTAAGGGGGAATCTGAAAGTCTTTGTCTTCACCAGCCAAAGAATTTTGATATTGTCATTGAACTTTACAATCAAAACAAAACTTAAGGGCCTGAGCTTGTTTCCAGTGGTAATATGTTTGAAAAGGCGTATTGAGTTACAAATTTGGGGGCTTCCCTGGTGGCGCAGTGGTTGAGGGTCCGCCTGCCGATGCAGGGGACGTGGGTTCGTGCCTCGGTCCGGGAGGATCCCACATGCTGCGGAGCGGCTGGGCCCGTGAGCCATGGCCGCTGGGCCTGCATGTCCGGAGCCTGTGCTCCGCGGCGGGAGAGGCCACAGCAGTGAGAGGCCCGTGTACCGCAAAAAAAAAAAAAATTACAAATTTGTTTTCATCTCTTTATCCAAGTATCAATGCAGAAGAGAAACAACCTAATGTAGAGAAATAAAATGAAATAATTAAAAAGTTGCAGAATGTGATCTGCCTAAGATAAAACAAAGCAGGCCTATTGGAGATAATGGTTATCTGTTTGCAGTAAACATGAAGTGAGAACAATTCATGACTTGTGATAACATTCAACTGAAAGGAAGTAAATTAGATGTAGACAAGGCCAGGAGAGGATTACAAACACATGCAGGGCCAAGGCATACAAAAGGAAGATGGGGGCATAGGGCAGAATTTTTATCTTTGTCAGGTAATTGAAATAATGCTTTATATTAACAGTATGAGTTTAAAGCGGTATGAGTCAGGAGGTACTGGAAAAAAAAGAAAAAAGAAGGAGAAGGAGAGAGAGAATGCAAAGACCACTAGAAACTATTTGAGTTGAGAAACTAAAGAATAACTGAAGGCCTACTGTGTGCCAAATGCTTGTACATATATAATTTCATTTAAGCCTTGTGACAGCCCTGTAAAGTGTGATTAGCAGTCCCATTTTTGATGGTGATGGGGAGTGAGGCTCAAATATAATAACTTGCCCAAGTCTTTTTAGCAAGTAAGTAGTAGAGTTGAGATAAAAGCTGAGGTGTGCCTGACTTGAAAGCTTTGTTCTCCCCTATACGCCACACTATCTCATAACTGCTTAGTGATATTGTATCATTGAGACCTGAAAGACTGTTACAAGTACTAGATATGGCTGGGCCAGTAAGGGACGTGAGCTACTCTGTTTCTGTGTTACTCATGTACGCACAGACACACACACACACACACACACACACACAACCTTAGCCCCACATTGAGCTCCTAGCTTTATATAACCCTTTGAATATCCCACAAACAGGTCAGATTCAACTTACCTAGAAATCACTAACGCATCCTGCTCTGATTGTCATATTTTGCCTCCTCTGCCCATTTGCTCAAGTCAGAAATTTGAGGTTTCCCTTGATCCCTTCCTTTCTGTTAACCTCATGTTCAATGAATCTCCAAGTCTTATCAATTCTACCTGCAAAATGTCTCTGTTTTCTTTTTTTTTTTTTCATTCATTCTATTCCAACTTTGGTTCAGGCTAACATCCTCTCCTGCCAAGAATACTAGAGCAGCCTCTTTACTGGTCCTCCTAGCTTTTGTTCCCCTCCCCCCGAGTCCACTTTCCTTGTTTCAGGCACAGAGATATTTATAAAATACAAATGTGCACAGATCTTCCATGCCTCTCCATTTCTTTAACATAAATTTCAATGTCTGTATATAATAAGTCATTTTAATAGTCTTTGCATGGGATATCGCCTCTCCCCTACCTCCGATTCCGTAAGTAGGTGAAAAAAATTGCATTCTCTACAGTGTCATCATGCTTTCATTATCATTCATCTCGTTGAACATGCTATTCTTTCTACATGGTTCTACATGGTCTACCTTTCTGCCTTTCTTTTGTTTTTTCCTGGACTAATTAGTTCCTACTTGTCCTCCAGAAGCCAGTACAGATACCTCTTCCTCCATAAATCCCTTCTTAACTGTTCAAAGATTCAGTTTGGAATAACTCATGGCCCTCCTGAATGTTTACCCATGATAGCTCTTACTATACTGCATTTTAATGGAGGCATTTCTGCCCCCTAAACTGTAAGCTTCCTGTGAGCAAAGACCATATTGTATTTACCAGTGCTGATTCTAGTACCCAAAACATGATAGATGCTTTGTAAATATGTTTAATCAGCTGTTGTCACAGACAGAAATTAATGTGCAGGAGATTTATCAGGGAGCCCTCTTGGGATGGGGATTGGGCAGAAAGAGAAGTTTAGCCTTGAAACAGCCACATGGAAGCTTTAGCTGTCCTATGGGAAGCTCTGAAGCTGGGACAATCCTTCAGAGTGGTCTCAAATTGAGGTGAGACGACCAGATCTTTATACATCTGTGTTGTTCAGTAATTGGGTGAAGGGGCTGTCTACCACTATGGCAGTCAGTTTGCAAGGGGGGTTGATAGCTGAGGGCTGCCTGTCAACAGCATGTCCAGTGTTGGGAAATTTATCCTTCACTTCTGAAGGAGAATTTGAGTGGCATTGTCCACCATGAGTGTCAATCAACAAACACACACTCAGCATACTAGCTCAAGAAATAAAAAATGTTCTTGTGGAAGCTACAGTAATACCGCCTCAGGGAGCTCATGCTTATGTTTCTTCTGGACATGAAATTATTGAGAAAATGGTCTCAACTTATAAAATTGGTTGTCTTCTTCATACTCTCTGTAACTCCTAGTAGGGGATGTTCTTAACTAGACACTCAAACTCACAAGACCTGAGCATGTAACACCTGGCACCGGTTTAATCAGATGGATATTGGTCCAGAAACATAGACAGCATCCCATGTGGGCTGTGTTAGGCATTTCTTTCAGAGAGAATAACCCTCATAGCAATCCAGTCTTTGACTGTTCCTCTCCTGCATCTCCCCTTCTCTCCCTCCACCATGAGAGTTTAGGTGTGAGAGAACAAGATTCACATTCAACAGGTACAGTAGCTGCCTTGGCATAGAAGCCTCATGCCCCATAGAGACCAGTATCTCCTGTAATAGGCTTAGGTATAGCTTTCAGGTCCCCAGAAAGGATATACCCACTTGTGAGTCTCTGTATTCAAGGAATCATAAAGCTGTGCTTCCACCAGGTATTTTTGGTGTATTCATGCTTTTCCAGGCCACGTTTATCTATCATGGGCCATCTTTACCATAAATAATGTTGCCTGGTAATACAAATGAGAGTCCACCTGCATCAGGCTTTCAGGAGAAAGAGCAAGAAAGTTAACTAAGATCAGATTTGTCTTCAGAGAGTGAGAAAAAGGTTTGATCACCCTTCTTCTCAAGATCCCTATCTGAATGAAGGCCCCTATCTCATTTTCATCACACCACAGCATATAGTCATAACACCAGTTAACATGCATGTCAGGGTAGATAATCCTTCTAGCAAGTTGTTCTCTACCTAGTTCACCTCTTCTCTTCATGGCTCTGAGTATGAGAGCGATTTTGTTAATCTTTCTGATTTGGGAGATAGTACGGTGCCTCGAACATAATAGATACTTGCTGTGATCTGAATATTTGTGTTTCTCAGGTGAGTTTTCCTAATTCCTGATGTGATGGCTTTACCAGGTGGGGCCTTAGGTCATGAGGATGGAGCCCTCTTGAATGGGATTAATGTTTTTATAAAAGAGACCCCACAGAGATCCGTCACCCCTTCCACCACGTGAGGGCAAAATGAGAAGGTGCCAGCTATGAACCATGAAGAAAGCCTTCACCTTGAGAAATAAACGTTTGTTGTTTATAAACTACCTAGTTTATAGTATCTTGTTATTACCCTCTCAAAGGACCAAGATAATACTCAAAAGAAAAATGCATTTAGTTAACAAAAAAAAAAATAAATTGAGAAAAATCAGAAGAAATGCTTCCATATTTCCATCTACTAAACATAACAATTTTAAATATTTTAGTATATTTCATTCTAGTCTTTCTATAGGCACAGGCTTAACGATTGGTGTACTAACGCTCTACTGTGTTTCTTACCTTTTTCATAGACAGACATTTTTAAAAATAAGCGGATTATTATATTACTAGGAAGTTGGTTCTGCCTCAACCGATCAACCTAAAAATAAATACTCTGTTTGGAGAAGTTCGGATGATGAGATATTCAACATTTATTTTATGTACACCACCTGCCAGACCATGTGTTAGGCACATGAAGAGGGAAAGAAAAATAAAACTTAGTTTTGTCCTCAAAGCACTTACATGCCCTTCATGAGGAAGGAAGCTTCATATTTTATTTCCTGTGAGGTGACTGTCTAATGTTGGCTTAAGCTTGTTCTGTTTAGTTGAGATTATGCTTTTAAAGGACAAGAAATAGAAGTTAGGCCCATTGAAGAAGTTTCACCAAGGAGCCAGTTTCTCAAAAATAAACAAATAATCCCTGCAGATTAGCCACCCTCTGTAAAATAATTTTAACACAATATCCAGCTGATCATTTGGAAGGCAAGCAAGTCAGCTGGTGGGGAGTGAATGTTAGTGACTTGGTTGTCATGGAAACTTTTCTTCCAGACCAGGAAAAAGGCAGTCATGGGGAAACACGGGATGTGGAAAAATAGCCTATTTCCCCATCATCTTTTCTCTCTGTTGATCACAAGTCAACATCCTACTGGGGCTGGGAGTGGAGAGAAAGGCAGGCATCCTAGGCATACAGAGGAGAGAAGCAGTCCCCTTTGTGCAGAGAAACCCAAAGGACATGGTTCAAACTAGAAGTGTGCGGATAAAAGTTGGAAAGCCAAGGTCATACATTTATTTTACTTTTATTCTCTAATTGCTTTTACTGATTTTCTTTTAATAAATGATTCCGCGCAAGTTGTTAAAAGGCTTTTTATCGTCAGTCGTTCTCAGCTGCTGGGGGAGAAGGACTGTTGACATGAGTTTGACTAGCATTTGCAGTGCTGACCAAGACACATCACGGTCTTCCTCTGAAATGAAGTCTGGGTCGCCTGTTTAGCCCCATTAGGAAAAGCCAGAGTTAAGCTGTGATGGGTAAGACTGTCAGTCTTTAAACAGTCTTTAAATTGTACATAGGTGTAAAAATTACTTTTAGAACTTGATCTAACCTTGGTTATGATATTGTTTATAAATTCTTATGATTCTTGCCAGTATCTCTCCACCTTTGCCCAAGTTAATCTGAATTTACATAATCATAATAAATAAAATAATTTTTAAAAAGGTAGAGTTATATACCCCTAGCTACATGTCCAGCTTTAAAATGCATTATAGCTATTTGTTCACATCTACAGCTCTTTCTTCTAAATTGTGAGCTCTTCAATGCTTTGGATGGTGCCTTGTTCATCTTTGTAAACTTACTATTAGCACAATACTCAGTTCTTAAGTGTTTGATTCATGGAGCAACTTCTACGTACTAGTCTCTGGGATATGTTGGTAAACAATGCTTGTCTAATGAATAATTAGAGGATGGATTTAATAATTTAATAATTCTGGATTTTCTTGGTTTTCTATGTTTTGAAAAGCTAAACAATTATTTCATAGGGACAAAATCCATCACACAATTATTTTCCTGGTGGCAGCTGCAGAAAATAATTAAGATAGAACCTCTGTGGGAATAACTTGATAAATCATCATAGACTGGTAAAGTCTTACTTTTGTTTCCTATTATTATTTAGAAGTCTTCTCTTAATAGGTTAAATAAGATCTACTCATTACATACCAAGAGTCTGTAGGAGGTTTTTTCAGTATGCATTTCTATTTGTATACAAAGGCTAATCTACTCATTACACAAAGAGTTTATTTCTCTTGCTCACAGTTATGTGACAATAATTCGAAATATCTTTATTGTCCGAGTTTGTTTTCTCTGACCACAATATTTCCCAGTTTTTCCCATGTTCTTCCTTGTATACTGAACATGCTTATAGTCTCAGACCATCATTTTTACCTTTACATCATTTATCTACCTTTTCACATAACCTGAACAGTTTCATCTCAATACTTTCTCATCCCTTTGTTTATCCATAATTCCTGCTCTGCCAAAACCTTAGGCCTTATATGATTTATTCAGCTCTTTTCCCAAGTTGAAAAAATTTCTTCATTAATTCTCTTAATACTTTAAAATAGATCCTATGTACCAGGAATTGTGCATTGGAGATAGAGTTTAACATTATTTAAGCACTTCTTTCAAGATGCTCAGAGTCAAATGCAGAGATCCTTAATCTAAGTTAAATGGACTTCCTAAAGGATATGCAAGATATTGCCCCGCCCTTTTTTTTACTGGGCACAAGGTCCCTACATTTTTTTTTTTTTTTTGCGGTACGCGGGCCTCTCACTGTTGTGGCCTCTCCCGTTGGGAGCACAGGCTCCGGATGCGCAGGCTCAGCGGCCATGGCTCACGGGCCCAGCCGCTCCGCGGCATGGGGGATCTCCCTGGACCGGGGCACAAACCTGTGTCCCCTGCATCGGCAGGCGGACTCTCAACCACCGCGCCACCAGGGAAGCCCTTGGTCCCTACATTTTGTAGAGTTCTCTAATGAATGGTATAGACAAGGAAATATATAAATTTTAGTGTAATAAGTGCCATTTATGATCAGGATAAGAATAGGAAGCAGTGAAGGATGCTTTGGTAGGATCAGAGAAGGCACGTTCTTAGACTTTAGCTGATTGAATTCACCAGAATTCACCTGCAAACTAGTCTCAGCTGGGACCTCAGTGACTCTCCGCAATCCTTCTATTATATTTTCCTGCTGACCCTTGGTCACGGTCCTACATTCCTGCTATCCTCTCAAATCATTGTTTCTTTTCACTTCTTACTTTACTCATCTTCTTGAAAGGGTTATGGCCAAGTCCAGATATTTCGTTGAAAAATTAAAGGGACCTGCACTGCAGAATCTGAAATGTTCTCATAATGGTAACCGCTTAGAACTAACATTGCCTTCAAGGCATATTAGGTAAGGATATCTAATTCTAAAGGTGAAAAAGCCTCCAAAGCAAACAAGTAAACTTCTGGGAAAAAGGAGGAAACATCATTTACAGAAAAATATTTGTATGCTTCAATTTCTACTTCATTGAATTTCTACTTTATTATCTCTAGGGAGTCTACAACCTGCTAAAAATGGCTGTGCGTTGGAAAGGGGAGTCTGGGAATCTGGAGGCTAACAACAATAAAACCTTATTTACTCTTCACACTTTTTAAAAGGTGCCTCGATTATGAGCCTTGTCTGAAGTCATGCAGATAACCAATTATAAACTAAAGTTGAAATCCACTCCTGCATGGTGTGGCTTATGTTCTTCTGTCTACCTCAAGCTGCCTTCTTTTTATCCCCCCCCAGCTTTACTGAGGTATAATTGACAATTAAAATTTGTATATATTTACAGTGTAAAATTTGAAAATTTGATATACGCCTACACTGTGAAGGAACCATCAAAATCAAGCTAATTAACATATCCATTCCCTCACAGAGTTACCACCTTCTTTTTTTGTGTGTGTGGTAAGAACACTGAAGATCTACCCTTGTAGTAAGCTTCAAGTATACATTACATGTCCAGAACTTACTCATCTTGTAACTGAAAGTTTGTGCCCTTTGGCCAACATTTCCCGATTTTTCCACCCAGAGTCCCTGGTAACCATCATTCCATTCTCTGCTGCTGTGAGTTTGACTTTTTTAGATTCCACATATAAGTGAAATTATATAACATTGTCATTCTGAATCTAGTTTATTTCACTTAGCATAATGTCCTCCAGGTTGAGCCATGTTGTCACAAATGACAGATTTCCCTCTCTTTTAAGGTTGAATAATATTCCGTTGTATGTATATACCACATTTTCTTTATCCATTCATCCATTAATAGACATTTAGGTTGTTGCCATTTCTTGGTTATTGTGAAAAATGCTGCAATGAACATGAGGGTGCAGTTATCTTTTTAATATCCTTATTTCAATACCTTTGGATAAATACCCAGAAGTAGAATTGCTAGACCTCATGTTAGTTCTGTTTTTAATTTTTTGAGGAACTTTCATACTGTTTGCCATAATGGCTCTACTAATTTACATTTTCATCCGCCATGTACACGGGTTCCCTCGTCTACATATCCTTACCGGCACTTACTTTTTTTTTTTTAATAATAGCCATTCCAACAGGTGTGAGGTGATACCTCATTGTGGTTTTGATTTCATTTCCCTGATGATTAGTGATGTTGAATACCTTTTCATGTGTGTGTTGGCCATTTGTATGTCTTCTTTGGAAAAATGTCTGTTCAGTTCCTATGACCATTTTTAAATTGGATTGTTTATTCTTTTGCTATTGAGTGGCATGAATGGATAAAGATGTGGTGTATGTGTATGTGTGTGTGTATATATGTGTGTGTGTGTATATATATGTACCCATATATAGATAATAATACCCATATATATAGGTATTATTCAGCCATGAGAAATATATATATATATATACCTGTACCCATATATATATATTTATGGATATCATTCAACCATGAGAAAGAAGGACATCCTGCCATTAGCAGTAACATGGATGGAACTTGAGAACTTAGTGCTAAGTGAAATAAGTCAGACAGGGAAAGGCAAATACTGAATGATATCACTTACATGTGGAATCTAAAAACGCTGGACTTGTAGAAGCAGGGATTAGAATGGTGGTTATTTAAACAATTATTTTGAATCCTTTCCAGCAGTTCATAGATCTCCATGTCTTTGGGTCGGATACTGCAAAACTATTATGTTCCTTTGATAGCATCATGTTTCCTTGATTTTTTTATGTTCCTTGTAGGCTTATGTTGATGTCTGTGTATCTGAAGGCACAATGACCTCTTCTTAACTTAATGGACTGGCTTTGGTGGGGAAAGCCCTTCACCTATGGGTGGGTACCAGGATACCAGCTAGGTGGAGTGTTGCAGCCCTGTCTCTGGGGAAGTGTAGTGGTGGCTCTGGTTCTGGCAGGTGGTGGGGGGAGAATGCAGCAGGGTAGACTCCAGACAGCTCTCAGCTGATGTCAGCATCAGCAAAGACTGGGTTCCTCAGTGGCAAGGCTGCAAGTGACCACCGAAGTGGTCAGGGCTGCTTGGATCCTCAGTGATGAAGGCTGCTGGGATCTCTTGCCCTCTTTTTCTTCCATAGGAGGAAGAGTTATGCTGGGCTAGGGAATGGGGTGACATAGGTAAAATGCTCTCTATACTTTTTCCTATGCAGTCCTCAGTTTTTGTCCTCCACTTGTTGCAGCTTCTTCATAGCACTCTGGAGCTCTCCTAGAGCTATTTTCATTGGTACATAGTTGTTTCATAATTGTTCTTGTGGGGGGACAAACATTAAGACCTTCTAGTCTGCCATCTTGCTGACATTACTCCTTATAAGCTGCCTTCTAAGACAACAGAGAAGCTATCCTTCCCCTAAATCAGAGCCAAAATCCAAGGCTTATTTGCAGGCTGTTAGTTTGGGGATGTGATTCTAGGGAACAAGTGTGAAGGATTGGGGTGGTGGATCAGGGAAAGAAAGACCATTAATAGAAGGATGTGAAACCAACTTGGCCAAGGATACAGGATGGCTGGTTCTTTGGGACCTTTTGAAAAATCTTAATGAGTGTCTCAAAAATCAGAACTGTCTGAGGTAGCAGGGAGTGGAAAGATGCGTTTCAGGTATCTCCTACGTAAGTGTCAAGCACAGAATCAGAGTTTTCTGAGTACACGTCTTTTACTTCCTTGGTTAGATTTATTCCTATATATTTTATTCCTTTTGATGCAATTGTATATGGGATTGTTTTCTTAATTTCTCTTTTTGATAGTTCATTATTAGTGTCTAGATACACAACAGATTTCTCTGTGTTAATTTTGTATTCTGCAACTTTACTGAATTCATTTTTAGTTCTAATAGGTTTTTTTCTTTTTTTTTGGTGGTATCTTTAGGATTTTCTATGTCTACTATCATGTCATCTTCAACAATGGCAGTTTTTTTTCTTCCTTTCCAATTTGCATCACCTTTATCTATTTTTCTTGTTTAATTGCTATGACTAGGACTTCCAATACTATGTTGAATAAAAGTGGTGAGAGTGGGCATTGTTCATTTTTACTCCCCTCTACCCCATTTAATGTTTTTGACTTCATATTTTACAACTTTTCGTTTTGTGTATCCCTTAGCTACTTGTTGTGGATATAGATGATTTTACTACTTTTGTTTTTTAACCTTCCTACTAGCTTTATAAGTGGTTGATCTACTACCTATACCATATATTTGTCTTTACCAATGAGATTTTTTGTTTCATAATTTTCATATTTCTATTTGTGGTCTTTTACACTTAGAGAAATCCCTTTAACATTTCTTGTAAAACCAGTTTAATTTTACTGAACTCTCTTAGCTTTTGCTTGTCTTTAAAACTGTTTATCTCTCCTTCAAATCTGAATGATAGCCTTGCCCAGTAGAGTATTCTTGGTTGTAGGTTTTTTCATCACTTTGAATATATCATGCCACTCTCTCTGGTTTGCAAAGTTTCTGCTGAAAAGTCAGCTGATGGTCTTATGGGAGTTCCCTTATACATAACCAGTTGCTTTTCCCTTGCTGCTTTTAAGATTCTCTTTTTATCTTTAATTTTTTGCCATTTTAATTACAGTGTGTCTTGGTGTGGATCTCTTTGGGTTCATCTTGTTTGGGACTCTCTGTGCTTCATGGCCCTGGATGTCTGTTTCCTTTCCCAGGTTAGGGGAGTTTTCAACTTTTATCTCTTCAAATAAGTTCTCTGCTATTTTCTCTCTCTCATCTCCTTCTGGGATGCCTATAATGTCAATTTTAGTATGCTTGATGTTGTTTCAGACATCTCTTAAGCAATCATTATTAAGAAAATTTTTTCTGTTCAGCTTGGATGATTTCCACAACTCTGTCTTTCAGTTCACTGATCATCTAATCTACTGTTCTCTGTATCATTTAATTTACTGTTAATTCCTTCTTGTGTATTTTTTATTTCAGTTATTGTATTCTTCAGCTCTGTTTGGTTCTTCTTTATAGCCTTTAACGCTTTGTTAAACTTCTCACTGTGTTCATCCATTCTTCTCCCGAGTTTGTTGAGCTTCTTTATGATCATTACTTTGAACTCTTTAAAAATTTTCTTTAATTAAAAAAATTTTAATTGAACTATAGTTGCTTTACAATATTATATATGTTACAGGTGTACAACATAGTGATTCACAATTTTTAAAGATTATACTCTATTTATAGTTATTATAAAATATTGGCTATAGTCCCCATGCTGTACAGTATATGCTCGTAGCTTATTTTATACCTAATAGTTTGTACCTCTTAATCCCATATGCTTGTATTGCCGCTCCCCACTTCCCTCTCCCCACTGGTGACCTTCCCTCTCCCCATTGGTTCTCTATATCTGTGAGTCTGCTTCTTTTTTGTTATATTCACTAGTTTTTTAAAAATATTTTTTAGATTCCACATATCAGTGATGTCATGCAGTGTTTGTCTTTCTCTGTCTGACTTATTTCACTTAGCATAATGCTCTCTGAGTCCACCCATGTTGCTGCAAATGGCATAATTTCATTCTTTTTTATGGCCAAGTAGTATTCCAGTGTGTGTGTGTGTGTGTGTGTGTGTGTGTGTGTGTGTATACCACATTTAAAAAAATTTATTTATTTTATTTGTATTTATTTTTGGTTGCTTTGGGTCTTTGTTGCTGCACATGGGCTTTCTCTAGTTGTGGCAAGCTGGAGCTACTCTTCGTTGCGGTGCATGGGCTTCTCATTGCAGTGGCTTCTCTTGTTGCAGAGCATGGCTCTAGGCGCGTGTGCTTCAGTAGTTGTGACGCGCAGACTTAGTTGCTTCGCGGCATGTGGGATCTTCGTGGACCAGGGCTAGAACCTGTGTCCACTGCATTGGCAGGTGGATTCCCAACCACTGTGCCACCAGGGAAGCCCTATACCGCATCTTCTTTATACAGTCATCTGTTGATGGACACTTAGGTTGCTTCCATACCTTGGCAATTGTAAATAATGAACACTGGGGTGCATGTAACTTTTCAAATTAGCACTTTTGTATTTTTCAGATATATACCCAGGAATGGAATTGCTGGGTCATGTGGTAGTTCTGTTTTTAGTTTTTTGAGAAACGTCCATACTGTTTTCCACAGTAGCTGCACCAGTGGTGTAAGAGGGTTCCCTTTTCTCTACATCCTTGCCAACATTTGTTATTTGAGTTCTTTTTGATGATAGCCATTCTGACAGGTGTGAGGTGATATCTCATCATGGTTTTGATTTGCATTTCCCTGATGATTAGTGATGTTGTGTGTCTTTTCATATACCTTGAACTCTTTATTGGTTAGATTGCTTATCTCTACTTCACTTAGTTTTTCTGGGGTCTTCGTCCTTTGGTTGGAACATGTTTGGAACATGTTTCTCTGTTGCCTCATTTTGCTTTTTTCTCTGATTTTATTTCTAGGTATTAGGTAGGTCAGTCCTGTTTCATGATCTTGGAGAAGTGGCCTTTGTAGGAGGTGTCCTATGGGGCCCAGCAGCACACTTCCCTCTGATCACTAGAGCTATATGGTCTAGGGGTACCCCCTGTGTGGGCCGTGTGAACCCTTCTGTTGTGGTGGGGCTGACTACTGTGGATGTGTTGGTAGGGGGGACTGGCCTCTGGCCTGGTTGGCTGCCGGTTCCTGCCTCATGCAGCCTCTGCTGGCTGCTTGGTGGCAAGGTCGAGTCCCAGGGGATCCCAGGGGGTCCTGATGCTGGTGTTGGCCTGCTGGTGAGTGGGGCTATGTCCCCACATGGTTGGCTGCTTGGCCTGGGGGATTCCAGAACTGGTGCCAACTGGCTGGTGGGCAGGTAAGCCCCTGGCGCTAATAGGCTAGGGAGAGGACTCCAAAATCGCACTTGCCAGCACTTGTGTCCTCACGGTAGATCAAGCTCCCCATAATGGCTGCCGCCAGTGTCTCTGTCATTAGGGGAAGTCCCAGTTGCCTCCTGCCTCTCTGGGAGGCTCTCCAAGATCCGCAAGTGAGTCTATCTCAGGCTACATTCAAATTACTGTCTCTGTGTGGGATCTTGGAGCATGTGAGATTTTGCACTCACCTTTTAAGAGCAGAGTCTATGTTTCCTGCAGCCCTCTGGCTCTCCCATATGCAAGCCCCACTGGCCTTCAAAGCCAGCTTATCTTACCAGTGCAGGACCGCTGGGCTCGGGAGCCTGATATGGGGCCCAGAACTCTCGCTTCTTGGGGAGAACCTCTGTAGTTGTGATTATCCTCTTGTTTGTGGGATGCCTACCAGGGGGTGTGGGTCTCGACTATACTGTGTCGCCATCCCTCCTACCTATCTCATTATGGTTCCTTCCTTATATCTTTAGATGCAGAAAATCTTTTCCGCTAGTCTTCAGGTCACTCTCATCTATAGTAGTCTGTAAATAGTTGTAATTCTGGTGTGCCCATGGGAGGAGGTGAGCTCAGGGTCTTCCTGCTCCATCTTGGCCACACCTCTGTCTAGAAGTTCTTAGAGTCTGTGCAGGCACAGGGCTATATCCTCTAAGAAGCCCTGCAATTCAGAAAGCAGTGGTACTCTGTGGTCTTTGTGACAGCTGCTTCTTTGGAGGTTCATTACTAAATCTTTGTCATTGGGATCTTTTCTTTTCCCCTGTGTATGTCCTGTGCTTCTTCCCTCTTATGGAACCTAACTGGCAAATGAAATCTTATGCAGAACCATAATATGTTGGAGGCCAAATAAAGTCCCCCTGCTTGAATTAGATAGTTTCTTAGAGAACTGAATGCTAGAAAATGGAGAAGAAAGAGTATGCGGACCCTCACTTGATCTCTTTTGGATGTCCCTGAGGTATTTAAAAAATCCACTAAGAATCAAACGAGCAGTTAGAAAATGATTGCCTTGGGGCATGAATGAAAGATTCTGAACATTGGTGCTTTTACCACGTTTAAAGCCAATCTCAAAATGTGAGCTACGTGAAGGCAATGACATTGTCGTATTCAATTGTGTATTTCCAGAACTTCTAAGCATGCTTGGCACATGCTAGGTCTCAGTGTTTGTTGAATAAGTGAGTGACTGCTGTGTTCAAGGTGCTGTGCTACTATTTGTTTTTCAGTAAGTTGGGAAAAGCTAGTTTTGGTTCAATACTGATTTTTTTAGTCCTTTGTCACTATCACCATTTGTGAGATGGATGGCCATGATTAGAACATAAGTCTGTTGGCCTCAGAATACAGCAGTACTAACTGACTTTGAAGAGTCAAATCCATGACATCAGTCTACTGAGAAATATCGTCTCATTGAGAGTTGGTCAAACATAGAGGTCAAAATGGCCTGGGGAGGAATGGGGTCCATTAAACATGGAATCTGGAAAAGAACAGACGTGCAGGAGGACACATTCATGAGATTTTATAGAGAAAAATTAAATGTATTTAGCATAGACATAATGCTGGGATTATTTTGACTCCTGTATAAAGAAAAATAAATAAGTAAAACCCTATGGTAAGGGACTGGCAGTTCTAGAAAGTATATCTATCAGAAATCCTTGATTGGTCCTATGACACTGAAAGTATTCGTGTAGCCATCCAAAACAAATATTTTTCTTGCTTAAATGTTTAACTTTCACATTACATATTGCCATATAGAAAATAAGTTCTCTGTTGATGATGTTAGCAACAATAGAATTAGATATATTGACAATATTTGAGTTACTACCAAACTTCTGGCTACAGAGAATGATTTATTCAATGAGGGTGGCAAATGGCAATTCCTGGCGGCAATCCTAGCAATGGTGGATTTACCGTAAATACCTTGGAATTTGCTTTTTATATCTGAAGAGGAAGATTACCTTTGTGTATTACAGAGGTTGTAAAGATCAGTTTGTCATTGGAAATCCTTGCCACTGAACAACTTATATTGTACTATATTTTTTGGAAAAATTGTTTCTACAGTGGTGTGTTTTAACAACAGAACTGTTCATGTAGGATCTATCAATAGGGTATCACAATCCTGATAAAGTCTTGTGTGGAATCAAACATTCTCTCATTTTACATTATACCTTTGTTGTTTTTAAATTATAATATATTTTTCAATAATGGAGTAATACTTGCTCGTTGTAAAGAAGTAAGAGAAAAGCATAATCCTAAACACCTAGGGACAATCACTGCTTTCATATTTCTAAATTTTAATTTGTCTTGAGTATACAAGTTAAACATGTTTAGAGAAGAAATTTAGAAAATTCAGACATGCAAATATGAGAAAATGAAACCACTCACAATTTCACCACTAAGAAATGACACTTTCAACATGTTGGCCAAAGTCCTTATCTAGATTATATATTTGTATACAAATATTTAAGATATGCATTTTATTTTGAACAAAAGAAACCACACTCTTGGATGATAATTTTTTATTGTGATTTATTACTTCATTTTCATATTTCTAGGCTAATAAGATTCTTTTATAATACCACTCTTACTGAATCTATACAATTCTATCACACTACAATTTATTTTAACAATCTCTTATTATTGGCATTTTATATACAAACCTCTGAAATATTTCTTCATTAAAACTTTACACCTACTCTTCACTATAATTTTTGGATAAATTCCTACAAGTAAAATTTTTGTGCAGGAAAGTGGAATAATTTTCATTCTCACTGAGAGTGTATGAATTGTTATGTATACTGTATATCATTATGCTTGGGGATTATGATAATTATGTAAATATGTATTAATGTCCTGGACAAAAAGGGGAATCTGACTGTGTCGATGTCATTTGGTTGGAAGGAACAGATTTCACTTACGTTGCTTCATGTAATGAGGATTTTGTGAGGAAGCTTGTGTTAATAGGGCCTCATAGGATCATAGAAAAGCCAAGCACCAAGGAGTCTGATGCTGAATGTGATAGAGGAAGGCTTTTCGAGATGAAGTACAACTCTAGCTATCAGATCTGGTCACCTTCTGCCCTTGGTAAGAGATTTAAAAAATATATTTTAGGGGCTTCCCTGGTGACACAGTGCTTGAAAGTCTGTCTGCTGATGCAGGGGACACAGGTTCGAGCCCTGGTCTGGGAGGATCCCACATGCTGCGGAGCAACTGGACACGTGAGCCACAACTACTGAGTCTACGCGTCTAGAGCCTGTGCTCTGCAATGAGAGGCCACAATAGTGAGAGGCCCGTGCACCACGATGAAGAGTGGACCCCGCTTGCCGCAACTGGAGAAAGCCCTCGCACAGAAACGAAGACCCAACACAGCCAAAAATAAATAAAATAGATTAAAAAAAAATATTTATTTTAACTTTTTATTTTATCTAAATTTTTAAAAAACTCAGCTTTTATATATAGTAATGACATAGATAGTAGAAAAGACTAAGAGAGAGGAACTCAAACAGCTTAACAGCAGAAAAACAAATAACTCAATTGAAAAATGGGCTAAGGACCTGGATAGATATATATTAAAAAGAAGACATACAAATGGCAAATAGGTGTATGAAAAGATGCTCACCATCACTAATCATCAGGGAAATTCAAATCAAAACCACAATAAGATATCACCTCACACTTGTGAGATACCTATTATTAAGAAGACAAGATAATGAGTGTTGGTGAGATGTGGAGAAAAGGAAACCCTTGTATACTGTTGGTGAGAATGTAAATTGATACAGCTATTATGAAAAATAGTATAGAGGTTTTTCAAAAAATTAAAAATAAAACTACCATATGATCCAGCAATCCCACTTCTGGGTTTTTATCCAAAGAAATAAAATCATTATCTTGAAGAGATATCTACACCCTCATGTTTACTGAAGCATTATTTATAGCATTTGAGACGTGGAAACAACCTGTGTACTTCAACAGAAGTGTGAATAAAAAAAATTACACACACACATACATAAATATACACATACACACTGGAATATTATTAAGCCACAAACAAAGATGAAATCCTGCCGTTTGTGAGAACATGGGTGAACATGGAGGACATTATGCTAAGTGAGATAAGCCAGATACAGAAAGAAAAATGGTATATGATCTCACTTACATGTAGAATCTAAAAATAAACTCTTAGAAGCAGAGAGTAGAATGGTGGATACCAGGGGGTGAGTGTGGGGGAAATGGGTAGACATTGGTCAAAGGGTATATAAGTTATAAGATGAATAAGTTCTGGAGATCTAATGTACAGCATTGTGACTATAGTTAATAATGCTGTATTGTGTACTCTAAATTTGCCAAGAGAGTTGATCTTAAGTAAGAGAATTTTACTAAACTTCAGCACTCTTCCGTTTTGGTTTCTTACATAATATTTCTTACTGCTTTCTGCTCTTATTATTAACTTTATATACTCTCTATTTCTCATATTTAAACTTCTAGATAAATAATATCAATCATTGGGTCAGAGCATCATGAATGTACCTCCTGGGTCATGCTTTTGCTCCACACTCCTTCATAGGTCAACTGGATTTCCAAGCCCAATGGGCTATGACCTGAGAAGCAGGGCAGAGACATAGAGAATGGTAAACTGTGTAAGAACCCCATCCACAGAGGGGTATATTTCTGGCAGAAATTCAGAGCAAAATAGGCTTCCCTCCTCCTTTTTATTTTGAATTACATTTTACTGTATATAAACAGCAGTGGAGCTTCCCTGGTGGTGCAGTGGTTGAGAGTCCACCTGCCGATGCAGGGGACACGGGTTTGTGCCCCGGTCCGGGAAGATCCCACATGCCGCGGAGTGGCTGGGCCCGTGAGCCATGGCCGCTGAGCCTGCGCGTCCGGAGCCTGTGCTCCACAACGGGAGAGGCCACAACAGTGAGAGGCCCGCGTACCACAAAAAACAAACAAAAAACAAACAAAAAAACCCAGCAGTGAATAAATGTTATATAACCACTGGTCATTTGTATTTCTTGTTTTGAAAATTTAGTGTTAACATATTGTATTCTAAGATTAAAATAAATGGAAATGCAAACATTATTATTTAACAGGAAAATGTTTAGTTAATGAAGTTTTTATTTCCTGTTTGTTTGAATCAAGTACCTTTGAAGTTGGGAAAGTATTTTGGAAATCCTTAAATCACTTAAAATAATTTAGACCTGCTATTAATTTTACATCACGAGTGAGTAGTTAATGCACAGTTAGCAAGTTCATCACTGCTTTTTAATTAAACATGAGTTGATTGTGGAGAGAGAATATTGAGCATTTGAGAGATATATCTAATGGTTCTATAATTAGATGAAAATTACATAAGCAAGGAATGCCCAATTTAGTTCTTGCTATATATTAGCTGTATAAAAAAAATGTCGATACTTCATTTACGTTTATCAAAATAGCCTACAGCAAGATCATTAGGGATCACTTTTGCAAATGGTGGTGCTTAATAGACATATTAATTGATATCAATCTTCCTTCAAATAGCCCATTAAGTGGAAAACTATTACATAGAAAAGTTTATCAATAAAAATAAAAAATGCGTTTCTTTTTTATGCAAAGCTAATTGACTGCACTCATATATTTTCATTTATTAAAGTTAAATAATGCTTTGTTCATGACTAGCCATAACTGTCAATGAATCTCAAATATTGATGGTAGTTAAAAATCACTTTATAAAAATAATAATGATATACCGCATAATCAGAAACAATAAAATGTAAAATTATTATATTGAAATAAGAAAACAATGAGACTGGGACTTCGCTGGTGGCACAGTGGTTAAGAATTCGCCTGCCAATGCAGGGGAGCCCTGGTCTGGGAAGATCCCACATGCCTCAGAGCAACTAAGCCCCTGAGCCACAACTACTGAGCCTGTGCTCTAGAGCCCACAAGCCACAACTACTGAGTCCGTGTGCCACAACTACTGAAGCTTGCGCACCTAGAGCCTATGCTCTGCAACAAGAGAAGCCACCGCAATGAGAAGACCGCGCACCGCAACAAAGAGTAGCCCCCGCTTGCCGCAATGAGAGAAAGCCCGCACACAGCAACGAAGACCCAACGCAGCCAAAAATAAATAAATTTATTAAAAAAAATATATATATATAACTGCATCTCTAACTTCTGATCAATGGAGCAGTTCTCAGAGCTTCTTAGAATCTGTTTCCTGTGTTATCGTCCTCAGTTTGGCTCGAATAAAAAATTCTCTTTAAAAAAAAAGAAAAGAATATGACTTAGTTTATTTATTTGTGCTTAAGATTAGGTAAACTTCTAATAATAATTTTCAAAATAATCTCTTTTTGAGGAGATTTCAGTAAATTGGTGGAATATCATACCAGAACTTTTGTCTTCTGAAAGTGCTGGATGATTGAGGTCTGTCCTTAAAAGAGTGAACATTTCCAATCAATCCACATTATATATCAGATACCAGTTTGTGATAAAATTCACAAAGCTGAAAAATTAAGTAAATAATAATAGCAAATACTACAATAATAAATAAAATTTCAAGGTTTGGGAAAAATATAACTAACTTATAATTAGTCTTTGGATCTACCTGATTACTGTAAAATTTCAATCAAATAAAATCACAACAAAAGCCGGGGAAAAGACTGCAATCTCAGAAGGAGGTCTTAGAATAAATGGATTCAATTAACATCACATAATTTTGTTTTTCTAATTGAAAGTCAAATCTATTAATTAATCATAAAATTAATTTGAGTTACATAAGCATTAATAATAAAATACCAAAAAACAGCACCTATAATAACAGTAAATATATTGCCATTAGATTTTTTTTTTTTTAAGATTCCATATATATGTATTAGCATACGGCATTTGTTTTTCTCTTTCTGACTTACTTCACTCTGTATGACAGACTCTAGGTCCATCCACCTCACTACAAATAACTCGCCATTAGATTTTGGTTTTAGTTATGTACTTGATGCGTGTGCGTGTGTGTGTGTTGTGCTGCATGGTGATGGTGATATAAACTATATTTCTATTGTAGGTCACAGCCTGTATTAGTAAGGATTCTTCAGAGAAACAGAACCAATAAGATCTATCTATCTATCTATCATCTATCTATCTATAGATATAGATATATTTATTAATATATAAATCAGCTCATGTGGTTCTGGAGGCTGAACAGGTCCATGATCTGCAAGCTTGAGAACAAGAAAAGCTGGTGTAATTCAGTCTGAGTTCAAGGGCCTGATCGCTGGTTTGGAGTTAAGGGCTGATGGTATAAGTTCTGATCTGAGTCTGAAAACCCAAGAGCCAGGATTGTAGATGCCTAAGCCAGGAGATAGATGTCTTAGTTCAAGGAGAGAGAGAGAGAGAGAGAGAGAGCAATTTCACCTTTCCTCCACCCTTTTGTTCTATTTAGCTATTCAGCAGATTGGATTATTTTCATTGGTAAGGTTCATCTTTCTTTACTCAGTTCACCAATTCAAATGCTAGTGTCTTCCAGAAACACCGTCACAGGCACACCCAGAACTAATGTTTTGTTAGCTATCTGGGCATCCATTAGCCTATTCAAGTTGACATGTAAAATTAATCATCACACAGCCAAAGTTTGAAAAATATATAAATTTATTATCTCTTGTATAATGATTAAAATGTTTATAGTTTGTGGTTATTCTTATAATATGTTGTGATATACAGGTGTGGATATAAATTTGAATCAAACCATCCAGGTTTGAAATATGGCTTCAGCATTTAAAAGCTGGATGTTAAAGAGCAATTTTCCTGAACTCTTTGTTTCCCCATTTATAACATACATGTAGTAATAGTATTCAACTGACTGGGTTGTGTGTGTGTGTGTGTGTGTGTGTGTGTGTGTGTGTATGTGTGTGTGTGTTGGTGGCACCAAGACTTATTATAAAGCTATAATAATCAAGACAGTGAGTTATTGGCATAAAGATAGACAAACAGAACATTGGAACAGAATAGAGGGTCTGAAAACAGACCTGTACACGTACAGGTATACATGATCATAAAACAATGATTGAAAACGACTAGATTTTATGGTGTGTGTGTGCTTTCTGAGCCTAGAAATGTAGGCAGGGGTCTTGCATATCTTTTTGGAAAGTTGGAGTGTATTATCCTGAATGTAATATATAGTCATTGGAGAATAAAAAGGGAGAGTGACAGGATAAGATTGACTTTAGAAACATCAGAAAGAAGTGATATGGAAGATGGATTATAGAAGGGTAATGTTTGATTCTGGCAAAGAAGAGGGGGTAGATTTGAGATGTGTTTAAGAGGATAGAACCAATGGTCGTGTCTGGCTGACGTAATGGGTGAAGGATAATGGAGTAAGAGGTATAAAGGACAGCTCATAGATTTCTGTCTTGGGATTCTGAGCACAGACCCATGCCATTCACTGGGATAGGGGACAGGAGAAGGAGTAAGTTTTGGAGGGTACTTGATGATGCAATTTTGAATTTGTTGAGTTTGGGATTCTTTGAGGACTGCTAAAGGGAGTTTCCCAGTACTCAGAAGGATATTTGGGACTAGAGGTGAGTGGAGAAGACTGGTATGCTAAGAATTTCGAAGTGTTCAGCATATGTGTGGAAATTGAAGCCATAGACTTGAAGCTTCACAGAAAGAGTCTATATAATAAAAAGAGAAAAGCATGGAAAAGGTCAAAGGTAAATCTAGAAAGTAACAGTATTTAAGGGATAAACAGAGGAAGAGAAGTCAGAGTGAATCAGAATTTATTTTTTGTAGGTGCCTAGGGGCATAAAACTGTCGACGAAAAAAATCAATAACATTAGAGCCAAATATGAGGATTGTAACCTGGGGAAAAGCATCTCAGAAAGCTCTGAGAACTGTTCCGTTGGTTAGAAATCAAGGCACAGTTATATGCTTTTTTTTTGAGACAGAGGGCTGTACATCAAATAATGTATTATTGACAGTTTACATAATCCAGATCTATGTGTCATCGTGGTGGGTCGTGTGACCCCTCACAAGATGAAGAAGGAATGTTATCTTTTAAAGAGTCATCTTGTTGATGCTAGGCGGATGTTGCTCTTTATGGTTGAGCAGGTATTCCTGCTGATGGAGGAGGTCTGGTCGATGCGTAATGTGGATACACAGTACACAGTGGGAAGGGAGGGGAGGCCAAAGGGCAGAGAATTTTTATGCTTAAATTTTTCGTGTCTTGCCATAAACATGAATTTTATTTCACAAAACTAATTTGGATTGTGTGTGTGTGTGTGTGTGTGTGTCTCAGTGACAGTAAGGGAACTTGTCTTGAAGCTGTGTTTCCATCAAAGCACATTGTTTTTACTCAGAGTGTATGTTAATGGCGGAGGGCTGTTGAAGATTAATGTTGTCACTTTTGCTTGACCACACTAAGACATACTCTTTAAGGAGACTAAGCAGGTAGAGTCAGAGATAAGGAGAGAGTGGACATTGGCATCAAATGTTGGAGAGCAGGAGAGTAAGATAAGGACTGTAGTTTGTCAGATTGCCAGCAGGAAACAGATTGCACTCTCAACTTGGGTAATTTAGGAGAGCTTAATAAGAGATCGTTTACCAAGGAGTGATAAAGATGCAGGGAAACTCCAAGCGACAGTGCCTTTCAGCAGGGCTGGTAAAGGGTGATGCCGTGATTGCTTCTCAGCCTAACAGGGCAGGAGGAAGGAGCAACTGTCGGAACCTGGCATGAGAGAGCTTTGTGGGAGACTGCCGCTGAAGGAGCTCTAAGCTGTGATGGAGGGGCTTTGCAGGGAGGTGCTGGAGGGTAGTTACCCTGACCCTCTCTTGACTCCTCCCCTTGCTGCTCTTGCCTGTGCTTTCTATCGGCCAACCCCAATCAGAAGCAAGGCAGTCAATGAACATAGTCCATATAGGTCAGCCTCTGGGGTAGAGCAGGTTGGAGGAGAGATGGGAGTGGATCTAAGAGGGGCAAACAAAATATACACAGCACAGACTGAGAAATATCTATTGGAATTCATCACAAGAGGTTTTGACCCTTTACTGAGGTCAGGGCAGTATTGGGGCAGAAGGTAGATTGTGGAGAGTAAATCATGGATGGAACAGAAGTGAAGAGGAGGAGTTACCGTTAAGGGAGAGCATTTAGGGAACGACTGGAAATAAATTTTGGATAATGGTTGGCAGATGTGAGTTAAGATGGCAGACCCTTATTCATATATAGAGTCACAGACTCAAAACAGTACCTTGCAAGATCTCCCTGTAATTTTCCAAAACTGTGAGAACAATAAAGGCCAGATCAATAAAAGAGACATCTTAGGACCAATCTGTAAGGAGATGTATGTATGTCCTGCTTACTGCATGTTCATTGAAACTTGTATATGCACATGAGCTCTGTAACATGCTGTCTCCCCCACTGGAGATTCTGCTTTAAATGTCATTACAGGTCTTCCTTGACTTACAGTGGGGTCATGTCCCGATAAACCCATCGCCAAAAACGCATTTTATACACCTAACCTACCAAACATCAATAGCTTAGCCTAACCTACCTTAAACGTGCTCAGAACACTTACATTAGCTCGAAATTGGGCAAAATTGTCTAACACAAATCCTATCTTACGATAAAGTGTTGGATAGCTTGTATGATGTATTGAATACTGTTCTGCAAGTGAAAAACAGAACGGTTGTCTGGGTACATGATGGTTGTAAGTGTTACCGGTTGTTTACCCCCGTGATCACGTGGCTGACAAAGTAGGGAGCTGCGGCTCTCTGCCACTGCCCAGCATCAGGAGAGTATTGTACTGCATATTGCTAGCCTGGGAAAAGGTCAAAATTCAAAATTCCAAGTATGGTTTCTACTGTATGTGTATTCCTTTCTCACCATTGTAAAGTTGCAAAATTTTAAGCGTAGCCATCATCTGTATAACCTCAGTGCCTAGTGAAGTGTTTGAAACAGAGCAGGTGCTCAGTGAAAATTATTGAATACAAAAATGTTCAAATGTCCAAAACCCTAAAAACATCCCAAAGGCATAATCTGATGCATGAACACAATCAGTTACATTTAGAATAGCTAAAAAAGCTATTTATCTCTTCAGTAGAGCCCCATCCCTCTTCAGTATATGCTATACATCTCACTTTCATCACTCCTTTTGTTCCTCCCATAAGTAGTTTTCCTTAAAAGAGTTTTGACTCCTCCTACCCAGAGAAAGTTTGATTCTCATTTGACAAGTCCTATCAGCTTTGCACAAATGCTGGAACATCTCTCATGTGAATTTAAGTGTATTGCTAAACTCTTTCTCTCCATGAAGCTTCTTTGGAAGGCTTTTCTAGAAAGTAGTTTTTCTCCCATCTTAACTGGTTCCATTTCCAACGTGCTATTACAGTGTCTGAGTTCTAAGACTGACTGAGAAATATTTCCTGTCTAATTGGCTGAAGGGGGTAGAAAGTTGCTTTAAGTACTCTATGACTATTTTAGATATGGTTCTCTTGTTTAAGAGGTATTTTGACATATTTAAAAATTCTTGGTAATATTTTTGGAAAGAAAAGTATAGAAAGAATCTTGCTTCTTCTAACCCTTTAATTTTTTGACAATTTCCATTTCTCTGTTCTAAGTTACACAATTTGAAACCAAATTCTACTTTTTATTTCGTTTACAAACCATAATATCACAAAGTATGATAAAAGCAAACTAGCCTGAACAACAAAATGTTAAAACAGAACGAAACTTGGAAATTCTAAGTTCTAGAACAAAAGGTGAAATTAAAATCTCTATTATGAAAAGGAATCTGGCACATTTCAGTCTGGCCCCTGGGGCCTTTATACGACAGGCAGAAGCGTAATATATAAAAGATAGTAAATCAAGTTGAACTTGGTGTTTCTCAGATTTTAGTGGTTTGTTTTTAACCCTTAAGACTAAACTCTCCAAGTAGTTGTTTAAATTACCATAGTAGGATTAGTAGGCATAGTTGTGTAGGAAAAGCAGAATTTTCTGCTTCTGAAATGTACATATTTCACAGGTCATGTACTTTCACATGCCAGGATACATTAAAATTTTACTTGTTTAGGAATAGCTCCATTTTTAAGCTTCCAAAAGAGATCAGCTGAAATGATACACATTTTGCACATAAATATTGGAAGGGTTGAGAGAGTCAACGTGATTCTTGCCTTGTGGAGACTAGACACAGTGGATTTCCATGTTGTACATAGTCCTGAGTCTTTGTGGTTCCAAAACACACCCACTTTACAGGATGTGTTATAAATACATTGCTCCTCAAAATAATCACTTAACATTTGATTGTTATTAAAATACTGAAAAATATCTACTTTACTATTTGGATTATTTCATTCTGAACATATTCTTTTGGTGTATATAATGCTACTTAAGTAATTGAGTGTTTTTTTCCCCAATTGTTTGAGTGCTACAAATTCAGTCTTCTGTAATTAAAAATAAATCTTCGAAATGAACACAGCTGTTATTTTCCCATATACTTTATTGAAAGTGATAAAAATGGATCAAATATAACCATGAATTGTGCCTCACTCCTATGAAATATCAAGCTCCCATTTCCTTAAGCTTGGGGAGGTGTTTTTTGTTTTTTTTTGAAATAATATGATACTGAAAGAAGGGAAATAAAATTCTTAGAAAGATTTAAAAAGATTATTAATAGATGGGATTTGAATAAGACTGATCAAATGCTGGAATGGATGCTTTCTTTTCTTTCTTTCCTTTTTTTTTTTTTTTTGATTGCCCACATTGTCTGAAAACTGTTCAGCAGAACAAAGGGTTTTATGGATGAAAGACTAGTATGAAGAAACATGAATGTCATCTCAGGCTCTGAAAGACAGTCTGCTAATGAAATATTCTAAAAGTCATTTTCAAGGTGGTTGAAAGTTCTCACTGATGTGCACCAATGCTTTTGATAAAAAAATTATATATATCAAATAATTACACAAATGTTGGCTCTGGGGATAGAGAAAAAAGGTTAGCTTATATGCACCCAAATATTAATGAAAGATTTGTGTATCATTCTTTCCATGGGTAAAAATAATGAGACACCTGATAACATTACTTTGGTAGTAAATTTTTTACTTTTTACATATGAATAATGCCTTTTTCTGCTATCTAGGTAACGTTAACCAACTGTGATCTATGATTTACTATCTTAATGGTTAGCTCTTTATGTGCAAAGTGTAGATCATCTTTAAAAATTGAACTTTCCCAAAACATCCTTGAGTGAACTTTCCTGATAAATGCAAGAAGTAGTGACTTTTCCCCAAAGATCCACTGACCCACTCTATTAATATACATACCTGCCAATGACACCTACTTATCCTCTGTTCTACAGTATGCATTCTTTCTTTAGGATATATGTACCCTAAGTAGTTTTTTATATATATATATATATATATATATAAATATATATATATATAAAATCTCAGTAATATTTTTAGTGTATATATGTGTATATATATATCCCCATATATATATATAAGTATACCTGTCATATATATATATATATATATAATATATATATATATATATATATATGACATATACATTTGTGTAGGTTTATAATTTGATGGTGGTCCAGTGGTAAAGAATCCGCCTTGCAATGCAGGGGATGTGGGGTTGATCCCTGGTTAGGGAACTAAGATCCCACATGCTGCGGGACAGCTGAGCCCTGTGCCACAACTACTGAGCTCATGCACTTCAACTACAGCCCACGTGCCATAAACTACAGAGCCCATGCACCCTGGAGCCTGCGCGCCACAACTAGAGAAGAGAAAACCCGCACACCACAACTAGGGAGAAGCCGGCGCACCACGATGAAAATCCCGCATGCCTCAGCAAAGATCCCGCGTGCCACAACTGAGACCTGACTCAGCCAAAAATAAGTAAAATAAATAAATGTAATTGGATGAAACTTTATATTCAGATGTTCTTGGAATCTGTCTGCATCAGTTTTCTGTGACTTTGATTTTAATCATGCAAGGATGATGAGGACTCTCTTAAAGGAATGTCTATCATGGTGCCCCATACAGAGAGACCCTTACTTACGGTTACAGTGGTTCTATGACATGATCAAATTAATGGAGACATGGTTCATAGGTTTCTTTAAACACTCCTATCAGATTGACCGTGGGGCATCTACCTTCTGCCCCTGTCACAATCCCAGATGACTGGCTAAATCATGGCGGTCTAATAACAAAGGTAAGCTTTGTATGCTTGGGTTTGTGTTGGGCTTGATTACAAAAGGCAACTAATCTGGGGGATGGACTCTATCTCCATTCCATTTTATACTTTCATGAATGAAATTTTAATTATATGCATTGATACAAACATAAACAAGAATTTTGCATGACATTTAATACGTTTGGGGACCAAACTGGTCCCAGTCTCTCAAACCCATCTGCCTTTGTACATATGTTATTGCCAGTTTATAATGCACTTTTCC
This sequence comes from Orcinus orca, assembly GCF_937001465.1. Classification (NCBI taxonomy): domain Eukaryota; kingdom Metazoa; phylum Chordata; class Mammalia; order Artiodactyla; family Delphinidae; genus Orcinus; species Orcinus orca. The sequence continues at coordinate 26,224,657 of NC_064578.1, read as the reverse complement.
CTTACACTTTCTTTTCAACTTGAAACTCCTTCTCAGCAGTCTAGATCAAAATGTCTATTTAGGTCTTCTGCCCATTTTTGGATTGGATTGTTTGTTTTTTTGATATTGAGCTGCATGAGCTGCTTGTATATTTTGAAGATTAATCCTCTGTCGGTTGCTTCGTTTGCAAACATTTTCTCCCATTCTGAGGGTTGTCTTTTCATCTTGTTTATGGTTTCCTTTGCTGTGCAAAGGCTTTTAAGTTTCATTAGGTCCCATTTGTTTATTTTTGTTTTTATTTCCATTTTTCTAGAAGGTGGGTGAAAAAGGATCTTGCTGTGATTTATGTCATACAGTGTTCTGCCTATGTTTTCCTCTAAGAATTTTATAGTGTCTGGCCTTACATTTAGGTCTATTAATCCATTTTGAGTTTATTTTTGTGTATGGTGTTAGGGAGTGTTCTAATTTCATTCTTTTACATGTAGCTGTCCAAAGAAAATATGCAGATTGCCAACAAACACATGAAAGGATTCTCAGCATCACTAATCATTAGAGAAATGCAAATCAAAACTACAATGAGGTATCACTTCACACCAATCAGAGTGGCCATCATCAAAAAATCTACAAACAATAAATGCTGGAGAGGGTGTGGAGAAAAGGGAACCCTCCTGCACTGTTGGTGGGAATGTAAATTGATACAGCCACTATGGAGAACAGTATGGAGGTTTCTTAAAAAACTAAAAACAGAAATACAGTATGACCTGGCAATCCCACTACTGGGCATATACCCTGAGAAAACCTTAATTCAAAAAGAGTCATGTACCACAATGTTCATTGCAGCACTATTTACAATAGCCAGGACATGGAAGCAACCTAAGTGTCTATCGACAGATGAATGGATAAAGAAGATGTGGCACATATATACAATGCAATATTACTCAGCCATAAAAAGAAACGAAATTGAGTTATTTGTAGTGAGGTAGGTGGACCTAGAATCTGTCATACAGAGTGAAGTAAGTCAGAAAGAGAAAAACAAATACCGTATGCTAACATATATATATATGGAATCTAAAAATAAATGGTTCTGAAGAACCTAGGGGCAGGACAGGAATAAAGACCCAGATGTAGAGAATGGACTTGAGGACATGGGGAGGGGGAAGGGTAAGCTGGGACGAAGTGAGAGAGTAGCACTGACGTATATACACAACCAAATGTAAAATAGATAGCTAGTGGGAAGCAGCCGCATAGCACAGGGAGATCAGCTCGGTGCTTTGTGACCACCTAGAGGGGTGGGATAGGGAGGGTGGGAGGGAGATGCAAGAGGGAAGAGATATGGGAACCTATGTATATGTATAGCTGATTCACTTCGTTATACAGCAGGAACTAACACACCATTGTAAAGCAATTATACTCCAATAAAGATGTTAGGAAAAAAACAACCCACAATGCTGTATTCTCTTTGAAACATCAACTGACATTGTTACAGTATTTTTTTACATATGTATATGAGACAATTTCATATCATATTGTAATTTTCACGTATTTTTATACATATTATACTAGTCAGAGGGGTTCTAGAGCTTAGGGGCTAGTGCTTGCTCCATAAAAAAAAAAATCCCCAAGACCAAGGTAGGCACTCAGTGAATATTAGTTTTAAAAAATTGTTCAAAGGTAAATACGGGTATGTAAATAGGATATTTACAATTTATAAGAAAGGCTAAAAGAAAATGGAGACCAAGATGTGGTAACATTTAGAGATAGTTGAAAAAATGGAGTCACCTTGTAGAGAAATTGTGGTCCTTGTGCACTCTTTGTGGAAATATAAAATGGTGCAGCTGCCATGGAAAACAGTATAACAGTTCACCCCAAATTAAGAATGTAATTACTATATGATTCAGCAATCCCACTTCTGTGTATATACCTAAAAGGATTGAAAGCAGGGTCTCAAAGAGGTGTTTGCACAACCATGTTCATAGCAGCATTATACATAATTGCTCCAAAGTTGGCACAATTCAGGTGTCCATCGATGGATGAATGGATAAACAAAATGTGGTGTGTACATACAATGAAGTATTATTCAGCCTTAAAAAGGAGGGGAATTCTAATGCATGCTACAACATGGATGAACCTTGAGGACATTCTGCTAAGTGAAATAAGACAGATGCAAAAAGGCAAATGCTGTGTGATTCCATTTATATGAAGTACCCAGAGTACAAAAATTCATAGAGAGAGAAAGGAGTTTAGTTGCCAGTGACTCAGGGTAAGGGGAAATGAATTGTTTAATGGGTGTAGCATTTCAGTTTTGCAAGATGAAAAGAAATTTTGAGATTGCTTGTACCAAAATGTGAGTGTACTTAACACTACTGAACTGTATTAACCTCAAAATGGTTAAATGGCAAATTTTATCTTATGTATATTTCACCACAATTTAAAATAACTGATAAAGTCAAGACATCCTCATTATATATATCACAATTATGTCAGACTAATTCATCACAAAGGTATTTTAATATATATAACTTTGGTTATAGATTTTGGGGCAGCGAGTTTATTTTTTATTTTATCTTTTATTTTTTTAACATCTTTATTGGAGTATAATTGCTTTACAATGGTGTGTTAGTTTCTGCTTTATAACAAAGTGAATCAGTTATACATATACATATATTCCCATATCTCTTCCCTCTTCCATCTCCCTCCCACCCTCCCTATCCCACCCCTCTAGGTGGACACAAAGCACTGAGCTGATCTCCCTGTGCTATGCGGCTGCTTCCCACTAGCTATCTATTTTACATTTGGTAGTGTATATATGTCAGTGCTACTCTCTCACTTCGTCCCAGCTTACCCTTCCCCCTCTCTGTGTCCTCAAGTCCATTCTCTACGTCTGTGTCTTTATTCCTGTCCTGCCCCTAGGTTCATCAGAACCTGTTTTTCCTTTTAGATTCCATATATATGTGTTAGCATATGGTATTGGTTTTTCTCTTTCTGACTTACTTCACTCTGTATGACAGACTCTAGGTCCATCCACCTCACTACAAATAACTCAATTTCGTTTCTTTTTATGGCTGAGTAATATTGCATTGTATATATGTGCCACATCTTCTTTATCCATTCGTCCGATGATGGACACTTAGGTTGTTTCCATGTCCTGGCTATTGTAAATAGAGCTGCATGAACATTTTGGTACATGACTCTTTTTGAATTATGGTTTTCTCAGGGTATATGCCCAGTAGTGGGATGGCTGGGTCATATGGTAGCTCTATTTTTAGTTTTTTAAGGAACCTCCATACTGTTCTCCATAGTGGCTGTATCAATTTACATTCCCACCAACAGTGCAGGAGGGTTCCCTTTTCTCCACACCCTCTCCAGCATTTATTGTTTGTAGATTTTTTGATGATGGCCACTCTGACTGGTGTGAGGTGATACCTCATTGTAGTTTCGATTTGCATTTCTCTAATGATTAGTGATGTTAAGCATCCTTTCATGTGTTTGTTGGCAATCTGTATATCTTCTTTGGAGAAATGTCTACTTAGGTCTTCTGGCCATTTTTGGAGTGGGTTGTTTGTTTTTTTGATATTGAGCTGCATGAGCAGCTTGTAAATTTTGGAGATTAATCCTTTGTCAGTTGCTTCATTTGCAAATATTTTCTCCCATTCTGAGGGTTGTCTTTTCGTCTTTTTTATGGTTTCCTTTGCTGTGCAAAAGCGTTTAAGTTTCACTAGGTCCCATTTGTTTATTTTTGTTTTTATTTCCATTTCTCTAGGAGATGGGTCAAAAGGGATCATTCTGTGATTTATGTCATAGAGTGTTCTCCCTATGTTTTCCTCTAAGAGTTTTATAGTGTCTGGCATTACATTTAGGTCTTTAATCCATTTTGAGTTTATTTTTGTGTTTGGTGTTAGGGAATGTTGTAATTTCATTCTTGTACATGTAGCTGTCCAGTTTTCCTAGCACCACTTATTTGAAGAGGCTGTCTTTTCTCCATTGTGTATTCTTGCCTCCTTTATCAAAAATAAGGTGACTATATGTGTCTGGGTTTATCTGTGAACTTTCTATCCTGTTCCATTGATCTATATGTCTGTTTTTGTGCCAGTACCATATTATCTTGATTACTGTAGCTTTGTAGTATAGTCTGGAGTCAGGGAGCCTGATTCCTCCAGCTCTGTTTTTCTTTCTCAAGATTGCTTTGGCTATTCGGGGTCTTTTGTGTTTTCATACAAATTGTGAAATTTTTTGTTCTAGTTCTGTGAAAAATGTCATTGGTAGTTTGATAGGGATTGCATTGAATCTGTAGATTGCTTTGGGTAGTATAGTCATTTTCACAATATTGATTCTTCCAATCCAAGAACATGGTATATCTCTCCACCTATTTGTATCATCTTTAATTTCTTTCATCAGTGTCTTATAGTTTTCTGCATACAGGTCTTTTGCCTCCTTAGGAGGTTTATTCTTAGGTATTTTATTCTTTTTGTTGCCATGGTAAATGGGAGTGTTTCCTTATTTTCTCTTTCCAATTTTTCATCATTAGTGTATAGGAATGCAAGAGATTTCTGTGCATTAATTTTGTATCCTGCTACTTTACTGAATTCATTGATTAGCTCTAGTAGTTTTCTGGTAGCATCTTTAGGATTACCTATGTATAGTATCATCTGCCAACAGTGACAGTTTTACTTCTTCTTTTCCAATTTGGATTCCTTTTATTTCTTTTTCTTCTCTGATTGCAGTGGCTAGGACTTCCAAAACTCTTTTGAATAATAGTGGTGAGAGTGGGCAACCTTTTGTTGTTCCGGATCTGAGAGGAAATGTTTTCAGTTTTTCACCATTGAGAACGATGTTGGCTGTGGGTTTGTCATATATGGCCTTTATTATGTTGACATAAGTTCCCTCTATGCCTACTTTCTGGAGGGTTTTTAATCATAAATGGGTGTATCCTTACATTCCTGGGATAAACCCCACTTGATCATGGTGTATGATCCTTTTAATGTGCTGTTGGATTCTGTTTGCTAGCCTTTTGTTGAAGATTTTTGCATCTATGTTCATCAGTGATATTGACCTGTAGTTTTCTTTTTTTGTGACATCTTTGTCTGGTTTTGGTATCAGGGTGATGGTGGCCTCGTAGAATGAGTTTGGGAGTGTTCCTCCTTCTGCTATATTTTGGAAGTTTGATAAGGATAGGTGTTAGCTCTTCTCTAAATGTTTGATAGAATATTTTTAATTTTTTAAGTATAGTTCATATACCATCTTGTGCTAATTTCTGCTGTACAGTGAAGTGACTCAGTTATACACATATATACATTCTTTTTTTATATTATTTTCCATTGTCCTTTATCCCAGGAGATTAGATACAGTTCCCTGTGCTATACAGTAGGACCTTGTTGTTTATGCATTCTGAATGTAATAGTTTGCATCTACTAACCCCAAACTCCCAGTCCATCCCTCGCTCTCTCCCCCCACCCCCTTGGCAACCGCAAGTGTGTTCTCTTTTACTGTGAGTCTGTTTATGTTTTGTAGATAGGTTCATTTTTGCCATATTTTACACTCCACATATAAGTGATATCACATGTTATTTGTCTTTCTCTTTCTGACTTGCTTCACTTAGCATGATAATTTCTAGTTGCATCCATGTTGCTGCAAATGGCATTATTTCATCCTTTTTTATGGCTGAGTGGTATTCCATTGTATATATGTACCACATCTTCTTTATCCATTCATCTGTAGATGGACACGTAGGTTGTTTCCATGTTTGGCTATTGGGAATAGTGCTGCTGTAAACATAGGGGTGCATGCATCTTTTTTTTTTTTTTTTTTTTTTTTTTTTGTGGTACGCAGGCCTCTCACTGTTGTGGCCTCTCCCATTGTGGAGCACAGGCTCCGGACGTGCAGGCCCAGCGGCCATGGTTCACGGGCCCAGCCGCTCCACGGCATGTGGGATCCTCCCAGACCAGGGCATAAACCCGTGTCCCCCGCATCGGCAGGCGGACTCTCAACCACTGCGCCACCAGGGAAGCCCACATGTATCTTTTTGAATTATAGTTTTGTCCAGGTGTATGCCCAGGAGTGGGATTGCTGGATCATATGGTAGTTCTACTTTTAGTTTTCTGAGGACCCTCCATACTGTTTTCTGTAGTAGCTACACCAACATACATTCCTACCAACAGTGTAGGAGGGTTCTTGAGGCAGCTAGTTTAAATAGAGATTATCTGGTTGTTACAGAGATATCCACATGCAAAAGAGAATTTACTGTTTTATAATTTTAATGCCAATCCATTAAGATGTATTTATTTCATATTCACAGTGTTTCATAGCCTTTAGTCATTGGGAGAAAGGATAAAAATGAATATCAAAAAGGTGACTGCCTGACTGTATTCTAAGGGTTTTTATATAGCGAAGTCATAGCTCATAACACATTAAGGGAATTGACACAGCTGCTTTGTAAAGTCAGACATTCTGGAATTGTTTTAGAATAAATCTTAGCTGAAAATTAACTCAAGAAATTCAGAGCACTGACACCAGTAAGAAAGGACAATGAGCTTTCCAGCAACATTCTTGGTCAGTTGGGTCTACTATAATTGTTCTTAAATGCTCACCTAGCGGTTGCTTTAGCAATATATCTCTCCAGGGGGAAAATGGCCAAACAGGAAAACCTGAGTGTCCTCAGCTATTTCTCAGCAGTGATGTAAGTCTTTTAAATCAGATCTGTCGAGTTTCACTTTCTTACCTCTGAAGCTGTTGGGGATGACCTAGAGAAAGGCAAGTTGAAAGGCAGCTATCAAAAGTGGGTTCGGGGGTGTGGCCACCCATGTGCAGCCTGAGCCAGAGTGATTGGATGGTGCTGTCGTGGCAGGAGCAGTGCAGAGTGGGGCGGCTGCTGGAGATGCCTGACCTGTTCTGTTCTGTTCTGAGGCCAGCGGCGTGATGGAGCGGGCCAGGGACCATTTACACCTGAGGTGGACTGTTGAACAGCGCGTACCAGAGGTAGAAGTCCAAGTTAAACATAGAAGGATAGCCTTACTGAGCAACCAGGAGTGTCACCTGTACCTGAGGCCATCTCAGCAGCAGCAGCAGCAAGTCCCTGTGGTGGATTTCCATGCAGAACTGAGACAGGCGTTCTTAGCTGAGATACCGAGAGGTTGTTAAAGCAGTATTGGAACACCCAGGTAGCTGATTTCAAGAGAACACAAACAAAATAAAAACAGGCTCTATCTGCTGTTTGAAGCTTCTGCCCCAGCTTGCATTGTTTGGTGGAGAACCTTCGACATACCTTAATCTGTAGCCTTCCCTTAGGTCTTAAGGATCCCGAAACTTTCCTGTGGGCATTGGATTTGGTGGAGCAGCAATCATGACTGTGGGGAAGAGCAGCAAGATGCTGCAGCACATTGACTATAGGGTGAGATGTGTCCTGCACGATGATTGGATCTTCACTGGCACCTTTAAGGCTTTTGACAAGCATATGAACTTGACGCTCTGTGATTGTGATGAGTTCAGGAAGATCAAGCCAAAGAATTCGAAGCAGCCAGAGCGTGAAGAAAAGTGGGCTTTGGATCTGGTGTTGCTGTGCCAGGAGAACTTGGTTTCCATGACTGTGGAGGGACCACCCCCCAAAGATACTGGCATTGCTTGGATATCACTTGCTGGAGCTGGAGGAGGCCCTGCCGTTGGCAGAGCAGCTGGCAGAGGTGTTCCACCCGGTGTTCCAATTCCCCAGGCTCCTGCTAGATTAGCAGGCCCTGTCCGAGGGGTTGCGGGGGAGGCATCCCAACAGGTAATGACCCTACAGGGAAGAGGCATTGTAGCAGCTGCTGCAGGTGCTGCTACTGCCAGCACTGCTGGAGCCCCAACTCAGTATCCACCAGGACAGGGGACTGCCCCCACACCTGTTGGTTGAGCACCCCTACCTCCAGGAATTATGGCTCCTGCACCTGGTATGGGACCACCCATGGGCCCACCAATTAGGCTTCCCCTACTTGAGGGACTCCAATAGGCATGCCCCCTCCAGGAATGAGACCCCCTTCTCCAGGAGTAAGAGGTCCACCTCCACCATGAATGTGGCCACCAAGACCCTAGGATACTATTGATCCTTCTTAGTCACTGTTTTCCTGCAGTGCGTCTTGTGGAATGTGTGTAGTGTTTGTGAGCTTTTGTCCCCTCTGCTGCATTAATATTAGCTAATAATGCATAGAGCAATAAAGAAAAGTGGGTTCAAAAGGAGGTAGATGAACTTCATCTAGAAATTTCAGAGATGGATTGGGGATTGAGACAACTATCAAGAGGAAAGGTGTGGACCCAAATAGAGAACCAATACTGGCAAAATTAAGGGGAAGTAGGTCAGAGGAGACAAATAATACTAGCTAACAACCCACAAATAACATTTATGAACCATAGACTACATCCCAGGCACTCTTCTAATCACTTTACTTGTATTAACTCAGTGAATCCTTTCAACAACTGTATGTGATAGATACTTACATAATTCTCCAATGTCTTACCTCGTATCATCCCAAAAGGAGACCTGGGGACAAGGATTTGGATTCAATCCCACGGCAATGATATCAGGTGCTCTGTCTTCTGTGAGAGAGTGGAGAAGTCAGTCAAGGAAGGGAGGAAAACCAAATAAGTTCTGTTAATTAGTGGTGTCTGCCATGGGCAACCAGGGCTCCAAATGCCACTGGAAATGCTGTATAGAATATGCCTCAGCATTGTTTCACTGAAGGACAGGGAAGCATTAGATTTTATCCGTCAGCTTCTACCCTTCATTAATTGAGGATTGCTTCTGAGGCATTAATTCCTAGGCACTGTCATGTTATCATATTCCAAGACATCATCAGGAAGAGAAGCAGTCCTTGGTATATAAGGAGCTGCAGATGGTGTCAGAGCAATGACAGCATCTGCTTCACTGAGTTTGCGTATGAGGAACATGGGACACAAAATTAACATCATTCAGTTTGGATTTATTCTAGAAATAATGACCATTGACTGAAGCTAGGTTTCTATATTCTGCCTGTGTTTACATGGGTAACTCAGTACAGCTAAAGCTGATGAAACAGACAAGAATAGAAAGACATCTTACACATGAAATCCATAGCTAACAGTGAGACACAGTTCATTGGTTCATTCATTTATTCAATCATTTGTACTTTCATCCAAAAATTTATTAAGTGCCAGTGTTGAGTTTAGTAGTGTTTTATGCACTGGGGATGGGGTGGGGAGAGGGATATAAGGAGAACAATTATGACAAGATTTCTGTTGTCATGCAGCTGACATGTTATTGGAGAGACAAAATAAATAATTTCAAATGATAATGAATACGTTGAATAAAATAGACATCTACGTGACTAATTACAATGCTAATAGTTACTCAGAGCACCAGCAACTTGGCCATAATTGCCAAAGAAAAAGGGAACATCCACTTCTTACCAGAATTAAACTCCTAATTATGATACTGAGGACTGTGTAGTTAGCAAGTGGATGGTGGTACAGCAAAGGAGAGGTGGATAAAGAAATTGGAAACACATTGCCAGCAGGGCTTGGTGCATACCTGCCCTGATTAGAATGATGAATTGTGATGTTTCGAAAGGAAGAAAATGGTTGTGTATATTATCCTATATTTAACTTTGCATAAAAGCATATCATCACATATTCTGTATCATTCATTTTAGTAGGTTGAGTGTGTGCTCAAATATGTGATAACTCTAGATCAGGGATTAAGAACTTCAGGGCATGCTTTTTTTTTTTTTTTGGCCACTGCTCGACTTGCGGGATCTTAGTTCCCCGACCGGCCCTCGGTAGTGAAAGTGTGGGGTCCTAACCACTGGACCGGCAGGGAATTCCCAGGGCCTGCTTCTTTCTATGGAATGTAGTTCGAGTTACATGCTGTAGGTCACCCTTGGAGACTAGTCTGTCGTGGGATGTCTGTAATCAAAGTCTGCTCATGCCTTCTCTCATTCTTTTAGTATTATCTTTATTCTCACTTTATTCTCACTATATTATTTACTGAGTGCCCGTATCGGGCAGGTGCGGTTTGGGGCACTGAATTGAGCAGGAGAGACGTGGTAACTGGAGCTCACATTCTAGTGGGGGAACCTGACGACAAGTCAACAAGAAACTGATCAACAAAAATGTTAACAACCCTTTCAATTCGGCCCCAGCAGGGTCCTCCAGCCCAGTGTCGTTGGAGCCAAATAGAATGATATACTGAGTTCGGTTCAGAAGCAAAGGAAAGTTTTATTCTTTGATCAAAAAATGGAGAGGTGCGAGCTCGCACTCTCCCCATGGGCCGTGGGCAGGGCTGCTAGGGTTCTCCTAGCGAGGAGGGGGGCCGAGTTCTCGCGGGTCTGGCGCAGGCGTGTTGCTCACGCTCCAGGTCACGGTGTCACGCATAGCGTCTCCGCCCGCGGGCTCGCCGCCTCCATCTTGAATCGCAGTGCTGTGCGCCGCCCCTGTGCACGGGGCTGTGGAGCTGAGGTGTCAGGCGCAGCTGTGTGGCTCGAGGAACTGTGGTCCAAAGGGCTGAGTACAGGGCCTCTGCGTATAGCAGCCTATGGGCAGGTGAAAAAAAAAAAGGTAAGACACTATTACCCAGCTTTATTTTTATTTCCTGGGAATTGTTAATGGGCTTTACCGGTGGCAAATCCCTCCTCTGCCTTTTGTCCTGCTCTTCATTCTCGAGGGGCGCTGAAGGGCGCAGGTTCATTTTCTGTAACTACTGCCTCCTGATTTCGGGCGTCGTCATAACCCGGGGTAGAGGAGCAGAACTCCCCAGCTCCCTTTAGCTATGTATGTCACCAGGCTTTGGCCCTAACTGTTCGTATCCCTGAGTGAGACAGTTTAACCTTTTGGAGACAGAGGATGTCACCGAATTAGACGTGAGGCCCCCCTCTTGGGGTCCTAGCTGAACCGAAGTCCCCCCGGCTCGGTCAGGGTGTTCTTTCCCCCTCAGGTTCGTGCTGCCAATAATGAAATTGAGTTTAGCGCAAGCAAGACCGGCTTTTATTCAATGGCCAGGGAATGGAGAAGGGTAGCTCATGCTCTAAAGGCACCTTCTTCCTGAAAGGAGGAAAGTGGGGGACTTTTAAGGGCTGAGAGGTAAGTGCGTCATCAGAAACTGGAGAAAAGGACAGAGATTTCCAGGAACAGCCCGGGTATGCGCAGTCCCTCAGGCCCTCTTGCACACGCAAGGCCCTCTTGCACATGCACAAACTGTGTCTAGCAGAGTACAAAAGCTCCTATGGGTGGAGATCTTAGTGTGGTAATGAAGTAAAGGTAACTTGCAGACACCTCCAGGTTTCATCTGCGCAGGTGCGTTCCTGCGGTCAATTCAGAGCCGGTTTGGGGCGGTTGACCACTGTATATCTCTCAAAACATATATCTCTCAAAGTACCGCTGCAAAACATCTCTGCCAAACACCAGGTACTTTTGAAACAAACACAAATGAATCTGGGCAGGTGTTGTTCAGCTCTCAGGAGTTGGTATGGAAACAGATAAATGAGGGGAAGAAAAGCGGTGACCTTTAGTTTACTTTGCCTGCTACCTTGGATCTAGCCAGTTTGGTCTGGTTTTGTTGTGGGCCTTTGTGGCATCCTGTTGATAGAACACAACTAGCTTCTATATAAAAGAAGTTTCTGCACCCAGGGCCTGGGCCGCATGGCATGGGTGACAAGGACACCAGTTAAGTCAAGGTACATGGCCGACATATTAGCAAGAGCAGCATGTCTCAACTATCTGACTGATTATACTTTTCATGCCAGGAGTTACCGTGACCTCAACTAACCAATTATATAGGGCTTCCCTCCCATAGTGAGTTTCTTGATGAGGATCCCTGATGGCTTGACAGGCTGCAGTTGGGGAAAGAAGTATGGCTCGTGTTCATTAACTAGCCACCCATGGCCTCCTAGATCTCTGATGAAGCCCTGTTTTTGCACTTTGTCTGATTCTTCCTTTATGCAGATTGGGGAATAATTGGATGGATCTGGCCTTCGAGGTATGAGGGGTAGTTGCCAAGTTACTAGTTCTCTGGCCACCCTTTTGGCAATTGCATCTGCCTTGTTGTTTCCCTCTGCATCCCCCTTTTGGCAACCCCTACGATGAGTTACTACCACCTTTTTTGGAAGCTGTACTACTTTTTTTTCTTTAATTTTGCATAACAAGTTTATTTTTAGAAGGCATATAGACAATAAACAAAGTAAACATCCCATCAGGATCTTAACTTCTGCCAAGGGTTATCTGTCCTAGAATTGCTCCATTAAGTCCCAGTGTCTAGATGTCTTAAATTCAATAATCATCATCTTCATCAGAGTCCATTACTTTTCTTCTGTTGAATTTAACTGTTGTTTTCTTTTCTGTTTGTTGGCTTACCTTTTCGAGGATTTCTGTTAAACCTTGTTCTGATACCTTCCCACTTAGTTGTCCATACCGTGCCATCTGTATAAGGCAATTCTCTACTGCTTTAGTTTTCTCAGGCTTTACAAGTGCTAAGTTACTTAATCGGGCCCGGGCTGACTGATCCAGAACTTGGGCTAAGGCACTGTTTCTCATTTCTGCTTCCCTTTGCTTTGCTTCCGTTGTGCTACATGGCCAGGGTCCCTGTGCTTCGCCTGCAGCTCGGCCCGCCTGTGCTTCCTCAGCGCCTCAAGCTCCTCCTCCGCCATGGTGTGGCCGTCTGGAGCGAGCAGCCGCGGCCACGCTCCAGCCCACCCAGAGAGACCTCTGGGAAGCTGTACTACTTCTGAGAGCTTCAGTATGCTTAAGCCACGTTCCAGCTGTTTTTTCTCTGCAGTAAGCATACCTCTTTCCTTCCAAATAGCCCTATGTGCATGGAGGATGGCATATGCGTACTGGGAATCTGTGTAAACATTGAAGATCCTCCCAGTCCTGAGCTCCAAGGCTTTTGGACAGAAGTCCCTGGAGGGTAGCCCTCTTGCTTCTGTGACTCGGGTCCAGGAGGTTACAGTGTATCCTGCCAGACTTCTCCCCCTCTCATAAAACTGCTCCTGTTTGTGAACCATTCCTTTTTGGCATTTGGAAGAGGCTCACTTCCTAGCTTGGGGCAACTGGAATAGATGGCGTCTGTGGTTTCTATACAGTCATGCTCCAGGGACCCCATTTCTGTGGGTATCAGGGTGGCAGAATTTAGTGCGTGACAGGTTATTACGATAGCCAGTGGATTGTCTAAAAGCATAGTCTGAACTTGAATCGACCTTCCAGGGGATAGCCATTCTGTTCCCTTAGAACTTACTAAAACGTGAATCTGCTGTGGAGTCCATATAGTGAGTAGCTGACCAAACATTAACTTTTCAGCCTCCTTTATCAGGGCTGCAGTAGCTTCCTCAGCCCGAAGGCAAGGAGGCCATCCCTTTGTGGCTTGACCTAATTGTTTAGAGAAATAAGCAACCACCCGAGTAAGGGTCCCAGGTTTTGACCTAATACCCCGAGGAGATCCTCCTTCTCTCATGAATGTAAAGGTCAAAGGGTTTAACTAAATCTGGGGGGGGAGGCTAGGTCAGGGGCCTGAAGTAATTGCTTTTTCAATTCTTGAAAGGCCCCTTCGCATTCTGAATTCCATTCAAAACGATCATCATCCTTTCCTTTGAACTTTTTATATAGAGGCCTAGCTAATGGACCATAGTTAGGGATCCAGATGTGGCAAAACCTGGCCATCCCCGGGAAACCCTTAAGTTGTCTTCTAGTTTTAGGAGGAGGTGAGGCTGCAAATGGCTTCTTTCCTTTCCTGGGGTAGGCTTCTCTGACCTTCTGTGAGAATGAAGCCTGAGTGGGTCACCATAGTTTGTGCTGTTTGAGCCTTTTTCTTGGACACCTCGTATCCTTTATTGGCTAGGTGTTTCAGGATGGTTCAGAGCCTTCCTTAATAAGCCTGGCGATCAGAATGTTGTCTACATAGTGGAGGAAGGTTCCCTCCTCCAGATGTCGATCTTTCAGGTCTTTAGCTAAAGTTTCTCCAAAGATGGTGGGGGAATTTTTGAACCTTTGGGGCAGGACTGTCCAGCAGTATTGTTTTTTTACGTGTTTGGGTCCTGCCACTGAAAAGCAAAACTTTCTTGTGAGTCTGGGGCTAATGGAATACAGAAGAAGTCATTTTTTAAATCGAATACAGAATACCAGGACTTGGGGAAAATACAGTGGCCAGCAGGGTGTAGGGGTTCGGGAGGACTGGATGTATATCCTTGGGGGCTTCATTGACTGCCCTGAGGTCCTGCACCACCTGATATTCCCCACTGGGTTTCTTTACAGGGAGAATGGGTGGTATGACAGGCTTATTAACATGGTCTAATTAGGTCCTGGTCAGTTAGGCCCTGTGTAACAGGGGCAATGCCCAGAAGGCCTCCTGATGGAGAGGGTACTGTTTTCTGTTGGGCCGTGTGTGTCCTGGTTTTTGATGAACTATCATGGGACTGGCTCCTCCAGCTTGTCCTACCCATCCCTAGGCTCATACCTTGGGATTTACTCCATGGAGGTCGACTTGCTCTGTGTGGGGAGGTTTGTCCTCACCTGTTAACATTATCGTCTTGTACCCCCTTTCTAGGGGATGCCAATCTCTAGTTTGTCTCCCATTAGGTGGATAGTATCCCCCAATTTATGTAAGATATCTCTTTTTAGCAGGGGTATAGCACATTCAAGAACATATAGGAAGGGATAGGTGAGTGTGTATTCATCCAATTTATATTCTAATGGCTCTGTGAATGCCTTTTCTTGGGCCTTCCCTGATACCCCCATAATTTTACAACTCTTATGACTGAGTTTGCCTGATCTGGTGTTCAGAACTGAGTAAGTGGCACCAGTGTTGATTAAGAATTCGACAGGCTTTTCTCCTATGTCCACTGTCAGCTGGGACTCCTCGGGGGGCTCAGTTGAAGTGCCAGCTTAGGAGTCCCTGACCCCATTATTCTTCATTGGCTTGGACCATCTGCCTTTGAGCGTGGTGGCTGGGATCTGCCATTTCCTCCCCCCTTCCGGGGCAGCGAGGTCATTCTTCCTTCCAGTGTCCCTCTTGTTTACATATGGCACACTGATTGGGTCCTTGTTTCCTCGGTTTGCTATCCCTCTGTGGGGGTTGGGGGTCACTCACTGGAGTTAAGAGTCTCCGTGGGCAGTTAGTCCAAATTCCCGTGCCCCCCCGTTGACATTGGAGGGCAACGGCCAGTGGGTGGACTTGCCTCCGTGCCTTTTTATCCTCTTTTTCTCCTCTGTATCACTGTTATTAAACACCCAATAGGCAACCTTGACCAGGTGAGAGGTAGGAATATCTGGTTCTATTTCTAATTTCTGAAGTTTAAGCCTAAGGTCAGGAACACTTTGGGAAATGAAATATGACCTCAGGATTGCATTCCCTTCCAATGACTCAGTCAGTGGTCATATAGATTCGGAGACATTCCCTGAGGCGCTCTAGGAATGCTGAAGGGTTTTCCATTGGCTCCTGGTTGATTTCCCTTATTCCAATTTGTTTCTTTCCTGCTGCCTGGATTCCCTTTAGGATCATATTTTTATAACGGTCAGTCTCTGTCTTCCACCCGCTTCTCCATGGTCTCAGTGGTCCTAGTTGGGTTCATTATCTGGGACCACTTGCTTCCCTGGTCTGAAAATAGCATGACCTGCATGATTTCTGTTCTCTCTGTCTGCTCCTCTCAGGCTTTTGAAAAGACTGTGGCCTTTTCTTCCCCCATTAAGAGTACGTTGAGGAGGCTCTGAATGTCAGCCTAGGTGGCGTCATGGGTCTGAAACGTTCCCCTAATCAGATTCAGGAACCCCTCTGGATCTTCTTTCAACCCCTTACTATGACTTTTCCAGCTACACAGATCCAAAGTGGTAAATGGGATGTGTACCTGGATGGGATGAGAGCCCTCCTTCTCCAGCAAGGACCTGCCTCAAAAGGGAGTACGTTTCCTGGTGGGGTGTTGGCCCCTGGCTGGTAATTAGTCCTGCATTGTGTAGTTCTGGACTGGATTCTGGAGGGAGGGGGCTGGCATGGAGGGGGCCCTTCAGGCCTGTGGCCCCAATGGGGACATATGAAGGAAGAGGGCAGGGAGGGAGCAGTAGGAGGAGGGTTAGGGAAGAGATCAAGGAGGTCCTCAGGGGAGGGTCAAGGACGTATCAGCGGAGGAGAGCCCACATGCCTTTTGAAGGCCTTTGTTCTGATATAAGGCCATAAAAAAATAACCGGACATAGGGAGTTTCACCCCATTTCTTTTGTCTCTGGCATAGCAGGTCCAATTGTAAAATAGTGTAATTTAGAGATCTATGGACGGGACAACTTTCCCCATCTCCCAGCTGGTATTGGGGCCAGGCTGTATCATATAGGAAGCTTAAATGTTTTGGGGTCAGGAGGTCATCCCTGAAAAACTGCCAGTTCTGCAGGAGGCACCCTACTGGGCTGTCCTTCGGTATGGTAGATATTTGGTTCCCCGTACCTTAGATGTTCTGACTTGAATTTGTTTCCAGCTACTGAGAAGGCAGTTAGAGTGATTTGTTGGCACAGAATTGTCACAAGGTTTGACCCAAACAAGATTTCTGAAATTTGGAACCAGCACCAAACTGTTAATGGAGTCCTAAAAAGGCCCAAATAAGGGGCATCCAAATGGCATGGACTCTGATATAACTGGGGGTCCCCCTTGAATTTGTAATGGCCCATGCTTGAGATAGTTCTTCCTCAGTCAGGATATCCCACAGGAGGTTAGACAGGACATCCTCCGGACCAGAGTAGCTTAGCCACATTAGTTCCTGACTACCTTGGTTCCTTAGGGGGTGGCATAGCTCTCTGAGGTGGGGGTCTTCTCTTTCCTCCTTTTGGCTGAAAAGGAGGAGTTTTCAGACTTCCCACTGGGTGAGAGTTAAAGGCCTGAGGGATCCCTGTAGGTTATTCACCAGATTGCTGGGGCAGCTGGGATTCTGTGCTGATACCAGGAGGAGAGCCTGTGGGAACCTTGGTTGATAAAGAATCACTCAAGTGTCGCCTTGTCAGCCGAGGGAGAAGAGGTCGAGTGGTGGGTGTTTCTTGTTCTTGTCAGCAGCTCAAGAGCTTCCTAATAATGGGGTTCCTGGTCTTGCGGGTGGCTCGCAGTGCTCCCTAGTCCACTTAGAGGAGCTAGCACTGACTGGAAGAGAGATCAAGTCACCGGTTGCGTACCTACCTTGGGACCCTTTCTCACTTGGGCGTCTGCAGTGCCTTTTCCTGAACTCAGATTGCACGACCTTGTTCCTTTTTGTCAGACTGTCCTCAATACCTGGACATCTTCCTGGTCTCGCCTCTTGGCCACTTTCCTTTACCAAACTGAAAGTGACTAGGGAGGATGGTACTGTTGACCCCTGAGGTTGGCAAGGATGGCAAAAAGTCCTGGTGCGGCCCCTACTGCCTTGTACTGGGATTAAGGGGACAGCACTACTGCTGAGGCCACAGGCAAGACTGCCTGGGCTTCCTCTCATCCCCACCATCCCCGGGCATCTGGTACCGCAGGAAGGCCAGCCAGAGGCAGCAGGCAGACATACGTGAATTTCAGTCTCTGATCACCACCGATGCCCCAGTGTGATCGCCTCAAGGGGGCGCTGTCCAGATTACTCTAGGGGCTACCCTGTGTGTACACCACAACTGGGTATCAGGCTGCTGGGCAGAGTTGCTCTGAATTCGGCCTTAGGCTTCCTGCTGTTCTATCAAAGACCAAAGACCAGAGTCAGTCATCCTCACAGGAACCTCCCAAAGCCTCAGCTGTCCTCCCACTGGAGCTAGGGTGAGCCCAGAGCCTAGTGGATAGGTGCAGGGGAAAAGGCCACAGTGCATCCCACCTGGGTTGCCTAAATTTGTTACTGACCCTTTCTCCTGCCTGGTGTTATTGGAGCCAATACTAAGACTAAGTTTGGTTCAGAAGCAAAGGAAAGCTTTATTTTTTGATCAAAGAAGGGAGAGGTGCAAGCTTGTGTTTTTTGAGTACACACTCTTCTGGGCAGGCCGTTGGTGGCAGGACTGCTTTACAGGGTTCTCTTCAGCGGGGAGGGGGTGGAGTTCTTATGGGTGGACTGCAGCTGTGCTGCTCGAGGCTCCAGATTGCAGTGCATCTCTGCACATGGCCCACTGTTGCCATGTTGAATTGAGGTGTCGTCACAGCACTTCTGCTGAGCTGAGGTGATGGGCATAGCCATTCTGCACAGGGAACTCTGGTCTGAAGTGCCGGATGCTAGGCCTCTGCGTGGGGCACCCTATGAGTACAAAGGAAAAAAAATGGTTTGACTTTATTTTATTACCCAGCTTCTGTTTTTATCTCCCGGGAATTGTTAATGGGCTTTGCCGGTGACAAAATCATCACACTAGTTGTAAGAATTATGAAGGAAATGAAGTAGGTTATGTGAAGGATAAATAACCAAGTACTGGGGAGGGGTGACATTTGATGTAGCTGGTCAGTGTCTCTGAGAAGGGGACTTTGATGGTGGGGCCTTAAGGACCAGGGACCAGTCACATTGAAAAGCCAGGAGTGGATTGCTCAGAGCATGAACACAGAAGATAACCATTCCAAGGTCCTGAGACTGGAAAGGGCTTGGCTTGTCTTAGTTTTAATAAGTCAGTGAGTGAAGGGTGAGGAGTGTCCGAGAAAATGGAAAAGGTTGGCAGGAGTTAGACCAGGCCCTCCTGTTCACTTGGCCAGTTTAGTGTTTATGTGAGACAGTAAATTTAACTTTGGTTTTTTACACACCAACCAGATGCAAAACAGACAACAACAGCAAAACCGTGTCTCTCTAAAACTAGAGGGAGAAGTATCACATTCCTGGAACTGTGTGCTCTGGTGTCTCCTCCCATCCACATGAACCATGTTAGTATATCATCTCTAGCTCCTAATTCAATGCCTGGCCTGTATTAGCATTCAACAATATGTACACAAATGATTTGTAATTGCTACGAGGTATTTTATGTTTCCTGTTCTATCAGGCATGCTTAGAACTGTGGGATTAGCACATAGGATTAAAATGATTTTAAGATAAGAGACTTTTAAGACACTATACAGTTGATCCTTGAACAGCCTGAGTTTGAACTGCGTGGATCTGCTTATCCATGGATTTTTTTTAATAGTAAATACTACAGTACTAAACAATCCCCGGCTGGTTGAATCTGCAGATGCAGAACCTGAGATACAGAGGTACCACGTATACTGATGGCCAGCTATAAATTATAAGGGATTTTTGACTGTGTGAGAGGGTTGGTGCCCTAAGCCCCTGCTGTTCAAGGGTCAAATGTGCAGTCTTTAAGGGACCAGTGAGCCACTAGAAATCACAGAGAGCCTCCTGGGGCAGACGGTTGTTGATACGTTTTGACAACTTATTGATTATTTAAAATTAATTAATTATTATTTGGCTATTAGCTAGTCCTTATCTCACTTATAATATCACAGAAGTGTTTTTTTTTTTATTGGAGTATAGTTGATTTACAGTGTTGTGTTAGTTTCAGGTATACAGCAAAGTGAATCAGTTATACATGTACATATATCCACTCTTTTAGATTCTTTTCCCATATAGGCCATTACAGAGGAGGATGTTTTTGTTGATTCATTCATCTAAGGTACCTATAGAGCATCTCCCTCATGGTAGGCATTTATGCTGGATGCTGGGGAGACAAAGGCAAGTGCTACATGGTCATCATTCTCACCACTTGAGTGAGTTGAATATAAAAAAAGGAAATGTTATACAACATCAGTCATGCAGTTACAGAATCTCTAGAATGTGCAGTGCTGTCATATACAGTGGTGCAGTGAGGGTCTAGTCTGGTAGGGAACATATGCAAAATAGCTGTCATGCAAATCACGGCATGCTGACATTTATCACCAACAACTGTTAAATGATGTCAAATGATAGGCTTGTTTGTATGTATAAATGACAGAAACATAGCAGATTCTTGGGAGTGTACTAATTCTTAGAGATTCTTAATACTTCACTAAGTAATGAGATATAACATAGAGGGTTTTTAAAAGAACTATTTCAATAAAAAAAATTCCTTTCATAAGATACTGAGAAAATTCTGATTAAAAGATGAACATAGGGCTTCCCTGGTGGCGCAGTGGTTGAGAGTCCGCCTGCCGATGCAGGGGACACGAGTTCGTGCCCCGGTCTGGGAAGATCAAACATGCCGCGGAGTGGCTGGGCCCGTGAGCCATGGCCACTGAGCCTGCGCATCCGGAGCCTGTGCTCCGCAACGGGAGAGGCCACAACAGTGAGAGGCCTGCGTACCACAAAAAAAAAAACCAAAAAAAGATGAACATATTTTTGACCTTACAAATATACTCCTGGGAATATTTTCTGAAGATATATGTGTAAAGATTCAGACACAGAAGTTTTTTGGGTTTTTTTTATGCTTTTCTCCTTTTTATTTTTTTATTTTATTTTTTTATTTATTTATTTTTTTTTTATTTTTTTGCGCTACGCGGGCCTCTCTCTGTTGTGGCCTCTCCCGTTGCGGAGCACAGGCTCCGCACGCGCAGGCTCAGCGGCCATGGCTCACGGGCCCAGCCGCTCCGCGGCATGTGGGATCTTCCCGGACCGGGGCACAAACCCGCGTCCCCTGCATCGGCAGGCGGACGCTCAACCACTGCGCCACCGGGGAAGCCCAATAAGCCTGAGATCTTTAGATATAGTATTTACAAGAAAGTTATGGTGCTACTGCTATGAGAGTCTAAAAGGGTAATTTTATGATAATAATGCTCTATATAAATGACAGTCCTTAGGCAATCTCTTAGTATTTCCCCCAATATGGATCAGCCCGTGAATTTCTGAGGAAGATTAAAAATACATTTTAAACTTCTTTAAACTTTTAAAATCTTAAATTAAATGCTTAACTCTTTTAAATGTGTGACACCATCCATCACAATTTTATATTTAGACATATAATAATGTATAATCTCAGCTCGCTGTCCACTTGTAAAAATGGGAATAGACTTGGAGAAATAAGCAATTTCCCAACAGAAAATTGGAAATTCTGCCAACCAGTTCCAGGTGACCTGCCATCAATCAGTGTTAAATTCTCTGGGGTTATTGTTGAAGGGTATTGCTATTAGTGAAGGGCTTCACTGGTGACTAATGATATATAACAAATACATTGAGGAACTATAGAAACCCCCCGAATGTGTAATTGTCTGGCAGCTTTCAGCGGAGACCTTTACTAGCAATTGAGAAAGTGAGATTTTTATAACTTCCTTGTAGTTCTCTTATTAAAATATGTTTTTAGAGAAATAGGTGAAACGATTATGCCATGCAATTAAATTAACTGACAAAATATTTCTTTCTTTTTTTTTTTTTTAATTTATTACATCTTTATTGGAGTATAATTGCTTTACAATGGTGTGTTAGTTTCTGCTTCATAACAAAGTGAATCAGTTATACATATACATATGTTCTCATATCTCTTCCCTCTTGCATCTCCCTCCCTCCCACCCTCCCTATCCCACCCCTCCAGGCGGTTACAAAGCACCAAGCTGATCTCCCTGTGCTATGCGGCTGCTTCCCACTAGCTATCTATTTTACGTTTGGTAGTGTATATATGTCCATGCCTCTCTCGCGCTTTGTCACAGCTTACCCTACCCACTCCCCATATCCTCAAGTCCATTCTCTAGTAGGTCTGTGTCTTTATTCCTGTCTTAAGCATTCTTTTTTTTTTTTTTTGAATATTCATTTATTTTTAATGACTTATTAGAACAAATACCTATAGATATCATTATATATATGATATATAAATTATACAATATATCATGTATTAATTATTAAAACATACTCTGGTAAATATTATATATTCAATATGAAACAGGAGGAAAGGGGGCAGGGCACAACCTTTAAAAGAATTACATAGCCCGAGGACACAACATAAACTGATTAGAACAAAATAGGTCCAAGATGGCGGACGAGTCTACTTCCACTAGACCTTGAGCCTCAGTATACACTCATTGTAACACATCAGCAAGCTAAGCGACACACCCGCAGGTGCCACGACAGTTCCAAGGATGACCATAAAGGTCAAAAAGTGGGTGGTGGCTCAATTCCTAGAAATCCCCACCCCTTCCCCAAAATAGCTGGAATACTCCTCCCACTCATCAGCGTATGAAATTACTCACCCCTATAAAACTAACAACCCCATACCCTGGTGCTGCCCTTGCCTTCTTTTTTTTTTTTTTTTTTTTTATTTATTTTTTATTTTTTTTTTTATAGGTATACCTGGATTTAATTCTCACTTCTACCGCTTGGTAGCTGGATAGCCTTAGGCAAGTTTCATACCTCCCTGAAATTCACTTAATTCAGTCTGTAAAATGGCATAACTTATTATAGCATCCTTTTAGGAATTTTAAATCAGTTCTTGAAATAAAAGTACACAATATATAGACAAGTATGGATTCCTCAATAGATGTTTGACCTTTCATTTCTCCAGTATCCCACCCGCATCAAATAAAGAAAAATACTTTTTAAAATTTACGAATATTTCATTGTTGTAAAGTTAAAGCCATAAAAATAATCAAATGGCCTACTATCATACCGTTAGAAGAAAAAAAAAAAAAAAGGTGTTCATGAGAGTTCCATATTAGAATACAAGTTTTCCTTAGGCACCTGTTTATGTATGCTATTCTGCTCTTTACAATAAATAATTAAATTTAAAAGACTTAATTCCTCACTTTTAAGACCTTATTAGTTTACAAATTACATATTGACCTATGCTAAATTTTATACCGACCCATGCTAATGAATTCAGTACAGAAAACAAAAAACACTGCACTCAAGCAAACTACATATATATATATAACTTATATGAGAATTGCTACTCCAGCTTTCTTTTGGTTTCCATTTGCATGAAATACCTTTTTCCATCCCCTTACTTTCAGTCTGTATGTGTCTCTAGGTCTGAAGTGGGTCTCTTGTAGACAGCAAATATATGGGTCTTGTTTTTGTATCCATTCAGCCAATCTGTGTCTTTTGGTGGGAGCATTTAGTCCATTTACATTTAAGGTAATTATCGATATGTGTGTTCCCATTCCCATTTTCTTAATTGTTTGGGGTTTGTTATTGTAGCTCTTTTCCTTCTTTTGTGTTTCTTGCCTAGAGAAGTTCCTTTAGCAGTTGTTGTAGAGCTGGTTTGGTGGTGCTGAACTCTCTCAGCTTTTGCTTGTCTGTAAAGGTTTTAATTTCTCCATCAAATCTGAATGAGATCCTTGCTGGGTAGAGTAATCTTGGTTGCAGGTTTTTCTCCTTCAACACTTTCAATATGTCCTGCCACTCCCTTCTGGCTTGCAGAGTTTCTGCTGAAAGATCAGCTGTTAACCTTATGGGGATTCCCTTGTGTGTTATTTGTTGTTTTTCCCTTGCTGCTTTTAATATGTTTTCTTTGTATTTAATTTTTGATAGTTTGATTAATATGTGTCTTGGCGTATTTCTCCTTGGATTTATCCTGTATGGGACTCTCTGTGCTTCCTGGACTTGATTAACTATTTCCTTTCCCATATTAGGGAAGTTTTCAAGTATAATCTCTTCAAATATTTTCTCAGTCCCTTTCTTTTTCTCTTCTTCTTCTGGAACCCCTATAATTCGAATGTTGGTGCGTTTAATGTTGTCCCAGAGGTCTCTGAGACTGTCCTCAGTTCTTTTCATTCTTTTTTCTTTATTCTGCTCTGCAGTAGTTATTTCCACTATTTTATCTTCCAGGTCACTTATCCGTTCTTCTGCCTCAGTTATTCTGCTATTGATCCCATCTAGAGTACTTTTAATTTCATTTATTGTGTTGTTCATCGTTGCTTGTTTCATCTTTAGTTCTTCTAGGTCCTTGTTAACTGATTCTTGCATTTTGTCCATTCTATTGTCCATTCTATCTCCAAGATTTCGGATCAACCTTACTATCATTATTCTGAATTCTTTTTCAGGTAGACTGCCTATTTCCTCTTCATTTGTTAGGTCTGGTGGGTTTTTATCTTGCTCCTTCATCTGCTGTGTGTTTTTCTGTCTTTTCATTTTGCTTATCTTACTGTGTTTGTGGTCTCCTTTTTTGCAGGCTGAAGGTTCGTAGTTCCTGTTGTTTTTTGTGTCTGTCCCCAGTGGCTAAGGTTGGTTCAGTGGGTTGTGTCGGCTTCCTGGTGGAGGGTACTAGTGCCTGTGTTCTGGTGGATGAGGCTGGATCTTGTCTTTCTGGTGGGCAGGTCCACGTCTGGTGGTGTGTTTTGGGGTGTCTGTAGACTTATTATGATTTTTCCTCTCCCGGCGCTCCCCACTGCTAATGGGTGGGGTTGTGTTCGTGTCTTGCTAGTTGTTTGGCATAGGATGTCCAGCACTGTAGCTTTCTGGTCGTTGAGTGAAGCTGGGTGCTGGCGTTGAGATGGAGATCTCTCGGAGATTTTTGCTGTTTGATATTATGTGCAGCTGGGAGGCCTCTTGTGGACCAGTGTCCTGAAGTTGGCTCTCCCACCTCAGAGGCACAGCACTGACTCCTGGCTGCAGCACCAAGAGCCTTTCATCCACAGGGCTCCTTAATTTGGGATGATTCGTTGACTATTCAGGTATTCCACAGATGCAGGGTATATCAAGTTGATTGTGGAGCTTTAATCCGCTGCTTCTGAGGCTGCTGGGAGAGATTTCCCTTTCTCTTCTTTGTTCTCACAGCTCCCAGGGGCTCAGCTTTGGATTTGGCCCCGCCTGTGCGTGTAGGTCTCCGGAGGGCGTCTGTTCTTTGCTCAGACAGGACGGGGTTAAAGGAGCCGCTGATTCGGAGGCTCTGGCTCACTCAGGCCGGGGGGTAGGGAGGGTCACGGAGTGTGGGGTGGGCCTGCAGCGGCAGAGGCCGGCGTGACGTTGCAGCCTGAGGCGCGCCGTGCGATCTCCCGGGCGAGTTGTCCCTGGATCCCGGGACCCTGGCAGTGGCGGGCTGCACAGGCTCCCCGGAAGGGCGTGTGGCTAGTGACCTGTGTTCGCACACAGGCCTCCCGGTGGCGGCAGCAGCGGCCTTAGCGTCTCATGTCTGTCTCTGGGCTCCGCACTTTTAGCCGCGGCTCGCGCCCGTCCCTGGAGCTCTCTCAAGCAGCGTTCTTAATCCCCTCTCCTCGTGCACCAGGAAACAAAGAGGGACGTAAAAGTCTCTTGCCTCTTCGGCAGGTCCAGACTTTTCCCCGGACTCTCTCCCGGCTAGCCGCGGTGCACTAACGCCCTGCAGGCTGTGTTCACGCCGCCAACCTCAGTCCTCTCCCGGCGCTCCGACAAAAGCCGGAGCCTCAGCTCCCAGTCCCGCCCGCCCCGGCGGGCGAGCAGAAAAGCCTCTCGGGCTGGTGAGTTCCGGTCGGCCCGATCCTCTGCGCTGGAATCTGTCCGCTTTGCCCTCCGCACCCCTGTTGCTGTGCTCTCCTCCGCGGCTCCCAAGCTCCCCCACTCCGCCTCCCGAAGTCTCCACCCGCGAAGGGGCTTCCTAGTGTGTGGACACTTTTCCTCCTTCACAGCTCTCTCCCGCTGGTGCAGGACCCGTCCCTGTCCTTTTGTCTCTGTTTAGTTTTTTCTTTTGCCCTAACCAGGTACGTGGGGGGTTCCTTGCCTTTTGGGAGGTCTGAGGTCTTCTGCCAGCGTTCAGTAGGTGCTCCGTAGGAGTTGTTCCACGCGTAGATGTATTTCTGGTGTATCTGTGGGGAGGAAGGTGATCTCCGTGTCTTACTCTTCCGCCATCTTCCCGGAACTACCAAAATATTTCTTTATGACTAAACTGTTTAATGTAGGCATTTGGAATGTGTGGTATCATTTAGAATAGGTGCGAATGTGACAATTATTCTGATTCTGAAGTTAAATAAGAAGTCTCAGTTTGCAATAAAATCTCCTTGTTTGGTATTATTAAGCAATTATGATTAATGTCTGAAATGTAATGTTCCATGGTTATAATTTCCTCATTTGCTTGAGTGAGTACATTAGGAATTCATTAAAAATATAAGCCTTTTAGATACCTGCAAACTACAAATTCAGTGAGGACTTTCTGGAGGTTAGGAAACATTTTTGAATAAGAAATCATGACTGGGGTGAACCAACAGCTGGCAGATAATTATGATGGATTTCTAGTCCTGCAGTGCAGAGATAGACAAATGAATTTGTTCATTGATGTCAAAAATCAAATCCATTCTGATGTAAAAATTTAATTGCAAGACATACCTTCCATTCCTCCAACTCTTAACTATAAAGGCTGAAGTACGTAAGGTCTCAAACTTACAAAAGTGGCTAATGCTGATGGATAAGCCATAGATATATGAAGGCAGCTAAGAATCTGATGTTCTCAAAAAGCAGTTTGTCTTAAAGTAGTGAAAATAGTAAAATCAATTGATTACTTGATCAATCAATCCAGCATTCCTGGAGTACCTGCCTCACCAGATCGTTGTGAAAAGTAGATGAAATGAAGTATGGAAAAAACCCCAATCTTGTGTTTGTTCTGTCTGGAAAGTGTCATTTAAGGTGTTGACCCAGAGTTAGTTGTGTGGTGGTCAGTCAATTGACCTTTGTCTGCTTAGGATAAAGGCAAGCAGTGAAGAACCTCTCCATCCTCTGGGGAGATTGTTGCCAATCAAAGAAGGCTGAGCTCTGGTGTCACTTCCTCTTTTTATAAGGACACAAATCCCATCATGAGGGCCCCATCCTCATGACTTCATCTAAATCTAATTATCTCCCAAAGGCCCTACCTTTTAAAATCATCATAATGGGAGTTAGGTCTTCAGCCTGTGAACAGTCAGTCTATAACAAGGGCTATGAGGGCATATCCTTAAAGCCTATAAATCATGACAGGTATACAAAGAGGAGCCAAGATGTCTCTTACTACCATTTTATAGCTTGTGAGAGTTACATGGCAATAAAAAGAAGTATCGGTACAAAAATTGATGGAAATGGGACCTGTTATCACAGACAGCCGCTACACTGAAGAGAAAGGACAAGGAATCACATTTGCCTTATAGCCTTAACTCATCATTTGTTCTTGGACACATCTATTCAGTGCTCTACAGCTCAGTTTCCTTATCTGAAAAATGGAAATCATAAAAGTAAATTGTGTAATATATATGAAAGTGGTGTCAACCAATGGGCAAATGGAAGGAATTATTGTCTGTATTAGTTTCCTATTGCTGCCTCAACAAATTACTACAAACTTATTAGCTTAAAACAATACAAATTTATTATCTTATGTTCTGGAGGTCAGAAGTCCAAAATGAGTCTTCAAGGCTAAAATTAAGATGTAGGCAAGGCTATGTTTCTTTTGGAGGCTCTAGGAGAGAATCCATTCCTTGCCCTTTGTAACTTAGAGAGGCTGCCCATATTCCCTGGCTTCTAACCCCACATCACTCCAACCTCTGCCTCTGTTGTCACATTGCCTTCTCTTAACACTCCTGTCTCCCCACTCCCTTTTTTTTTATTATGTAAAAACCACACAACATAAAATTTACCATCTTAACTATTTTTAAGTGTACAGAAGTGTTAACTATATGTACATTTGTTTTGCAACAGAACTCTAGAACTTTTTCATCTTGGAACAGTGAAACTCTATACCCATTGAATAACAACTCCTCTTTTCCCCCTCCCTCCTGCCTCAGTCTTATAATGATCCTGATGCTGCAAGTTTGGCCTCTGTGCAGTAGTGCCACTGAAATCCTGGAGACATTGGGTGAAGTAGAAAAGAATAGCTTTATTGCTTTGCCAGGCAAACGGGGACACAGTGGGCTCCAGCCCCAAAAAACTTTGTGTCCCAATCCAGGAGGATTTGTGGAGGGCTTTTATAGCAACTGTTCAAGGGTGGGGTTGCTGATAAGATTAGGGTGTGTGAAGGGCCTCCAGTCCTCTAATCTGGTCTCCCAGTAATCTTCTTGATGAGCTTCTCTGGTTCCTTTAATGTAGCCTCAGGTGATCTTTCTCTGGTATGAAGAATTCTAATATGGTAAAGAACTTAAAGGCGTTGTTACCTGTATCCCTTGAGGTGGAGCCAGGACTGTGCCCCAGGCTGCACCATTGTTTCTTGGCTGCCTATCCCTTGTCTTTGCATCCCTTCCCTTCCTGGATTAGCAATTGTTTGAATCTGCCCTTTGGAACTCAGGGAAGGTCATGGAGGCTGGAGTCAAGTAATTGGGGACAGAAAGGCTTCCGTGCCCAGGAGCCCCACAGGGTCCTGCTTGGTTTAAGTCCTTGTGATTATATTGGGCCCACCTAGGTAATCTAGGATGATATTCTCACCTCAAGATCCTTAATTATGTCTACAAAGTTCTTTTACTTTCGCAGGTTTCGGAGATTAGGATGTGGACATCTTTGAGGAGCCATTATTCTCCACCACATTATCTGATGAGCTAGTTCAGGTAGTTAATATAAAGAACTTAGGAAAAGAATCAGAAATACTGTAATCAGAAATGCTCAGCAGAGTGAGACATCAACTAATTTTGTATAACTTTATTTTCTTTTCTACAATTAACCTGCATCCTGGGAAAATTCAATTAGGTACATTAATGGATGATAGAATCATGTGGGTTAATTAAGAATATGATTTAGGGTTTCCTTTGAAAGAAACCCATTTGAAACAGATGGCTTGTCTTGTTTTTTTAAAAGTTCTCTAATAAAAGTACTGCCTGAAGATGAACTATTGTATGTATGTTCTGTAGGCTAGGACACATCATGTTGATGGGAGATGCGGGTATAAACCAAGAAATAACGAGGCTAGTCCTCTTTCCAATGCTAGTTATAACTTAATTTCCCCCTCTTTTTAATATTAACAAGCCATATGCTCAGGTTTATGACTAAGAGACCAGCCTTATACAAGTCTTCAGGAGAGAGGGCTTCTGTGAATTTGTTTGTAAAGATTAGGGAAATGAGGTCCATCTTGATTCCTTGAATTTTAAAGCTAGAAGGGGCAACTGTGCAATTTGAGGTGCTTCTTGTTCTGTTTTCCTGAATGCCTGAGGGACAAGACAGCCTACCAGACACACAATATAATCTGAGAATCTAAGAGAAATGTTGCAGGAACTCCCTCAATGAGAACAGAGACTCTGAAGCAGTTGCCTCTTTCAGGGTGTAGTCATAACCACACGGAGTACATGTTCCTTGAGGGCATAGACCTCTTGGCTGAACTTGATACTCCTGAGTTTATCAGGAGGCACAGTTTCATGAGTTACATTTAAGAAGAGAGGATGAGTGATCTACACTGAGACTTTGCAATGTCCCTCAAAGGGAACCCAGCATGAAAAGGAGAAAGAAAACCAGAGAATGGGGCTTCCCAGTATTTTGGTTCTGCTTCATATTTGGACTGAGTGGAGAGGAGACAGCCTTATATTCTGGACCCTCCAAAATAAAAGAGAGAATTAAGCATGGTAGGAGCTAGAATGATCCTGCATTGCTGGATTCTCCAGAAGTTTGCTGATTGATTGGTCTTCATATGGGTAGCACATGAAGCTCTTCAGTTGCTGGACCCACATTTGAGCCCAGCAGACGAGAAGACTACCACCACCATGGGAAACCTTAGTTCTCTGTTCTGAGCTGCCCCTCGCATGCCGCCTGTGAGTGCTATACTGATGCTAAGCCTTCTGAGTATAACCCTAAGAGCCCCTTTGATCCACTCATCCGCTAAATAGGTCTCCAACCAGGGCCACCTAGAAGACACTTTCTCCTTTCATTATCTTATAAATTCATAATTACCCTTAAAAGATTGGTGCATGTGTGATTTCCTTCAGGAAGGTTTTCCCAAAGCCTACTGTGATGTAAGTCATGACCTCCATCTTCACTTCTAAAATGCTTCTTTTGGCATTTTGTGCTTTTTTGTATCATAACCAATTTAATAGAAATGTTTGTTTACTGTTTTTTAAACCTGTAAGACTGTGAGGATAAGAAGTGTGACTTATTCCTTTCCGTATTATGCCCAGCACATGACATAGGGTCCTGCACATGATAATGAATATGTAAATGAAGGAATGAGTAAATGAACGCACAAGAGCTATTCTAGCCCAAGGCTGTTCTGCTGAAAGATAACTGCATGACTTTTTTTTTTTTTAGCATCTTTATTGGAGTATAATTTCTTTACAATGGTGTGTTAGTTTCTGCTGTATAACAAAGTGAATCAGCTATACATATACATACATCCCCATATCTCCTCCCTCTTGCGTGTCCCTACCACCCTCCCTATCCCAACCTTCTAGGTGGACACAAAGCACAGAACTGATCTCCCTGTGCTATGTGGCTGCTTCCCACTAGCTATCTGTTTTACATTTGGTAGTGTATATATGTCCATGCCACTCTCTCATTTTGTCCAAGCTTACCTTCCCCCTTCCCTGTGTCCTCAAGTCCATTCTCTATGTCTGTGTCTTTATTCCTGTCCTGCCCCTAGGTTCATCAGTACCTTTTTTTTTTTTTTTTTAGATTCCATATATATGTGTTAGCATATGGTATTTGTTTTTCTCGTTCTGACTTACTTCACTCTGTATGACAGACTCTAGGTCCATCCACTTCACTACAAATAACTCAATTTCATTTCTTTTTATGGCTGAGTAATATTCCATTGTATATATGTGCCACATCTTCTTCATCCATCTGTCGATGGACACTTAGGTTGCTTCCATATCCTAGCTGTTGTAAATAGAGCTGCAGTCAACATTGTGGTACATGCCTCTTTTTGAATTATGGTTTTCTCAGGGTATATGCCCAGTAGTGGGATTGCTGGGTCATATGGTAATTCTATTTTTAGTTTTTTAAGGCACTTCCATACTGTTCTCCATAGTGGCTGTATCAATTTACATTCCTACCAACAGCGTAAGAGGGTTCCTTTTTCTGCACACCCTCTCCAGCATTTGTTGTTTGTAGATTTTCTGATGATGCCCATTCTAACTGGTGTGAGGTGATACCTCACTGTAGTTTTGATTTGCATTTCTCTAATAATCAGTGATGTTGAGCAGCTTTTCATGTGCTTCTTGGCCATCTGTATGTCTTCTTTAGAGAAATGTCTGTTTAGGTCTTTTGCCCATTTTTTGATTGGGTTGTTTGTTGTTAGCACCTCTCTCAACGTTTGATAGAATTCTCCTGTGAATCCATCTGGTCCTGGGCTTTTGTTTGTTGGAAGATTTTTTTTTTTTTTTTTTTTTTGTGGTACGCGGGCGTCTCACTGTTGTGGCCTCTCCCATCGCAGAGCACAGGCTCCGGACGCGCAGGCTCAGCAGCCATGGCTCACGGGCCTAGCCGCTCCGCGGCATGTGGGATCCTCCCGGACCGGGGCACGAACCCGCATCCCCTGCATCGGCAGGCGGACTCTCAACCACTGTGCCACCAGGGAAGCCCTGTTGGAAGACTTTTAATCACAGTTTCAATTTCAGTGCTTGTGATTGGTCTGTTCATATTTTCTATTTTTTCCTGGTTCAGTCTTGGAAGGTTGTGCTTTTCTAAGAATTTGTCCATCTATTCCAAGTTGTCCATTTTATTGGCATATAGTTGCTTGTAGTAATCTCTCATGATCCTTTCTATTTCTGCAGTGTCAGTTGTTACTTCTCCTTTTTCATTTCTAATTCTGTTGATTTGAGTCTTCTCCCCTTTTTTTTCTTGATGAGTCTGGCTAATGGTTTATCAATTTTGTTTATCTTCTCAAAGAACCAGCTTTTAGTTTTATTGGTCTTTGCTGTTGTTTCCTTCATTTCTTTTTCATTTATTTCTGATCTGACGATTTCTTTCCTTCTGCTAACTTTGGGGTTTTTTTGTTCTTCTTTCTCTGAATGCTTTAGGTGTAAGGTTAGGTTGTTTATTTGAGATGTTTCTTATTTCTTGAGGTAGGATTGTATTGCTATAAACTTCCCTCTTAGAACTGCTTTTGCTGCATCCCATAGGTTTGGGTCATTGTGTTTTCATTGTCATTTGTTTCTAGGTATTTTTTGATTTCTTCAGTGATCTCTTGGTTATCTCTTGGTTATCTTTTTTCTTTGCCCTACCCAGGTACGTGAGGAGTTTCTTGCCTTTTGGGAGGTCTGAGGTCTGAGGTCTTCTGCCAGCCTTCAGTAGGTGTTCAGTAGGTGTTCTGTAGGAGTTGTTCCACATGTAGTTGTATTTTTGACGTATTTGTGGGGAGGAAGGTGATCTCCACGTCTTACTCCTCCGCCGTCTTCTGCATGACTTTCTTTAGAATCATGCCTGTTACTGTAAGATGAGTCTTTATGAAAACAGAAACTCTTCATTCAGTTTGATTAAGTCATTATTTTACCTAATTTAGAGAAGGCACAGTTAACATGTTGGCAGTTACAAACTAAACTTAATAAGATAGACTATTCTTTACCTTCTGGTTTTGGAGAGAAAGAGTCAAGTGATATGTTTATTTTGAAATGTGATACTACATATTAATAATATCAGTGTCTTGTGCTAGGCCCTTATGTGTTAGGTGCTGTGCTAGGTGCACTGGAGCAGAATTCAATTCTTAGAACCATCTGCTTCCATTATGGAAGGGGAGACAGGGTTAGAGAATTGAAGAGGCTTGCTGTCTGCCCCAGAGCCAGTACATGCCTCAGCTGGGGATCTAAACTTGGCTGCTGCTATTCTGAAAGCTATGCTTTTAACCATTCTGCAACCCTGCCAGATTTGGTCATCTGAAAAGTCTAAAATGCCTTAGTCATACATTTTGTTTATGATACGCACTTAAGTCAGAATCTCTGTAGCAACAGTAGGAAAAAAAAAAAGCAAAAAACCTCTGTAACAAGTAGCCAGTAGAGGCAGGATCATCTGGAAGTAAAGCAAGATTCATATCATGTAGTTCCGTAAAAAGTAAAGTCATGTTAATTTAAGAAAATGACCAGTTGAGTGTGAGAGAAAGGACTGTAGTAGATTTTCCATAGCCTAGGATTTCCTGGTTTCAATGCCATTTCTTACCACTCCCCAGGTTCACCATATTGCAATTGTGTTAATTTGCTTCCTGATCTTTGAATTTATCAGATATTTCTCTCCCTGGGCCCTCGTACCTATCTCTGCCCCCACTTTCTGGAACTCTCTTCTTTAAATGTTTGGATTACTTTAAATGTTTGGATTACTGTCATCCTTTGTGCCTGGAGTATAGTAGACAACCAGTAAATACTTTCTGAATAAAGGAAAGAAACAGAGGCACATGAGTTACTGGCCTATTTAGCATAATTTTTATACTGATTTGCATCAAGGTCTCCCTCCCCTACTGTTCTTTGAGATATTAAGCATGTGCCTTTTTTCCATTACATCTCCAGAAGATGGAGAGGGAAAATGAACACATCATAATTATTTGGTTTATAACATTATGTAACATTATATAAGCTTCATGTGTACAACATTATATTTTATATTTTGCTCACCACCAAAAGTTTAGCTTCCATTTCTGATGTACCAGGTTCTTACATATAATTGCCCCTTAAATCCTCAAAATATCTCTTCATAGCAGTTTACAGACATGAAATTTGAGGTCAGAGAAGTTAATGGTGTAGTCAAAAGTATTAAAACATAGAACCAGCATTGTAACCCAGGTCTATCTGATTCCAGAGGCTGTCTTCTTTTCATTGTACCAGAGTGACCTGTATTGAT
Source organism: Orcinus orca (assembly GCF_937001465.1). Classification (NCBI taxonomy): domain Eukaryota; kingdom Metazoa; phylum Chordata; class Mammalia; order Artiodactyla; family Delphinidae; genus Orcinus; species Orcinus orca. Next base: position 26,191,171 of record NC_064578.1, on the reverse strand, counting down.
GAAATAATCAGAAACATTTCTTATGGAAGGGAAGAGGTGAAGGAATAGGGACTAACTTTAGGAGTGGTTAAGAAGGATGTTTGCATAAGGTGGAGATCATGAGTTTCTTTCCTTTAGTGCATCTCATTCCTAGTCCTGGGATAATTGTATTAGCTCTGGGTATTGTGGACAAAATCTATTTTGATAGACTCTTGAGAGAGCAAGAGGTTGAATGGTATTTTAGTAGTAAATAAGTTACCCTAGACAAAACAAAAGTATACTTTTCTCTTCCAGTAAAATAAGAGAAACAGGAATTAGGCTATAGAAGTAGGAACATACTACTTCTAGTAAATGAAAAAGGAAAACAAGAAACTGATTGTAGAGGACACTGAATGCAAAATTGTTCTGCTCTCAAATGCCATTTTGGGCTAGCACATGTAGAGAAACACCTCTGTCATTGTATTCAGCGCTGAACCCTATTATATCAAGTGTGTTATCTTTGACCTTCATAGCTGGTGGTAGTGTGGGAGGGACCAGAATCATGGGCTTTGGAGACAGGCAGACACAAACTGATTTCCTAGGCAGGTCTTCTAGTTACTAGCTGATTGACGCTTAGGCCTTTAAACTCTCTTAGCCTCAGTTTTGATGCCGAAAACTCCGCCTCTGTGTATCAGTGCCGAATCAAATCTCAGTTTTGGGTGAAGTAGAAAAGAATAGCTTTATTGCTTTGCCAGGCAAAGGGGGACACAGTGGGCTCGTGCCTCTCAAAACTGTGTGTCCCAACCCAGGGGGATTTGATGAAGAGTTTTATAACAATAGTTCAAGGGTGGGGTTGCTGATAAGGATCAAGGTGTGTGTAGGGCCTGCACTCCTTTAATCTGGCCTCAGGTGGCCTGATGAGTTTCTGTGGTTCCTTTAATTTGGCCTCAGGTTGTCTCTTGAAGAGCTTCTCTGGATCCTTTAATCTGGAATGAAGAATGCTAACATCCTCCATTTTTGGGGGGTTTTAGTTTTGTAAAGAGCTCAAAGATATTGTTATGTGTATCCCTTGAGGCAGAACCAGAACCTGCCCCACAGCTGCACTATTGTTTTTTGACTGTTCCTCCCTTGTCTCTGCATCCCCTCCCTTCCCTGATTAGCAACTGTTCGAATTTGCCCTTTGGGACTCAGGGAAGGTTCATGGAGGCTGGAGTCTATTCTCTACAAACAAGAAATGGTGGACAGAAAGGCTTCCATGCCCAGGAGCCCCACAGGGTCCTGCTTGGTTTCAGTTTCTTCAATAAGAAATGAAGAATATCTAACTCTAGTGTTTTGTGGACTAACTTCAGTAATGCTGCAAAACACTTTGCACAGAAAAAGGTGCTTTATAAAGTGAGCTATAGTTATAGTTAATAATAATATTACTGTAAGGTCGGATCTTAACAAACGGCACCAGGAAACAGCGGAAAGCTTCAAGTGAGCTTTATTAGGGAGCACTCCCGGGCGAGGGTTGGGCAAGATTTTATAGGGGAAGAAGGGAAAGGGGTGTGGTGAATCTGGGAGGGCGCAGGGTATTCCTTATTTGGTGGTCTTTTCGGGTATCCTGGGGGACCGTTGGTCCCGCCCCTCGAAAGGCGGGAAGGCTGGGCTGGGTTCAAAGTCCCCAGGTCAGTTCCTGGAACTGGGTGGTCCGGAATGTCTCCAGGGCAGTTTCTGGAACTGGGTGGTCCGGAGAATTTCTGTCTGATGCAACCTGTGAATCTGATTGTGTTCCCCTGCCTCGGGCCAGTTGGCCTTACAATTATTAATGTTAACAGTAGTAATTTGTAATGATTAAAGATATTTCTAATATCTCTGTAATGATAAAGATGTTAGAAATAGTAATGGTGCATTATTTTGTACATAACATATAATCATTAAATAGAATTACTTGTAATTTGCTTTTTATGAAGTGGTAAAGTGCATAATAAAGATGCTTCACTTGAATTGTGTATCACTTATGTACTTTATCTTAAAATGAGACGTTATTCCTTTAATAGATATCTAGTACAGTTATGGATTATGCTGTCTTCCTTCATTTGTTTGAATAATTACTTTCTGACTGGGTCTTATAGAAACCTCGTTTAAAAATCACCAATAATACTGTTTCTTTACTGCTCTTCATGTTCTTTAGTAAGGTGTGAAAAATAATTATATCTATTAACAAAAACTGACTACTTAAGCAGCCGAGCATCAGTATCTTTACCTTTACTTGGCCTGGATTTGCAAGATAATCAATGGCCATTTTTTTTTTTTTTTTTTTTTTTTTTTGCGGTACACAGGCCTCTCACTGTTGTGGCCTCTCCCGTTGTGGAGCACAGGCTCCGGACGCGCAGGCTCAGCGGCCATGGCTCAAGGGCCCAGCCGCTCCACGGCATGTGGGATCTTCCCGGACCGGGGCACGAACCCGTGTCCCCTGCACCGGCAGGCATCGGCAGGTGGACTCTCAACCACTGCGCCACCAGGGAAGCCCCCATTTTTTAACAGTGAATAATTGAGCTCCCCTTTTGGAACCTGAAAATGGAAAAGTAGTGAAAAAAAAAAGGCTTAAAAAATTCACAGAGATATGCATACAGGTTCTGCATACTAATCTAAAACTCTGCCTGAGGGCACAGCAATCCCCTCCCATTCTGAATTCAGTTCCCACCCCATGGCTCTCAGGAGAGCAGGAGTTCAGAATCAAACAAGCATCTATGCTAATAATACTTTTAAGGCATTTAAGGAAGGCATTTATCAGAATCAGGACGTTTTTAAAGTGGTGTTGTCAGCTGAGACGTTTCGATTTGTTCTAATGACAAAGAAGAATGAGGTTAAGTTAATCAAGCAATTGCCAACTTTTGCTTTGGTAAAGAAATTAAATATTCAACCTGGAAATCAGATTAAGGGTCCATGTAGAGCTGGGTCTATGTGGCCAATGAAAAAGCATTTCAGAAAGGAATATTGATGTATGGTTCCATAGAACGCTGAATCCCTTTAGAGGTTTCCCTCCTTTGTGGTAAAAGTATAAAAATTAGAGCGGGGTAGTGACTTCCTCTGAAAATGATTTTTGCTTTATTTAAAAGGCACACATTCTGAGATTATATCATTCTATATGTATCTATCCATCTATCATCTATCATCTGTCTACTATCAGTGAAAAAAATTAATCAGTGGTTGATCTAAGAAAGATACGGAAAATTTTATTTGAGCCAACCTGAGGATTATAACCTGGGAGACAGTCTTTCAGAAAGCTCTGAGGCTTTTGGAGGCTCTGGGAGATGAAACATACCCACTTGGTGAGAAGGCACTCATTGTTTTGCCTCAAAGAATCAGTAGTTTTTTTGTTTTGTTTTTAATTAAAGTATAGTTGATTTACAATGTTATATTAGTTTCAGGAGTATAATACAGTGATTCAATATTTTTATAAATTATACTCCATTTAAAGTTATTATAAAAATATTGGTTATATTCCCTGTTCTGTACATTACATCCTTCTATCTTATTTATTTTATACCTAGTAGTTTGTACCTCTTAATCCCTTTTCCCTATCTTGCCCCTTCCCCACCCTTCTCCCCATTGGTAACCACTGATTTGTTCTCTGTATCTATGAGTCTGTTTTTCTTTTGTTTTATTCATTTGTTTTATTTTTTAGATTCCACATAGAAGTGATAATATATAGTATCTGTATTTCTCTGACTGACTTACTTCACTAAGCATAATATCCTCTAGGTCCATCTATGTTACTGCAAATGGAAAAATTTCATTTTTTTTTATGACTGAGTAATATTCCATTATATTCCAACATTCCATTATATATATACCACACCTTTTTTAAAAAAAATTTTATTGGAGTATAGTTGATTTACAGTGTTGTGTTAGTTTCAGGTATACACCATAGTGATTTAGTTATACATATACATATATTCATTCTTTTTCAGATTCATTTCCCATACAGGTTATTAGAGAATATTGAGTAGAGTTCCCTGTGCTATATAGTAGGTCCTTGTTGGTTTTCTATTTTATATATGGTAGTGTGTGTATGTTAATCCCAAGCTCCTAGTTTATCCCTCCCCCCCATGTTTCCCCTTTTATACCACATCTTCTTTATCCATTCATCTGTTGATGGACACTTAGATTGTTTCCGTATCTGGGCTATTGTAAATAATGCTACTATGAACATTGGGGTGCATATATCTTTTCAAATTAGTATTTTTGTTTTCTTTGGATATCTACCCAGTTGTGGAATCCTGGATAATATGTAGTTCTGTTTTTAATATTTTGAGGAACCTTCATAGTGGTTGTACCAATTTACATCCCACCAACAGAGAACTAGTGTCCCTATGTAGTCTGCGTGTACCCAGTGGCTTTGGTGGGAGAGCTGGATCTGAAGTGAGCATGGACTGTGTCTTCCCCCAGGGAGTGCTGCATCCACTGTCTTGGTGGGAGATAGGGCTGGAGATGGAGGGGCCACAGCCAGAGCCAGGTGCAAGCTGGGGCTTCTCCTATGTTCAGTGGCTGCCACCACCCTGTTGGGGTGGGGTTGGGGGCTGAGGGGCTGGAGCAGGAGCCTTGAGGAAGTTGGGTTTCTTCTGGGTATGTGGCAGAGCCTGAGGGCTTGGGGCTGCACTTCTGTGCTGGTTTCACTTTTTGCCCAGTGTGTGTGCCTTGGTTGGAGGCTGGGTCAGGGCTGGAGGGGTTGGTGCCACATCACTGAGCTGGCCATATGCCTTCCCAAGTGTGTATAGGGACAGGTTCTCCAGCAAAGGTGGTCTCTGCCCTGGAGCTAGCTTCAGGTTGTGTGCAGGGACATGTGAGCTGGCAATGCTTGTCTCTGTCCTGGTCAGAGTTAGGGCTGGGGTTCGGGCTGTCTTTGTTTCCTCCAATTTTGCGCACTCTTGTTGGCAACGGAAATCTCCACCTTAGTGGGGAGCAGTGCTGGAACAAGAGGGGCTGGGGCAGGAGCCTGGGATGTGTCCTGGGGTGGTTCTGGCAAGCTGACCAGAGACCCAGGCAGTTTTCAATCTGCTGCCACCACACTGTGACTGTAAGTCAGTGCGTGTGCTCTTCAGGAGCACAGTCTTGGTATCTTACAGCCGTTTGGTAAGCCCCACTGGTTTTCAAACCAGATAAGGGGTCTCATCTTCCTGGTGTCAGACTCCAAGGCTGGGGTGCCTAATATGTGGCTCAAACCCCTCGCTTCCCAGGGAAGAGCTCCTATCCTGTGATATCCTCCTGCGCTTCTGTCTCCCAACCAGTTTCTTTCTCCTTGCTTCCTAGCAGAATCTGTGTGTATCTTTCTTTACAGCCTTGGTTGTAGAAGAGCTGTTTTGCCAGTTCCCAGGTCCATTTCAGTGAGAATCTCTCTGTGGGTAGTTTTAGTTTTGGTGTGTTCACGAGGGGAGGTGAGCCCAGTATCCTCCTACTTCACCATCTTGATCTCCAAAACTCTCCATAGTTCTTGCTGAGAAGAAAATACTTTGTGAAAGAAAGGAGGTGGTAATATAGTAAAATGGGAGAGAATGCTGGTCCTGGATTTATTTTCTGTTGGCTCCCAACTCTTACATAAGATCAACAGCCTTATTAACAGCCTTATTAACCTCCTAGGGCCTTGTAAATGATGATCATTAAAGGGTTTTGTTAAGATTAAATGGGGTAATGCATACAGAAAGCTTATCCCTGGTCCTAGCACGTAGTGAGCACTAAATACGTATTACTTACTTTTGGAGATTAATGTGAACTTACTTGTAATGGGATGGAGGCCAGAAGAAGGAAAAATGTTTTGTGAACTTCATTCTCAGGAATAAAAGAACAAAAGTGCATTGGGACATATATCCACCCTATGACCCAGAAATTTTAGTTCTGGTCATTCACCAATGAGAAATACAAAATATGTCCAAAATGGGCAAGAATTTTCCTCACAGCTTTATTCATAAAAGCCTAAAACTTGAAACAACTCAAATGTCTACCAGCAGGTGAATGGACATACAAATTGTGATATTTTCATACAATAAGATATTAATCAGTAATAAAAAGGAATGAACTCCTGATGTGTACAACAACATGGATATATCTCAAAACATTATGTTGAGCAAAAGAAACCAGACACAAAAGTTGCTTATTGTATAGTCTGTATAGTCTGTAAATGAATTTCTGGAACTGACAAAACTAAGCTAATGTAATAGAAATTGGAGCAGTAGTTGCCTTAGGGGGAGGGTTGACTGGAGAGGTACACTGGGAACTTTGGGGTGATGGGAAATATTCTATATCTTGATTGGAATGGTAGTTATGAAAGTGTATACATTGTCAAAACACATCAAAATATACACTTAAAAAATGAGCATTTAATTTTACGTAAATTAAAATTCAGTTAAAAATAACTCCCAAGAAAATGCACCAGGTCTCCTCCTTACTATCTTAGAAGTTCATGTGAGATCACAATCTATAAGAACTTTGTATAAGATTTCATAACCTTTAGGAATTCTTCATCGTTTCTTCTGATGTGTAATTCTCTGTGGTGAATAGCAATTCAACTCTGAAGTGAGAAATGATCAATGACATCATTGGGAGCAAAAAGAAGCTGGAGATACAGGGCTGTATCCAAACTCAGTTTATGAGAAAATTGCGCATTAGCTACAATTTATTATCTTCTAAATCCCACAGCGAAATTTTGTTTTGTTTTCAAATTCTCTTAGAAATATTTGGTTAAAATTAAGAGTGATTTGCCTTGGATCTATTCCTATTACTACCCACTATCTGTTGCCACTAAGCCTAACATATTGAGTACTTTCATTCTGCAACAGTCAGCAAGCATTCATTGAATGCCCACCGCCTGCTCAGGAGGGTCTTTAAAGAGGTTAAAAAAATAGGTGTTAACATGACATTTTAGAGCTGGGCAATCCATGTGGTTAAATAGCCTTTTATATCTGCGGAAATTGCAACACAGAGAGGGCAATTGGCTTAATCAAGGTCGCTTTTGCACTCCTGGGCTTAAATCTCCTGAATGCCAATCAAAGAATCTCTTCATGGAATCCCATTGGTATAGTTCTTGCTTTTAGAGGATTTATGATCTATTTGCAGTACTCCTGCAAGCACAAGCCAGAGATTAATTAGAGCATAAACAAGGAGACAGGAGAACAGGGAAGAGAGATTTAACATTTGAGCATCAACTAGGTACCAGATAATTTCCTGTGTTTTAATTCTCTGAACTATCCAAGAAATGCATGTTTTTATTCCCATATTATCGTTGAGAAATCTGAGGCTCAGAAGGTTCCCATGACTTACATAAGGTCATAATGGTAGAAAGTGGCAGAACCCAGGTATGTCAGGCTCAGAGTCTTTACATTAATGAAGCTGGAGCATTATAAAGCAATCTTTTAAGGAAGGGATTTCAGCGAGAAAAATACTTAACAGACCAATTGAATGAATTGCCTTGTTTTCAGTAAGGAAAACAAAGTTTCAAAGCCAGTTTGGGGTATCCAATGTAGAATGGGAATTTGCACGTTCCACAATGACAGAGAAGAGAAAGTCAGGTTGGGAAGATGGGATGTAAGAGAGGAGCATTAACCTGGCTTTTTTTTTTTTTTTTTTTTTTTGCATTCACTATTAGCGACATAGAGCTTCTAATCAAGCATTTAATACTTTCTTTTTGCCACTCAGTAAAAGGCTTTTTATTTCAGTTCGCCTCCTAGGTGTTCTATGTCAGGCAGTTACTGTACCTGAAGGTTTTCAAAGTCTAAGAAATTAAATGGGCGGTTCTTAAAGCAACACTCTCTTGAAAGCATAATTGCAGTTAAGTAATAACAACCTGAGCGCACAATATCGGGTTTTCTTCTCTCAGCACCTGGGTGGTGAGTTCCTGATGTATGAGAAAGAAAAGCAGAACCCTAGGCCCAGAGCAGAACCCTAGGCCCTTGTGATCCAGGAATGAGAGCATGCTGCCTAACTATATCATATTAGGTTTGCAGAAAATTACTCCCGCCCTTTTTTGTTTGGTTATTTTCTTAGTTTCTTGCATTTTTATAGCTGGTAGTTAGATTATGTGAAGCTTCAGTGTGTCAGAAGGACTGAGATAGGGCCCTGGAGTGTTTAACGGGGAATTCTGGGGCTGACCTTGGTGTGATTGGCATTAATGCTGCTGGAACCCAGGATTCCCAAGGGCATTCAAATTCACCGACCTGACCAACCACAAGATAGACAGCACAGCTTTCATCATGCCAGAATGTGTTCATGCTGTCTGAGTTATTTTATAATGTTGTGGTAGGCAGAATTCTAAAGGTGTCTCCCAAGATTCGTGTCCTCTAGTTATTAATCAAACATGAATCTAGGTACTGCTGTGAAGGATTTTTTGCAGGTGCAGTTAAGATTACTAATCAGCTGACTTTAAAATAGGGAGATTATCATGGGGGTGTCAGGGTGGGTCCAGTGTAATCACATTAGCCCATAAAAGCCAGCAGAGGGCTTCCCTGGTGGCGCAGTGGTTGAGAGTCCGCCTGCCGATGCAGGGGACACTGGTTCGTGCCCCGGTCCTGGAAGATCCCACATGCCGCGGAGCGGCTGGGCCCGTGAGCCATAGCTACTGGGCCTGCGTGTCCGGAGCCTGTGCTCCACGGCGGGAGAGGCCACAACAGTGAGAGGCCCGCGTACCACAAAAAAAAAAAAAAAAAAAAGCCAGCAGAAGAGGAAGGGAGAAGAGCCAGTCAGAGAGATGCTGCAGATGAATAGGAGACAGAAGAGACGGGCAGTGTGAGAAGGATTTGTCTTCCCACTGCTGGTTCTGACATGTAGGGGGCTATGTGCAAGGACTAGAGAAAGGCCTCTGGAAACTAAGGGTGGTCCCCTGCTGACCGCCACCAAGAAAACAGGAAAACTGTATGGAACTAAATTCAGCCAATAACTGAATGAACCTAGACCCAAGTCTCCCCTAGAGTCCCCAGAAAGGAACACAGCCCTGCTGACACCTTGATTCCAGTCTTCCAAGACTTCAAGCAGAGCTGAGCCCATCAGGTTTCTGATCTACAGAACCATTATATAATAAATAGGTGTTGTTTTAAGCTACTACATTTGTGGTAATTTGTTTTGCGGCAGTAGAAAATTAATACAAATCTCTCGCGATGGGGACTTTCGGTGACATTTTCAGCCTCACTTTTTCAGGTTTTAGGATGAGGCACTCTTTTTGGATCACTTTTCAGAGATTCCAATTAAGAGCCGCAATTATTTTGTTTGAGTGTGGAGGGAGTAATGAAATGCACATTGAGCCAAAGTTTTATTTGGATGGACTTTCCGTGACTGAGGTTCTTCTCTCCACCTTATTTTCCACTCAGCGGGCTCTGAAAGGTTAGTTCTCAAAGTCGGGACAGTGAGTACTTCAGGAAGTCTGTAGAGAATTGTTATTTGATGGATCCAGTGCAAAATAAAAAGACTTTGTGTTAGTTTCCTAGGGCTTCTGTAACAAATTACCACAAACTGGGTGGTTAAAACAACAGAAATTTATTGTCTCAAAAATTTATGTCTTATTCTAGTTTTGGAGGCTAGAAGTTTGAAGTCAAGGTGTTAATAGGGACTTTGCTCTCTCTGAAGGGTTTAGGGGTGCTTCCTTCCTTGTCTCTTCCTAGCTCCTGGGGGTTGCCGGCAACCTTGTCATTCCTTGGTTTATAGACCTGTCATTCCATCTCTGTCCCCGTTGTCACATGGTGTGCTGCATGTCTTCACATGGCATTCTCCTTTCTCTGTGTTTGTGTCCAAATTTCCTTCTTCTTGTAAGGACATCATCATTGGATTAGGGGTTACCCTACTACAGTATGACCTCACTTTAACTTGACAAAGTGAAGTCCCTATTTCCAAATAAGGTCACATTCTGAGGTTCTGGATGGGCGTGAATTTTGGGGGAACCCTATTCAACCCAGTACAGATGTGATGTTTGGTTCTTACTGTAGGTTTGGAAAGATAAGACACCTAAGGAAACTTTAAAATATCCAAATTCACGGTGGTTTCCTCAGTTAAACACCTAATGTATGGTTTTTGTCTATGTGGTACTAAGCCAAAATGGATGAGATTTAACTCTCAAACCTTACTGAAATATTTCATAATATTTTAAGGCAATAGAACAAAAATTTTGGTTTTATTATGTTACCAAAGGAGGTAGTGACTAGTTTAGAGTTATAGAATGTTGGATTTGGAAGTTACCACTTACCTCCCTGCAATCACAAAAACTGTTCCAAGGCAGATATTCTCTGCTCTATAAAGACAAACAGAACAGGGTGGGCGCGTGCGCGCGCGCGCGCACACACACACACACACACACACACGTTGGTCTGACCAGTCTGCGTGGGAGGGTGTGATTGGAGGGAATTCATAATACCAAAGGGTTAATAAATGAACAAAGTTTTTTATGCCAATAAGGTGTATTTAATATTTGGGCAATAGCCCTAAATTCAATTCACAGACAGCTTCTATTGTGGAAAATCAGGCACACCTTAACAAATCACATGTGTCCATCCACATGCTGAATTTGCTTGGATTTGATGTTTTCCACTCTCCGATTAAGATGCAAGGTTCAAATATTTGGATATTTGGAACTGAAGCTTTCCTCAGCCTTGGCTATTCAGTACTTTGTATCTGCCTATGTGTTCCGTGACAGACTAATCCATAGTAGATTAACGTATTTTCATCAGCTTTGGTATTACATCCAAAGTGCAGTGTGTTTGTGTGTATGTGTGTATACTTTACTAAATGCTTCAAATTACCCTTTGGTAATGATGACAGGTGGTATTTTTAAAAATTGAATAGGCTCCCTCTTCATCCCTCTCTGTCCTCTTTGAAGGTTTCTGTGGCCTGGAGAAGTGCATATTGCCCTTCTAGAACAGCTAGTGCCTGTTGCCTTGTTTCACCAACTTCTCCCTTTTCTTCACCATCTTCATTGTTGGTCTCTCTCCCTTTCCATTCTGACTTTGCCTAATCTCTTCATGGGATGCACTAATCAGATCCCTCTGGGCTTCAGAATCTCTGCTTCATTTCCTTATTACTGATCTTACCTCTTGAGCCTTCTGTAGAGCTCTGCAGACAGATGTCAGGAGCCCCTCCTTACCTCTGAACCTGTGTATCTCTTATCTAGTCTCCCTACCTCTAGTCCTACCCTTCTCCAGTCTATTCCCCAAACAGCAACCAAAGAATCCCAAGAAGTTAGTCTGAGGCTCCAACTCCCATTGCATTCAATATCCAAACTCATTAATATGGCTTAGGAGGTTCTTCATGATGTGTCTCCTGCTTACTCCTCTGATTTCATCCTTTGTGCCCCTTGTCTGTGACCCCTTCCTATACTGTAGACATAGTGGATTACTCCATTTAGCTTCCCAGTTGTTGTTGTTGTTATTATTTTTTGGCTGTGCTGTGTGGCTTGCAGGATCTTAGTTCCCTGACCAGGGTTTGAACCCGCGCCCTTGGCAGTGAAAGCATGAAGTCTTAATCACTGGACCACCAGGGATTCCCCCCAGTTGTTTAATGTACCCTCTTCCTTCTAGGCCTTTGTACGTTCTGCCTCCCACCCCCCAATCTGGTACATTCTTTTCTTTCCTCTCTGTGTTCATCAAATAGTTGCCATTTGTCCACATTGACCTAAATGTCTTCTTCTCTAGGTAACATGCTCTGATCTCTCAGGATTTTATTAGGGAATCTTTTTTTGTACTTATATTACCCTAAGTTTCCCCTAGTTAGTGCATATAATTGAGCATCATAATGTCTGTTAGGTTATCCTATTCTCTCCGAGGTTAATTGTAAGCCTGGATGTGTTTTGTCACCAACATGGCGTATAAAAACCATTCAAGAAATATTTACCATTCAAAGTAAGCTGGAAAGAGAAAGAGAAGAGAGAGAGAAAAAGAAACATTTACTATTCAAGAAACGAATGTAGGGGAACTTCCCTGGTGGTACAGTGGGTAAGACTCTGTGCTCCCAATGCAGGGGGCCAGGGTTCGATCCCCAGTTGGGGAAATAGATCCTGCATGCATGCCACAACTAAGAAACCCACATGCCGCAACTAAGAAGTCCGCATGCCGCAACTAAAGATCCCCGTGCCACAATGAAGATCCTGCGTGCTGCAACTAAGACCCAGTGAAGCCACAATAAATCAGTAAATATTGAAAAAAAGAAACAAATGTAAGAATGTATAAGTAATACCTTTTCTATTCTATAAGCACTGGAATTTTTTCCAGAGTGCCTTTTCATAGATACCTACAACATATGCATGGTTGAAGCTTATGAGCAAATCCTAGACATGTCCTGTATCACATAAGATAGATGTTTTGAGAAGTGAGGTATTAGTGTTAGTGAGTAAGAATGGTGGTTGCTGGCACAAGCTTGACTCTGGGAAAAATAGGCCTGCTATTGTAAGGTCAGTTCAGAATTCAGAATACGGATGTTAACAGACCATCAGACCATGATCATCATGAATGTACAGCCTCTCATTTGCAGGGCTCTGATGTGCAAATGATTAATAGTTACGGTTTCCACAAGCCAGGTGTAAATTCACAAATTGTGCTCTTACTGATGAGCAGAGTCATTTTGGATGCATTTGAATCAGGATGCTTGCTGGGCTTGTCTAATGCCTGCACGATTAGCACATAATCATTTTGCAATTTGGGCTGCCAGTGCTCTGTTTGGACATAATAGACGAACAGGCAGAAGACTCTGCTGTGTTTCTCTGGATGATGGAAATATCTAGAATAAGGCTATTCAATCTTTCATGTGCATGGGATCACCTGGGGATCTTGTTAAAATGCAGATTCTGAGTGGGGCCCAAGAATCTGTATTTCTAGCAAGCTGCCAATTAATTCCAAGAAACTCACCTTAATTAATTAAAATTTGCCAAATTTATTTATTTATTTAATTGAAGTATAGTTGATTTATAATAATATGTTAGTTGCAGGTGTACAGCATAGTGATTTAGTATTTTTGCAGATTATACTCCATTATAGGCTATTACAAGATAATGGGTATAATTCCCTGTGCTGTATAGTATATCCTTGTTGCTTATCTGTTTTATATATAGTAGCTTGCATCTGTTAACCCCATACCCCTAATTTGTCCTTCCCCCCTTCCCTCTCCCCTTTGGTAACCACAAGTTTGTTTTCTATATCTGTGAGGCTGTTTCTATTTTGCATATACATTCATTTGTATACTTTTTAGATTCCACATATAAGTGATGTCATACCGTATTTGTCTTTCTCTGTCTGGCTTATTTCACTAAGCATAATATTCTTTATGTCCATCCACATTGCTGCAAATGACATAATTTCATTCTTTTTTATGGCTGAGTAATATTCCATTGTGTGTGTGTGTGTGTGCGCGCGCGCGCGCGCACGCGCGCATCCATGTCTTGGCTATTATAAATAGTGCTGCTTTGAACATTGGGGTGCATGTGTCTTTTTGAATTAGTGTTTTCATTTTTTCCAGATATATACCCAGGTGTGGAATTGCTGGATCATATGGTAGCTCTACTGTTAGTCTTTTGAGGAAGCTCCATACTGTTTTCCATAGTGGCTGCACCAATTTACATTCCCAATGAACAATGTACAAGCAAGAACCCCACTTTATTTTTTATTTTTAAAATTTTTTAAGAACCCCACTTTAAATAAGAGGTGAGGTTTTAAATTTTTCTTTTTTTTTTCTGTCAGTCACCTTTAAAATGAATATTATGAGGGGTTAAGGTAGAGAGACACAGATGGGAGGTTCAGAGAATGGATCTTTGGCTTTGGTGGCTGGGACAGACAAAGAGGTGAGGGAATTCAGAAGCCACTATGTAATGTCATCTAAAACAGAGCCATTGACAAATTTGTTGCCCCTGCCTCTGTTTCCATCTTGACTTCTGAAAATGTAGAATATTAAGAAAACAAAGGTTGTATATACTTTTTCCTCCCTTTTACCTATCATCTCCAAATAGTAAAAAGAGAAAATTCCACATCTATCAAGAGTGATTTCTCTAAACCTCTCTTCAGTATATAGGCTTTTTTTTTAAAAATAAATTTATTTATTTATTTATTTATTTATGGCTGCATTGGGTCTTCGTTGCTGCATGTGGGCTTCCTCTAGTTGTGGTGAGTGGGGGCTACTCTTTGTTGTGTCATGTGGGCTTCTCATTGTGGTGGCTTACCTTGTTGCGGAGCACGGGCTCTAGGTGTGCGGATTTCAGTAGTTGTGGCACGTGGGCTCAGTAGTTGTGGCTCACGGGCTCTAGAGCACAGGCTCAGTAGTTGTGGCGCACGGGCTTAGTTGCTCCGAGGCATGTGGGATCTTCCCAGACCAGGGCTCAAACCCGTGTCCCCTGCGTTGACAGGTGGATTCTTAACCACTGTGCCACTAGTGAAGTCCCAGTATACAGGCTTTTAAAATTTAGTTTTGCTCATGATAATTCCATGGCTTAGCTCTGGAGAACACATTGACATACTTCCTTCAGGATCATTCTCCAAATGAGGAGCAGGGATGTAACTCAAAAAAAAAAAAAGGAACTTTTTTTTTCCACTTCCTTTTGTTCTTCCAAGTTTGTACTGAAAGAAAAAAATCATCAACAATAATAACAAAAGCCTGTGCTTCCCTGGCAAACACTTCATTCAGATTTAGGTCTAGATGGGCAAAAATTGCAGTGGTTGGACTTAATAACACTTTCTCCAAGAGTGTGTTAATTGACAGAGGCTCTTTTTACTTGAATATTTAACTCCTATTGTATTTATTTATGTATCTATGTATTTATTTATTTATTTATTTAGGCTGCACTGGGTCTCAGTTGTGGCATGTGAGATCTTCGTTGCAACATGCGGGACCTTTTAGTTGCAGCATGTGGGCTTCTTAGTTGTGGCATGCATGCGAGATCTAGTTCCCTGACCAGGGGATGAACCCAGGCCCTCTGCATTGGGAGCACAGAGTCTTACCCACTGGACCACCAGGGAAGTCCCCCTATTGTCCTATTTGACATTGAAAACAAGTAGTTTGGCTATGGATACCCAGAAGGAGGCCAAAAGATTCCTGATCTTCAGTTTTCTCCATGGTCATCGGCAAGCGTGACTAAGATCTCTTTTGACAGGTAGACTGGATGGGTCATGTTCTGCTCCATCACTTTCCTGCATGTTTCCTCAGTTGGTTTCTCAAACCTTTGCTTTTATGTACTTTAAAAGAAATAAAACCAAGTCTTCACCTAACATTTGATTCAGTCAGCTTCAGCACCTCATCTGTGTATGAAAATGAATATATTGTATTGATGTATGTGATGCCCTTTATAGTTAATCGATGAATATCATCAGATTTTACCTTCTTGTATTGTTAAAGTTTTCAGCGTTTATCTCAGAGTAAAGTGGATCTGTTAGCTCTAACGGTCTGATTAGGAAGATAATATTCAAAACTCTGACCATCACAGTAAGACTTTCCTTTTACAGAATACCCCATATGTGCCAGGGATTATGCTAAGTACCTTACATTTGTTATATAATTTAATAGTATAACAACAAAAACTGGATGAGATGGGTGTATTTATATCTCATTACCGTCCAACCAACTAATACACAAATCTTTTAGAAATAACGAGAAAAATAAAACCAAAGCAGCATTGAGAAAAAGTAAGCAAACTACTCAAGACCATACAACTAGCAATGTTAAAACTAAATCAGATCTAGGTTGGTTTGTTGCTGGTATTAACGCTTTAACCAGTAGACTCTACTTTCTGCTACTTCTCTGTCTATGCTATATTTTTTTCTGAAGGTGCATTTCTAAGGTATGGTCTTCATGATGTAATATCACTTTTAAAATGTAACATGGAAATAGCATAAAATTGAGGAATCTATAGTTCTGTCTCTGGTACTGCAAGAAGATATATACTTTGGAAAGCAGTGAGCCATTTTACTTCTTGGGACTTCCTTTTGCTTATCTGTCATATAGAAATTGAACTAGATATTTAAACAACTTATTTACACCACTGTCATTCTAGTAATTTATAGATTATATGGTGGTTGAGGGTCTCGGATTTTGGCTGTGCACTTCTTTCTCTGGCTGAAGTGCCTCTTTTACATCTCCTACTCTTTCATCCCACCCTTCTGTGGAAGGTTAAGAATTTTCTCTCAAATCCTACATTTTCCATCTTTCTCCGCTCCCAAATTTCCTGTTTATGAGTCCATTGCAATCATTATATGCCAGGAAGTACAACATGGATTCACTGCAATTTGAAAACATTTTTTGAAAATTGACCCAGCACGTGCACAATTTTCCTGGTCACCTGCCAAGTCTTACTCTATCTTTGGTATGCTGTCAAGCTAACAGTTAAATTAAATTAGATAAAGTGACTGTCTTAACCCTGGGAAGCTGAATTTAGAAGACATTTTATCAAAATAAATTATCTGAATTAAAAAATTTTGGTTGCTCTTTAACGCAATTGTAGGTAATAGGTTTAGGGGAAACTCAGCTGGTCCAGAGAAACCCAAATTCTGTTGGGCTCTTGGTTTATACCAGTGAACCCTAGGACAACACCACCACTCACTTCACACTGAAGCATTGCAACACACAGAGATCTGTTTACAACAAAGACCATTTTGGTTTTACTCCTCAGAAGGCAGAATTAAAAGTTCATCACAGCTCCAGATTCTAACTTGGGATGTTGCTTCTTATTTGGATGCCATCATTGAGTTCATCTTTTGCTTGAATTTTGTGAAAATCTCTAGCCTTTGTAATGGTGATGGTTGAATAGATGAGGCCAAACTTTGAGAGCCAGTGAACTTTTAATTAATGAACAGATGCACGCATGAGACCTTTAAAGAACTCATGACTATAGCTACACTTATAGTGTACACTTACAATTTTCCAAGAACTGTGCTAGACACATCAAATATATTTTCTCATTTAACCCTCAGAACAACTCTCAGTTTACAAATGGGAAAGTTGAAACACAAGAGAAGTCATGCCATTTCCCACAAGGTAATGTAGTAAAAGCAAAGCTGGATTTTGACCTCATGCCTGTATATTTGCAAAGCTCATGCTCTTTGCCTCCGTGTCATGAGCCTATGACTGTTGTATGGGTTCAATTTGACTGAAAGAAGCAGGAAATGTCTTCTTGCAAGAGATTCTCTTATTAAGAGCTCAAGAGTTAAATATTACAAAAGACAAATACTACAGTGTGATTGTTTTTTCTCATCCAGGTTTTTATTTCTATAAGTTTGCACTTACATTGAAATTTTAAGAAATTCAGTTGGTTTTTTCCTGAGCATTTTGAACTTCTGTCACATATTCTGTCTTTATTAATGTATCAAATTTCTTAAAGTTTTATTTTATGTAAATGCTTGAGATGAAAATACAACCAACCTAGGGTCTCCATAAACACGTTTCCTCTTTTTCGAGGCCGTCACTCTTCCATTAAGACCCATGCCTGGCTTAAAGCACCATGGAAGCTAACACTTGCTCATTGTTCACTATGCTGTTTCTGACCCACTTACTTTGCCCCATTCCCTTCACTGCTTTCTGACTTTTTCTCAAAGTTTCCTGATCATGTTATTAGTTCTCACATTTCTTGCTTCTTCTCACCCTCAGACTTGACACTGTTTCCCTGGATACTGACGTCCTTCCCTCTAAACTGTAGTTTGTGTTCACTCAGTGACACTTTCTCATACTTTCTTGGAAAAATAATCTTGGTGGCACACCAGTAGGTAACATTCCTACCAAGCTTTTGTCCTGGATCCTCAAAGAAAAGTCAGTCTGAAAAAAAGTAAAAAACAAAAAAAAATTTTAAGCTTTAAGAAGGTAACTTCTTGTTATTATAACCTATAGTATAATAAGGAAAGAAAACAAACATCAAATTTGTATGTCAATTGGAATGTCAGTAATAGAGCAGTTTAAAAAAATTATTTATTCATTCATTCATTCATTTATTTGGCTGTGCCAAGTCTTAGTTGTGGCATGCGAGATCTTTAGCTATGGCATGCAGGATCTTTTTAGTTGCGGCATGAGGAATCTTTAGTTGTAGCATGCGAACTCTTAGTTGTGATATGTGGGATCTAGCTCCCTGACCAGGGATCGAACCTGGACCCCCTGTATTGGGAGTGTGGAGTCTTAGCCTACTGGACCACCAGGGAAGTCCCTAGAGCAGTTTTTTTTTTTTTTAATTAATTTTATTTTTGGCTGCGTTGGGTCTTCGTTGCTGCGTGTGGGCTTTCTCTAGTTGTGGCCGGGGGGGGGGGGCTACTCTTCGTTGCGGTGCACGGGCTTCTCATTGCCGGTGGCTTCTCTTGTTGTGGAGCATGGGCTCTAGGCTTGCGGGCTTCAGTAGTTGTGGCACACGGGCTCAGTAGTTGTGGCTTGCGGGCTCTAGAGCGCAGGCTCAGTAGTTGTGGCGCACAGGCTTAGTTGCTCTGCGGCATGTGGGATCTTCCTGGACCAGGGCTTGAACCCGTGTTTCCTGCGTTGGTAGCAGATTCTTAACCACTGCACCACCAAGGAAACCCGAGCAGTTTTTAAAGAAGCCAATATTTTGATTTCTCTTCTTAACATATCCATCAAATGATTATTAAGTATATACCTACGTATTCCAGTTACAGAGAACTCAGTACTTCCTGAGGCAGCCCAGTCCATTTTTATTCCACTCTTTTGGAATGTTCTTCCTTCTATTAAACAAAATTATATTTCATTGGTTTAAATTCTAAGGCATGCACCCACACAGGGCAAATCTATCTCCTCTTATAAGACAATATTTCAACATTTATGGATAATTCTCACTATGCTAACTATCCCATTTATTTTTACGATTCCTTGTAGGAACTGGGTTGGGAACTGTCATGTGCTTGTCTCTTGTCTTGTTGGGGTAGAGGGGCCCTACTTTTTCAATATTCGTTTTAAATGAACTAACTTATTTTAATCCCAGTGTGGTCTGCTCAGAAGAGAGTGGGACTGTTACCACTTTTGTTATAGACACTAAATATGTTTGTTCATTAGTAAATATGTATTAGACCTCTTGTGGTTGCAAGTTGTAGAAGAATCTAACTAAAAAAAAAAAAAAACAAAAAAGAAGAATTTATGTTAGGAGTTTACTGAGGTGTGCACAATTTGACTAGGCTTCAGGAAGATCTGGAGCCCAGTGCAAATGCCTAAATATCTTGAACCTAACCCTTTTAAATTCTGGCTGAAATAATGGAGTAAATAAGAGAGCAGAGCACAGTATATCCTGCTGACTCTTAAATATCTCTCCAAACTATCCCTAGCTCTTCATCTCCTGCTAACATACTTTTTGTGCTGACCTTTAGATTTTAAATGTTTTACAGCAATAACCTCAGAGGGAGGCTGTGGCCACAGCAGTTCATGGTATTACTATTGTAGATGCAGCCTGGTTTCATAGAAAGTAAGATTCTAAGCAAATTACGCCCCCCTCCAATCCCCGCAATATCAAAGAGGTTAGACTAATTATGGTGCATTCAATGATGAAACATAATGGGCCCTTCAAAGTCATGGTTGGAGAGTTTATAATGACATAGGAAAATGTTGATGATATAATTTCAGTAAAAATTGAAGGGCAAGAAACTATATAACCTGTGTTATTCCAATTACATTAAAAACTAAGACTTCCATGTGGAAAATGAATAGAAGCTTAATAGTGATAATATCTAGACTGTAGATTATGAATGATTTGTAGTTTCCTCTGAACATCTTTCCACAATTTCTATGAGGAACATTATTAATTTTATAAAAAATAATATGTAAAAGCAAAAAATATAAATATAAAATTGTTCAATTAAATAGGTATAAATTTTGATAATTGTGAAGATTGTGATAATTGTGAGAGTTAATACATATAAAAGGCTTAAAAGAGTGGCCAGTTTTAGGTGCTCAATAAGTTTCCTTTTCTGTTTATTTTCTATGTTCAGTGCTGAGCCCTTATATGAAGATAATTTGTCCGGATATTAAATACAAAGGCCAAATTGACATTGAATAAAATTTAAGTCAACAGAATCAAAATAAAGTGTGTTGGAGAGAGAAAATAAATAAGCTTTGTGGGTTGAAGTAGCCTCTGAGACAACGTTTAAACTCTAGGTTTTGTCTGATTCTATGATCTCCAGAATTGTCCAATTAAATGTAGCATAAGTTAGGGAATATGCTACACATATTCATAATAGTGTATGTGTTTACATGTTCTCAAGGCTAATTGCCATTTCTGAACAGCATTTAATGTGTCAGCACTCTTTAAAGAGGCCTTATAACTTCCCATGTGAACTTTTCCTGTTAGGATGAGACGAAATTATTAGAGTCTTCCTGATCTAAACTTATAGATGTAAATTTGAGAGTAAGGAAACAGTCTTCAATGTAAAGTAGAATTGAAACTAAGTTACATTGGAAATGCTTCCTCTTCAGTTTTCCTTTTTCCTGTTTTTTTTTTTTTTTTTTTTTTTTAAGTTGGAAACTCCTTGCTACTTCATTGTTCTGTCAGAGGATTAAAAAAAATTATCCTTGGCTTTTGGTTAAAAAGTCTTATGTTTGTGCTGAATCTTCCCCCACCTCTCCTCTGTACATCATTTTGCTTTCTTAGCTATGTGTTTGATGCCGTGAAAGCCTGCCTCAGTGTACCAATTATAAGCGTTTAAGATGAAACCAAACCATAGATTATACAAATGAAAGGAGCAAAAATAACAGCATTTTGTATAAACAAGGGCAGAGAGACAATTTGTTCTAGTCAAAGATAAATAAAGTTAAACTCTACCCGAATTACCACTTGTCAAGCTAATCAGAGAAAATGTTGTTTCTCCAATGCTGTTGTGCAAAAATAATTGAAATGACATTTCACAAAATCTAGCAGAGGTAAATTTTTTAAAAACAGGCTTGCAAGCTTCCAGATACTTCAGCTCACCCTAAGAGCTATTTGCTCTACTGAAATAATTGAAGAACATAGTTTCAAAATGTGTTCTTTCTGCCTGAGAGAATCAAGGCCATCTCTTGGGGTTCAAAGTAAACCCAGGTATGTTAAAGGGACCTCCCAAATCCCCGAGGCTGTCCTTTGAGAATCACCCAGTGACACTTATTTTTTGTTCATTTCTATACCTTCATAGTATCTGTCAGTGTGCTCATTGTAAAATCCATTTACCCGTCATCTGTTCTTGCATATTGTATATGAAATGTATTGGCAATGAATCAACTTTCTCAAAAGAAAATTGGTGAAAGTTTTATTCAGAAATTAATTTAGACTTTATTGGGGCAGTTAGCAAGTAGCAATATTAGACCAAAGAAGAATAACGTATTCATTCGTTTTGTCCCTCATTCTGTCTAGTCTTTTCTGAGGTCAGTATTGCTCAAGGTTATAAAATGAAAGCTCTACAAATCACAATCACGTAACTGTCAAGCACCTTATTAAATTTCATTCAGTTCCATACCAATTCTTAAGGGACCATCACTATCTTCCAATTTACACAAAGATTGAATAAAAACTGATCAAACATTTATGGGATTGAATGGTCATCCTAAATTTGATCTGCTATTACTGGAGAGAAACCTAGGCCAAGAAGTTTATTTAGCCTCTTAGGCAGTGGGGCTCCATTGAAAGCTTGTGAACAGATGACTGACATGGTTACATCTGGCAGTGACATACAAAATTGATTTCTTGATCATTGCTTATGTGGTTTTTTTCTTTATTATAAAGGCATAAAAAGTATTGTAACAACCCAAAGCACACAGATTTGTTGGAAAGTTAAATCACTGTGGCAGACAGTACATCCAGTCCTCTGTATTTCCTAGGCATCCTTGGAGTTATATAACTTGTTCTGGCCTACAGTCTCTGAGTGACAAAGCCACCTCTGGGCTAAGGTGGGAAAGATCTGGGATGCCTCCTGCTTCCTCTCTCCGGGTCAGTGGCAGCGTTGGAGGCTATCAGCTGAGGTAGTGAGTCATGAGATGGGAGCTGCCTATAGCAACTACAAGGAGAGTTGCCCTGGAGCCTTGCCCAACATAAGAGGTAGAAGTTTGTTGAATTTTGCCACTGATGTTTCACCATGGCCTAGCTTATCCTATCATAATGATAAACAAGTATAAGAAAAGATACACAAGCTTATGATAATGGGAAAAAAGGCAAATTAAAACAATGAGATACTATTTCACCTATTATAGTTTAACTTATTATTGTTGAAAAAAAAAGTCAGAAAATACCAAACTTTGATGAAGATGTGGACAAACACAACTCTTCTTGCATTGCTGGCAGAGATACTAAAAGATGATAAAGTAATTTTGGAGAGCAGTTTGGAAGTTAGTAATGAAATTAAGAAGGACATGATCTATGGACTAGGAATCTACCCCATTGAAAATGTCACAAAGGTCTATAAAGGGTGTATGCCCAACATTGGCATACTGTCCCTTCTCCAAGTCCTGCTAACATGGTTTTTCTGTTGATCTTTTTTAGATTTTAATTGGGTTTCAGAGGACTTGTGACAGTGAAAAATCTGAGGTAACCTATATGTCTATTTCTGGTAAAATAAGTAAAATATCACACTCAGTGAATGGAATACATATAGTAAAACTTGGAGATAGATTTTAAATACGTAGTTTTAAATTATAAATTAAGGAAATTAAGCATCCTTTACATAAGCTGAAAACACAAAGACACATCAAATAACATATGTTTTACCAAGTTACATATATAGCCAAGACTGTGGGGAGGGAGGAGAAAGAAAATGGGCACTGAAGATAAAAGGGAAAATAAAAATAAAGTAAAACAAGAGAAGGGCTTTGCATAGAACAGTTGAGGAGCATGTTTAATTCTGAGGCAATAAAGAACATTAAAAGAAAAAAATTACCTGTACAATTCAGAAACCACCTTGAGACATATCCATTTTAATATACTTGTATCTCCCATACTCCGCTTCCAAAAACCTTTAAGGATAGGTTCACCTTTGCATAGGCCTATATTACCCCCATTGTAGGGACATAGCTCTTATTATCAACATGACCTTGGTCAGGGATTCATGAAACATCAACTGAAAACTTCCCTAGACCACACCTGGTCCAAATAATAACCTCATTTACTTAACCTTGACTCAAAGAGCTGAACTCACTTTTTCAAACTAAAAGAAAAATTCAAGGGTCAGGGTCGGCACTGAACTTTGAAAGTTAGATCTCCCATTACCACTAATCAGCTCTTTTTCCATATCCGTGTTACACATAAGAGTGTGATGACTGCCTGAACGAGATCAAAATAAACATCATCAGTCTGAATATTAGTCGGACTAATTTATGTTACACCAATTATGCTTGCCACTTGAAGAAATATATTTTAAGATGATTTTTCAAGTACCCAGGCAACATTTGCAGAGAAAACTGTGATGGTATTAGAGACTGAGCTGTTGATTACAGACAGGGTGAATTTTTGGCTTTATGTGATTTGTCTAAAGAGGCAGCAAAATGAATTGAAGTAGAAACACAGGGCACTAGGTGGGCCTTGTTCATCCTCATGGAATTTGATCCTTACACTCAAATAAAAGGGAGCTGTTTAGCTGTCATTCAGTTTTGTCATTACATTGGTTCAAGCATAAGAAATGTAAATTATTAAGAAACTTAAAACATGTCCAATTATAACTGCACTCAAAAATTTTTTCTCCCTAAAAGGCACATCTACTGGGATTTTAATCAGAGATGACAATCATTTTAATTCTAAACATTTTTTCATAGTTTTCAACTTCTGGAATATCTCCAAGGAAATTGACATACTATATAGAGATGAGATAGATTGAAATTTGGGAGCATCACCGCCTGAAACTGCTATTCCCCCCAAATCTTCCATTGAAGGTCTATTCAGTGATGGGCAGCATGTTAGTAGGAAGAATTGTAATGTGCACTTAGTAGGTCAATTAAACATGCATATGCTTTTTAAGGATATTTTTAAATTTAATTATATATATATTTTTATTTTTTTATACAGCGGGTTCTTATTAGTCATCCACTTCATACACATCAGTGTATACATGTCAATCCCAATCGCCCAATTCATCACCCCCACCCCCCACCGCTTTCCCCACTTGGTGTCCATAACATTTGTTCTCTACATCTGTGTCTCAATTTCTGCCCTGCAAGCCGGTTCATCTGTACCATTTTTCTAGGTTCCACATATATGCGTTAATATACGATATTTGTTTTTCTCTTTCTGACTTACTTCACTCTGTATGACAGACTCTAGGTCCATCCACCTCACTACAAATAACTCAATTTCGTTTCTTTTTATGGCTGAGTAATATTCCATTGTATATATGTACCACATCTTCTTTATCCATTCATCTGTTGATGGGCATTTAGGTTGCTTCCATGACCTGGCTATTGTATATAGTGCTGCAGTGAACGTTGGGGTGCATGTGTCTTTTTTTTTTTTTTTTTTTTTTTTTGCGGAAAGCGGGCCTCTCACCGCTGTGGCCTCTCCCGTCGCGGAGCACAGGCTCCAGACGCACAGGTCCAGTGGCCATGGCCCACGGGCCCAGCCGCTCTGCGGCATGTGGGATCCTCCCAGACCGGGGCACAAACCCACGTCCCCTGCATCGGCAGGTGGACCCCCAACCACTGCGCCACCACGGAAGCCCTGCATGTGTCTTTTTGAATTATGGTTTTCTCAGGGTATATGCCCAGTAGTGGGATTGCTGGGTAATATGGTAATTCTATTTTTAGTTTTTTAAGGAACCTCCATACTGTTTTCCATAGTGGCTGTATCAATTTACATTCCCATCAACAGTGCAAGAGGTTCCCTTTTCTGCACACCCTCTCCAGCATTTGTTGTGTGTAGATTTTCTGATGATGCCCATTCTAACTGGTGTGAGGTGATACCTCATTGTAGTTTTGATTTGCATTTCTCTAATAATTAGTGATGTTGAGCAGCTTTTCATGTGCTTCGTGGCCATCTGTATGTCTTCTTTGGAGAAATGTCTGTTTAGGTCTTCTGCCCATTTTCGGATTGGGTTGTTTGTTTCTTTAATATTGAGCTGCATGAGCTGTTTATATATTTTGGAGATTAATCCTTTGTCCGTTGATTGGTTTGCAAATATTTTCCCCCATTCTCAGGGTTGTCTTTTCATCTTGTTTATGGTTTCTTTTGCTGTGCAAAAGCTTTGAAGTTTCATTATGTCCCATTTGTTTATTTTTGTTTTTATTTCCATTACTCTAAGAGGTGGATCAAAAAAGATCTTGCTGTGATTTATGTCAGAGTGTTCTTCCTATGTTTTCCTCTAAGAGTTTTATAGTGTCTGGTCTTACATTTAGGTCTCTAATCCATTTTGAGTTTATTTTTGTGTGTGAATTTTTATTTTATATTGGAGTATAGTTGATTTACAATGTTGTGTTAGTTTCAGGTGTACAGCAGAGTGACTCAGCTGTACATATACATATATCCATTTTTTTCAGATTCTTTTCCCATATAGGTTATTACAGGATATTGAGTTCCCTGTGCTATACAGTGGGTCCTTGTTGATTATCTATTTTATATAATAGTAGTGTTAATTTGTTAATTTGTTGTTTGTTAATCCCAAACTCCTCATTTATCTCCCCCTACCCTCCGCTATCCCCTTTGGTAACCATAAGTTTGTTTTCGAGGTCTGTCAGCCTGTTTCTGTTTTGTAAATAAGTTCATTTGTATCATTTTATTTTTAGATTCCACATATAAGTGATATCTTAAGGATGTTATGTATGTGTAATCTCCATGTTTCCTATTTAACGTTGCAAATATGTATTATTTTGAATAACAATACAGCCCTTACCAACTCAAGTGAAAGAATGAAAGCAAAATAACAATAGATAATAAAACACATTATAACAGAATATTTTGACTTTATAATATTGTAGTCTACAGTATGTTTCTTAGCATAACCTTTGATCTAGACTTTTACAGTCATATAATACCACAGAAATTAACATTTGTGTATGAAATAAATCTGTTTTACTAGGAAATCCAGAAATAGAACACAATCATTTAAAATCTTGTTGAATAAAATAACGTTTTTTTTTAAATGACAGTTTTTAAAGTTGGTATCAGAGTGGGAAATTGGCATTTTTTGCAAGCCTGTCAGTATAATTCTTATGCCGAATAATCTATGTGAATTGAAAAGGTAATTTTTTTAAAAACAATTTTATAGCTACCAGTTGTGTGACCTAGAGCATACATCTCTTAATCTTTTTAAGTCAGTTTAGTTTTACAATACCACCACAGCTAAGAGTTAACATTTTTTTTGTGCACTTATTATGGGGCTATCATTATACTGAGAGGTTTACATGTCATACTACAATTGTATGAGGTAGGTACGATTAGCCTCTTTGAGTTTAAGCTTCTTAATCTGTAGAATGGGGATAATTGTCTAGAATTTCATGACTAGTAAGTGGCCAAGTCAGGAATTGAATTCAAGTCTGTTGTACCCTACAGTCTAGGGCACTTTTAACCGCATACAATACTTCCTCATGTTGATTTTCTCCCTTGCCCTTCCATGGTGAGGACCTCCCAACCCTATGTATTCTGTGGACTGATACTTGGTGCATTCTTTCTTCTCCCTTCCCATATTTGTTTGAGAATCTTTCCCATATACTAATCTAGGTCAAGGACAACTAGATTTTCACACTGCTTCTTCCCTTTCTTTTTGATTTTCTGGAAGGAATTGAAAAAAAAAAGTCTCTTCAAAGCACATATCTTGGGGATTCCTTGGTAGCACAGTGGTTGAGAGTCCGCCTGCCGATGCAGGGGACACGGGTTCGTGCCCCGGTCCGGGAAGATCCCACATGCCGAGGAGTGACTGGGCCCATGAGCTGTGGCCGCTGAGCCTGCGCGTCCGGGGCCTGTGCTCTGCAACGGGAGAGGCCACAGCAGTGAGAGGCCCGCGTACCGAAAACAAACAAACAAAAAAACACATATCTTATTGTGTTGTTTTCTGCTTAAAGTCATTTAGTGGTTTGTGATTGCTCTCAGAATAAAGTCTAAAATGACTTATTAAGGTTTTCAAACTGCATGATCAGACCCCTGCCACCTCCCTGGCCTCAAACTTGCTCTTATTCCAGTGCTCCACACTTCTTGTTATAGGTCCTATAAAGCAGCGGCGCCCTACCTTTTTGGCACTGGGGGCTGGTTTCGTGGAAGACAATTTTTCCATGGGCAGGGGCCGGGGGTGGGGATGGTTCAGGATGGAATGCGAGTGATGGTTCAGGTGGCATGTGAGCGATGGGGAGCAAGCAGCAGATGAAGCTTCGCTCACTTGACCACTGCTCACCTCCTATGTGTGACCCAGTTCCTAACAGGCTACGGAGCGGTACCGCGGGGCTTGGGGACGCCTGCTATAAAGGGACACTTCTTTTGCTTGGAGAAGTTTTCCACTACTTATCTATTAACTTTCTCAAGAAAGTGTTTCCTTCTCATACAGTCAACAGTTTCCTTGGTTAAATGCTCTAAGTGGTTCACTGTATTGCTTCATAGCATTTAACTCAGTTCATAATGTTTTCTGTACATTTTTTGACCATCACCCAAAGATTCACATTACCATTTAAGAGAAAAGGAGGGGTGACGTCAGCAAGTTGGTGGAATTGGAATCCCTGGACCCTCCTTTCCCCCATGAACACATTGATTCAACAACAGTAAATGGACAAACCCCCTTATGAGAAATCCAGAAACAAATCGAGAGGCTCTTGCACCCTGGGTGAGTGCAGATCCAGCCACTTTGAAGCCAGTAGGAAAAGCTGAGAATCCTCTAACCATAATCCCTACCCCTGGCACAGCAAGCACCATACAATCAGAAGGAAACCCCTAGCACCCACTTCTTTGTGGAGAGGGAAAGAGTTGGACGATGTGTCCAACAATCCAGCTTTTTGGGGGGCTGCCCAAGGTACTGGCTTCTATCTCATCTGTGCTCTTGGAGCACTCATGGGACCTGGCATATTCTTGGTGCCCTGGGGGCCAGTGGGAACAAAAATGGTGGTTTGAAGTAGCAGCAAGCAGTCACCATAGCCCCTCTTCAGGCTCCACACAGAGCAAGCAGCTAAAAACCCCAGATCCCAGCTTCTCCCTGGGGAAGGAATGAGTTGGACTGTGTATGGGTTTATAATATACATGTAAAAGTATAAAAATATGGTAACAATAGTGTAAAAGGGGAAGTGAAGAAATGAAAGTATACTATTGTAAGAATATTATACTATATAGAGAGTATAATATCACTTGCAGGTAAACTGTAATAAAGATGAATACCATAAACCTCAAAGCAATTAAAAAACCCCACTAAAATAACAAAACAAAATTATGGCTAATAAAACAATAAAGGGGATAAAATAGATTAATAAAAACAATTTTTACAAAAGAAGGCAGAAAAAAAGGAACATAAAAGATAGGACTAATAGAAAACAAATAGTAAGACTGAAACTGAATCATATGAATAATAGCATTAGATGTAAATATCTCAAGCAACAAATAGGTTAAAAGTAAAAGAATGGAAACATATACCATGCTAACACTGATTAAAAGAAATCTGGAGTGACTATTTTAATATCAGACAAAGTAAATTTCAGAGAAAAGACTTTACCAGGGTAAAAGGTGATTTCATAATGATAAAGGGGTCAGTTTATCAAGAGGACAGAATAATTCTAAATGTTTATGCACCTAATAACGTATTTTCAGAATACATGTCACTACAAACTGATAGAATTGCAACTAATAGACAAATCCACAATTTTAGTTATAGATTTTAAAAAAATAAATGTATTTATTTTTTTGCTGCTTTGGGTCTTCATTGCTGTGCACGGGCTTTCTCTAGTTGTGGCAAGCGGGGGCTGCTCTTCCTTGTGGTGCGCAGGCTTCTCATTGAAGTGGCTTCTCTTGTTGCAGAGCACAGGCTTTAGGTGCGCGGGCCTCAGTAGTTGTGGCACACGGGCTTAGTTGCTCCACGGCATGTGGGATCTTCCCGGACCAGGGATAGAACCCGTGTCCCCTGCATTGGCAGGCGGATTCTTAACCACTGCACCACCAGGGAAGTCCCTTAGTTATAGATTTGAATACATCTCTCTTAATACTTGATAGGGGAATAGACAGAAATCTGGTAAAGAAGACTCAAAATTAAGATGTAAATTATCCCCAATTTATCTAATAGATCCAATGCAGTCCCAGCCAAAACCCTCAGCAGTCTTTGTGTGTCAAAATAGACAAGCTGATTCTAAAATTCACATGGAAATGCAAAGGACTTAGCATAGCCAAAACTTTTTTGAGAAAGAATAAAGTTGCAGGACTTATCCTACCTGATTTCAAGACTTAATATAAAGTTGCATAATCAAGACAGTGTGATGATGGTTTCCCAAGTGTATACATATGTTAAAACTAATCAAATTGTACACTTTTAAATATGTGCAATTTACCGTATGTCAATTATACCTCAGTAAAGCTGTTAAAAGTGATTACTGCAAAGAAATCATGAATTTTAAGTTATATCAATAATGCGAGAAAAAAGCAAACACTAGAAAATGATAGAGCCACATTCCTTCTGCCTCCAGTACAAGCCTGTTGGAGTACACAGTGAGGTCAAAAACAATAAGCTAATCAAGTCAAAGAAGAAGTAAACTGAAAAAAAAAAGAAAGAAATTTTCTAGGAAACTACTTGGTATATGATTAACAGGTATGATTATTAATATACCACATTCTGTTTATTTTGCCTTGAGATATTGACTAAAGCTTGTATGAAATCATCCCCTTAGCAAGGTATTTAAAAATGATACATCCGAGACATGAAGTGAACCCTATGTGATTAGTAAATGGACATCATGACTTATTTAGCAAGCTGATGATGCATTTTCTTCCCCTTTTAGAATTCTCTGTGTTGTGAGAGGTAGCTTGTTTAGTTATACTGGTGACTAAAACCCAGTGTTGAAATAAGTTCAACTAAGAGCCAGACCTTTGAATCACAGTGATACATTTTTAGTGAGAATAACAAGGTTACTTGTTTTAAAAAACATGGCCGATTTCATCCTTATTTCATGTTTTAAAAATCTCTTTTTTTCTGGTAATTAAAATGTATATTATATGAGTAGACTTGCATATACATAAAATTTATAAGTAAGTATACATATATTGGAAAAATCCAAAGCAGGAACAAGCCTGTTGAGAATATTCAAGAAGTATGCAGACTGTCCAAGAGAATGCTACTGAATTCACAGAGAATTTATGAGTGTATTTTTTGCACTTCACCCTACAGGGCTAGTTCAAGTTTGAGTTTAATAACATTGGAACTTAATAGTCCTGAAAAATAACAGCATTTGGACATATTCTATTTTGTATTTTATAGACAAGTTGCTGAGCTGACCTACAACTATTTAAACCACCAAAGACTTCAGATTGCAGAGAAAATACTGGAAACTTTCTCTAGTCCTACTGAATGGTGAGGGGCATACAGAATGTGGAATTAAGATCATGCCTGTATCTTTTCAATACTTACTATGATATAAAAGAGCAGTCAAAGCTTTAAAGAGGTCAAAGAACAATAGCCACACACCTAGGATTTACTAAAACCATCCAAAGTTAAACGAATTTATTGTAGAGTTTATATTGTGATTGAGAAAATACTTGACTCAGTTTTTTAAAAAATTGAGATTGAAATATAACATTATATTAGTTTCAGGTGTTCAACATAATAATTTGATATTTGTATATATTGTGAAATGATCACCATAGGAAGTCTAGTTAGCATCCATCACCACACATAATATTTGATATAGTGTTAGCTATAATAACCATGCTGTACATTACATCCCCATGACTTTGATTCAATATTAAGAAAAAAATCATAACACAAAACTGTATAGTGCTTATGATTTCAATCATCTGTTTAAATACATTTTGATATCTTTCTGGTTTTTTTTTAAACAAAGAATAGTTGCTTTGGGGATATAGATTTATATATTATTATTTTTCTCCTTTTAAAATTTATATATTTTACATAAAATTGACATGACTTTGTGTTAATTATTTGAAAAAGTTCACTGATAAACATATTTAGGTAGCTTCCTATATAATTTCTTATTCTTTACTTTTTATAAAACATATATTTAATGTGATTTTAATTTTATAATTCAAAAAATATTTTTATTTACAAAATCAGAAATTAGAAACTCTCTTTTACTAACCTATGAACAGGATCTTTAATTTTAAATAGAGAAATTTGTATCATAGGACAATGATATAGTGGGGGTATTTTGTATAAGATATTATTTGCATCTTTATAGGTAAGCTTTATTTTTCCTCATTAAAAAATATTTTTATATATAATATGGGGGAACTAACCTATACTTTCTTTCCTGTTCTTATTTGCTCTCTTTTAAAAATTGTCATGTTAGGGATGCAGGCT
Organism: Orcinus orca; assembly: GCF_937001465.1. Classification (NCBI taxonomy): domain Eukaryota; kingdom Metazoa; phylum Chordata; class Mammalia; order Artiodactyla; family Delphinidae; genus Orcinus; species Orcinus orca. The sequence continues at coordinate 26,159,867 of NC_064578.1, read as the reverse complement.
TTTTTTGGTAGTAGCTTTATTGAAGTATAAATAAATATAATAAACTACACATACCTAAGGTGCATAAGTTTTGATGTATGCTACACCCAGGAAATCATCACCACAGTGAAGATCATGATCACATCCATTATCCCCCAAAAGTTTCCTCATGCCCCTTTGTAATCCCCATCTCCCAAGCTTGCACAAGCCTCTCCTTCCCTCCAGCCATGTCTTAGGCCACCACTGATCTGCTTTCTATCGATATGGATTATTTTAATATTTTCTATAATTTTACATTCATTGTAGTACATAATAATTTCTATTTTTGATCTGGCTTCTTTCATTCACCTTAGTTATTTTGAGATTCATTGATGTTTGTAGTGTTTATTAATAATTCATTTCTTTCTGTTGCTGAGTACTATTCCTTTGTATGATATACCAATTTATTCATTCATTTACCCATTGATGGACCTTTGGGTTGTTTCCAAGTTTTGACATTACAGATATTTCTGTTATGAATATTTGTGCACAACTCATTGTATGGACATATGCTTTCTTTCTCTTAGGTAAATAACTAGGAGAGGGGCTCCCCTGGTGGAGCAGTGGTTAAGAATCCGCCTGCCAATGCAGGGGACACGGGTTCGAGCCCTGGTCTGGGAAGATCCCACATGCTGCGGAGCAACTAAACCTATGCACCACAACTACTGAGCCTGCACTCTAGAGCCTGCGAGCCACAACTACAGAAGCCCACATGCCTAGAGCCCGTGCTCCACAACAAGAGAAGCCACCGCAATGAGAAACCCACACACCACAACGAATCGTAGCCCCCACTCGCCGCAACTAGAGAAAGCCTGCGTGCAGCAACAAAGACCCAGTGCAGCCAAAAATAAATAAATAAATTTATTTAAAAAATAACTAGGAGAGGAATGGTTAGATCATATGGTAGGTTTAACTTTTTAAAGAAAATGCCCAACATTTTCGAAAGCAATTCTACCATTTTACTTTCCCATTAGCAATGTTTGAAAGTTCTAGTTCCTCCACATCTTTGCCAATACTTGGTATGGTCATTAAAAAAAAAAATTAACCATTTAAATAGATTTGTTGTAGTTTTAATTTGCATTTTCCTAATGACTAATGTTGTTGAATATACTTATTTGCCATTCATACATCTTCTCTGTTGAACCGTATGTTCAAATCTTTTGCTCATTTTTGAAAACTGGATTGTTTGGTTTCTTATTGTTGAATTTTGAGAGTTCTTCATATATTCCGAATAAGAGTCCCTTACCAGGTATATGCTTTGCAAATGTTTTCTCTCAGTCTTTTGCTTGTCTTTTCATTGTCTTAAGAGCGTCTTTCAAGGAGGAGTAGTTTAAAATTTTGATGATGTCTGTGATAGTTAATTTGATGGGTCATCTTTACTAGACCATGGGGTGCCCAAATATTTGGACCCACATTATTAGGGGTGTGTCTGTGAGGATTTTTTCTTTTTTTCTTTTTTTTTTTGGCCGCACCGCATAGCGTGCGGGATCTTAGTTTCCCAACCAGGGATCGAACTGTGCCCGTTGCAGTGGAAACACAGTCTTAACCACTGTACCGCCAGCGAGGTCCTGTGTGAGGATATTTTTAGATGAGATTAACATTTGAATCAGTAGACTAAGTAAAGCAGATTGCCCTCCCTAATTTGGATGGCCCTCATCCGATCAATTGAAAGCCTGAATAGAACAAAAAAGCCCATCTCCTGCTCTAATAAGAGGAAACTCCTGCCTGACTGCTTTGAGCTGGGACTTCAGTCTTTTCTGGTGTTGGATTCAAACAGAAACGTTGGCTCTTCTTTACTCTCAAGCCTGTTGGCTTTTGGACTGGAACTTACACCATCAGCCCTCTTGGTTCTCAGGCCTTTGGACTTGGACTAGAAGTACACATCCTGTGTCTCCAGCTTGCTGACTGCAGATCTTGAGACTTCTTAGCCTCCATAATTGCATGAGCCAGTTCCTTACAGTAAGTTTCTTCTCTCTCTCTCTCTCTATACATCTTATTGGCTCTGTTTCTCTGGAGAATGCTGACTAGTACGAAGTCCAATATATCATTTTTTTTTATGGACCATTATTTTGATGTCATAGCTTAGAAATTTCTCCCTGATTCAAATTACAAAAGTTTTCTGCCATGATTTATTCTAGAAATTTATAATTTGCAGTTTTTACAATGGGTCTATGACCCACTTTGAGTTAATTTTTCTATGTGATATGAGGATATATCAGATAAGTTTTTTCTGCTTTTGCATATGGATATCCAGTTGTTGCACCACCATCTGTTTAAAAGATTATTCTTTCTCTGCTGAATTGTCTTTGTGCCTTTGTTGAAAACCAGTTGTTTATATATGTTTGAATCTGATTTCTGAATTCGTTATTCTGTTAGGTTTATCTGTTTGTTAATTTTTTTTGGCAATAGCTCACTCTTGACTGCCGTAGCTTTTGTAATAATAATGCTAATCCTCCAACTTTTTCCTTCTTTTTCAAAGTTGTTTTGGATATCCTTGGTCCTTTGTATTTCCATATAAGTGTTAGAATCAGATTGTCAATTTCTACAAAAAAAGGTCTGTTTGGATTTTGATTGTGATTTTATGTGATTGGTTTGGGGAGAATTGATATTTTAATGATTTTGAGTCTTCTGATTCATAATCACGGTTTATCACTTCATTTATTTAGGTCTTCAGTTTCTCTCAACAGTGTTTTGTAGTTTTCTGTGTTCACATCTTGCACATACTTTATCCAATTTGTCCCTAATAAATTCAATATTTTTGATGCTATTGAAAATGATATATTAAAAAATTTCAACTTTCAATAGTTTGTTGCTGGTAAATTGAAATATAATTGATTTTTGTATGTTGATATTGTACCCTGCAACCTTTCTAAATCCACTTACCAGTTCTAGTTGCTTTATTGCACATTCCATCATGACGTCTATGTTTTTTACATAGACAACTGTGTCTTCTGTGAATAAAGACCGTTTTACTTCTTTTGTTCCAAACTGGATACCCTTTGTTTGTTTTCCTTGCCTTATTGCCCTGACCAGAGTCTCTAGTACAGTGCTGACTAGAACTGATGAGAATGGACATCCTTGTCTTGTTCCTGTTCTTAGGGGGAAGATATTCAGTCTCTTACCATTATTATTATTATTTACAAAATTTGTTTTTAAAAAATTTATTTATTTTAGGCTGCGTTGGGTCTTCTTTGCTGCATGTGGGCTTTCTCTAGTTGCAGTGAATTGCAGTGCACGGGCTTCTCATTGTCGTGGCTTCTCTTGTTGCAGAGCACGGGTCTAGGCATTCAGGCTTCAGTAGCTGTGGCACGCGGGCTCTAGACCACAGGCTCAGTAGTTGTGGCTCTCCATGGCATGTGGGATCTTCCTGGACCAGGGCTCGAACCCGTGTCCCCTGCATTGGCAGGCAGATTCTCAACCCCTGCGCCACCAGGGAAGCCCTCTTACCATTATTTTTATTTATTTATTTATTTTTTTGGTATGTGGGCCTCTCACTGCTGTGGCCTCTCCCGCCGCGGAGCACAGGCTCCAGACGCGCAGGCCCAGCGGCCATGGCTCACGGGCCCAGCTGCTCCACGGCATGTGGGATCCCCCCCAGACCGGGGCACGAACCCGCGTCCCCTGCATCGGCAGGCGGACTCCCAACCACTGCACCACCAGGGAAGCCCTCTTACCATTATTTTGATGGTAGCTGTACATTTTAGGTAGACTGCTTTTATTGCATTGAGAAAGTTCTCTTCTGTTTGTAGTTTGCTGCGAGTTTTGTTTTTTTTTTAAATCAGGAATTAATGTTGAATTTTGTCAAATGTATTTTCTGTATCTACTGAGACAATCATATAGGTTTTTTTTTTAGTGTGTTAATAAGGTGAATAACATAGATTTTTGAATGTTGAGCCAACTGTGCCTTTTTGGGATTAAACTCAAGTTGGTCATGATGTATTATCCTTGAAAATGTTGGAATTATTTTGCTAAAATTTTGCTTAGAACTTTTGTATTCAGGATCATGGAAGTTATTGGCATATAGTTTTCTTGTAATATCTTTTATTTTTGTATTAGGATAATGCTAGTCTTGTGTAATGGTTTAGGAAGTATTTCCTCATTTTCAAATTTCTGCAAGAGTTGTGTAGAATTTGTATTATTTCTTTGTTAAATATTTGGCAGATTTCACCAGTGAAGCTATCTGGGCCTGGAATTTTTTTTTTCTTTTTTTTTCTTTTGTGTGTGTGTGTGGAAAAGCTTTTAACTGCAGATACAATTTATTTAATAGATATGGACTATTCAGGTTATTTCTTCTCAAGTGAGTGGTATTTTGTGTCTTGCAAGAAAATTTTCCATTTCATCTAAGTTGTTAATTTATTGATATAAAATTATTCATAATATTTCATTATCTTTAGAATCTGTAGTGATTTTACTTCTCTCATTCCTGATATAGGTAATTTGTTCTCTCTCTCTTTTCGTGAAAAATCTTGGTAGAGGTTTATCAGTATTTTTGGTTTTCCCAAACAGCCCAGTTTTGGTTTTGTTGATTTTCTCTGTTGTTTTTCTATTTCACTGACTTCCACTGTTTTTTTTAATAGTAATCTTTTATTTATTTATTTATTTTTATATTTATTTTTGGCTGTGTTGGGTCTTCGTTTCTGTGCGAGGGCTTTCTCTAGTTGCGGCAAGCGGGGGCCACTCTTCATCGCGGTGCGCGGGCCTCTCACTATCGCGGCCTCTGTTGTTCTGGAGCACAGGCTCCAGACACGCAGGCTCAGTAGTTGTGGCTCACGGGTCTAGTTGCTCCGTGCCATGTGGGATCGTCCCAGACCAGGGCTCGAAATTGTGTCCCCTGCATTAGCAGGCAGATTCTCAACCACTGCGCCACCAGGGAAGCCCCACTGACTCCCACTTTAATCTTAATAACTTTGTCTCTTTTGCTGACTTTGGATTTAATTTGATCTTTTTCTCATTTCTCAAGATGGATGCTAAGGTCATTTGAGACCTTTCTCCCCATCCTCCTTCTTGTTCTCTTCCTCCTCCTCCTTTTTAAAAAAACATAGGTGTTCAGTGCTATAAATTTCATCCCCACTGCTGCTTTGAAATCATCCTTAAAATATGCTGTACTTTTATGTTTATTCAACTGAAAAACTTTCTAATTTTTCTGTGAATTTTTCTTTGATTTATGGGTTATTTGTAAGGCTGTTATTTCATTTCCAAATATTTTGGGATTTTGTAGAGATATTTCTGTTGATTTCTATTTTAATTTCATTATGTACAGAGACTATACTTCCTATGTCCTGAATTATTTTACATTTACTGAGACTTAATTTATGGCCCAGATTATGTGCTGTCTTTGCAATATTCCATGTGCACTTGAAAAGACTGTATTCTGCTGTTACTGGGAGGAATGTTCTATAAATGTCAATTAAGTCAAATTTGTTTGTGGTTTTCAAGACATATATATCTTTACTAATATTCTGTCTACTTGTTCTGTTAATTATATCTGATTGTAGTTGTGGATTTTTCTACTTTTACTTGAAGTTTTAACATTTATTTTTGCTTCATGTATTTTGAAGCTCTATTATTAGGTGTGTAAATGTTTATGAGTTTTAAATCTTTTGCTTGGCATGGATACCATTTTTGCATGTGTCTTAGTAACAAAGTGTAACACAGCTTAATCTTCTTGGATAAATCTTCATTTCATAGGCCCAGTAATGCATTTCTTTTTGTTTGGAAGGAAAATATGAAAATATGATTACATCTCTTGCTATGATTATTTGTTTCACTAACATCAGACATATACTCTGTTTCTGGTATTGTGTTTCTGTGACTTTCTGTGTATTCAATTCAATGCTAAATTATAACATAATTTTCAAAGATATTTTACATGGCAGTTAAACTTCACACATGTAGTTTCAACAGTATACAAACTCCAATGAAGAAATAACAACATGAGCAGATATGACCAAGTTTGAGCATGTCCAGGCAATGCCAATTATATCTGATTGCAGTCTCAGTGACACTAAGTGTAACACACACCTTGATGTTAAAATGTGAAAAAAACCCAACTCTTAAAGTCTAAGAAATATGGTATATATTAGATAAGAAGTATAGGATTCTATTCAGTGATGGATGAAACGGCCAAGATTACTGCCTCCACTGACCTTACATTCTAGTATGTAAAGGCCGATATGAAACGAGTACAAAATAAGCAAGGTAATTCTTGCCCATGGTATATACTATGAAAAAAGAAAGAATGATGTATTGGCCTTTCTGAAGACGTCATGAGTGAGATGAATGACATTGACAGCTGAATAGTGAGAAGAAACCGTTGGGGGATGACCCAGGGGAGGAGCATTTGAGTGAGAGCAAGTGGAAAGCCTTTTGGTCAGGAATGAACTTGATATTAGAGAAATGTAATGAAAACCAATGTGGCTGGTGTTTAGTGGTTAAGGTAATCATGGTACCAAGTGAAGGTAGAGAGTGGTTGATGGGGGCTATTTTTGCATCAGTTTCTCTAAAGTTGAGCCAGATTAGGTATTCCTTTAGTACATTACAGTGAACACATTACAACTCATGGATCGGTTTCAGTTCAACCCTGTTTGGGGACTAAAAATGGAAGAAAATAAGTTGAGCCTCCCAGGGTGCTTAGCATCTGTACTACATGTAATTTAGCACTTGGATATATGTTTCCATGTGTTACTTGCAAATTGTATCATCTGTTTAAGCCTTTTCACTCTGAGGGGAAAGAGCCATGTTATATTGGTTTGATTAATACTACAGGGCTTCTCAAAACGATGGTTATAGTTGGGGGAAGCAGGGGGCAGGAGAGAGTTGATGCAAAATCCGCAGGTTTCCTGGCAATTACATTAACCTGTTAGCACTTAGAAGGAGTATAATTGGAACATCTTTCTGGAGGGAAATCAGGAAGTATGTATCAACAAATCTAAGATTTTTTGAAAGTTTTTCATCTAAGAAACTATATGAAAGAAATGATCAGGGCACAGATGCTTTAACAAGGATGCTCACTGAACTTTTTTTTTATAACAGCAACAAAATTTGTCAGTAGGTTAATGTTGGAAAACAGTCACCATAAAATATTATATAGTATTATGAAATATTAAATAGAAATATTATGTAGTTGTGATATAGATTTATGCTTCTTGACCTGAAAAAAAAGGTCTAAAATATTTTAAGTGAAAAATTGGGGATAGAGTATAATCCCTGTGTTGGAAAATAACAAATTTGTATATGTGTAAATAGAAAAAGAAAACGATGTCAGTCCATATACAAAATTGGAAACAGTGGTTATTTCTTTGTAGTGGGGTTATGGGTAGGTTCCCTTTTATCTTTACACATTTTTGTATTGTCTGAGTATTTTACAATGAGCATACATTATGTATATTAAATAATTAGGAAAAAAACCCTGTTTCTATTTTGGAAAAAAAATAAGGGTAGGTAAACTGCTAAAGGAGCTGACTTAAAGAGTAAAAAGAGGGCTTCCCTGGTGGTGCAGTGGTTGGGAGTCCACCTGCTGTTGCAGAGGACGCAGGTTCGTGGTCTGGGAAGATCCCACATGCCGCGGAGCGGCTGGGCCTGTGGGCCGTGGCCGCTGAGCCTGCGTGTCCAGAGCCTGTGCTCCACGGCGGGAGGGGCCGCAGCAGTGAGAGGCCTGCGTACAGCAAAAAAAAAAGAGTAAAAAGAAGTAAAGCTAAGGCTAAACACTTTTTATGGTGCTGTTGCTCATGTTTCTGGTTCTGGGGCCTGAGGCAGGGCAAGAAGTTCGGAAGGAAAGGTGAATGAGAAACGGGTAAGGGGAATGATCAAGAACAAACAGGAATCTGCAAGTACAAGCAGAAACCCATGAGGATGGACTGAAATCCAAGCCTCCAACTCCAGCACTGGGGGTGACCTGTCAGAGAACATGGTGCCTTTCATCAGAAAGCCAAACACACACCTGACCCAAGAGTCAGATAAAGAAGAGGTCTATCGGACAAGATGAGCTGGAAGAGTTGTTGACTTAGTTGCTTCACCAACCTACCAGGTTGAGCCAGCAGATAAATAGCAGCACGTGTGAGCTGCCGTGACTCCTGGTGTTTAGCATCAGCCTTCTGAGTGTAAAAAAAAACACGGCTGAGGCTTCATTTTTCCTTCCCAAATCTTGTATAAAATGTTTTTCGCCTTCCACACTTAACCTGTGCAGAAAAGTGATCAACATTCTTTTGGGGTCAAACCTAAAGGATTCTACCTGTGCATTATTTGTATGCACCTTCTTTTATATAAGGGTTAGACTCCTGAAAAGATTTTTTAAAATAAAACTTACATAAAAATTGAAAAAAAAAAGTAAAGCTAAGAACATATTTGGGTCTAGTTCAGAAGAAAGTGGTTTCTGGCATTGTGCCTGACACATAATAGATAATAAACAGTATGCGGTTGTTATGAGGTGAATATTGTCCCCTTGCCCCAAATTCATATGTTGAAGTCCCAACCCTCAGTACCTCAGAAGGTGCCTGTAGTTGGAGAGAAGGTCTTTAAAGAGGTGATTAAGTTAAAATGAGGCCATTACGATGAGGCCCTAATCTGATATGATTGGTGTCCTTTTAAGAAGAGGAAGGGACAGCAGGGAGGCACACAAGCAAAGAAAAGATCATGTGAGGGCACGGTGAGAAGGTGCCATCTACATGCCAAGGAGAGAGGCCTCAGGAGGTACCAAACCTGCTGACACCCTGATCTTTGCCTTCTAGCCTGCAGAACTGTGAGAAGAAACATTTCTGTTGTTTAAACTACCAATTTGTGGTACTTCATTATGGCAGCCCTAACAAACTAATGCAGTGTTCAAAAATGATGGCTGATTATATTGATAAGAGTTATCAAATGTCAGGTACTACCCTAAGTACTTTACATGTAGTATCTTATTTAGTCATCAGAAAATCTTATGTTAGATGCTGCAATTCATGCACACTTTGCAAATTAAGCAGTGGAGGTTTAAGAATCTTAATTCATTGCGTAGCTAGTAAAGTGGTAGAACAAGTTTTGTTTTAAATACATTTATTTATTTTTGGCTGCGTTTTGTCTTCATTGCTGCACATGGGCTTTCTCTAGTTGTGCGAGCGGGGGCTACTCTTGTTGCAGTGTGTGGGCTTCTCATTGCAGTGGCTTTTCTTGTTACAGAGCGTGGGCTCTAGGCTTGCGGGCTTTAATAGTTGTTGCGCACAGACTTAATTGCTCCGAGACATGTGGGATCTTCCCGGACCAGGGCTCGAACCCGTGTCCCCTGCATTGGCAGGCGGATTCTTAACCACTGCACCACCAGGGAAGTCCCAGAACTAGATTTTGAATGTAGGCTGTCTGATGCTATAATCCCTGCTCTCAAGGGCTGCACTAATATTAGTATAACTATACAGCAGTGTGCAAAGTTAGGGTCCAAGGAAGTTGACATGGCAAAACCAATAAATAATCTGGCACATTAGTCCAACTACAGATAATACAATACAGCTATTTTCATATATTGTACATGATTTTTATATCCTTTGAATTAAAAATCCTCCTCTTGGGCTTCCCTGGTGGCGCAGTGGTTGAGAGTCCGCCTGCCGATGCGGGGGGCACGGGTTCGTGCCCTGGTCCGGGAGGATCCCGCGTGCTGTGGAGTGACTGGGCCCATGGGCCATGGCCGCTGAGCCTGCGCGTCCGGGGCCTGTGCTTCGCGGCGGGAGAGGCCGTGGAGGTGGGAGGCCTGCATACCGCAAAAAAAAAAAAAAATCCTCCTCTGTATTTTTATTTTTTAAGTTTTTGCCTTAATTCTGCCGTTATTTGCCAGCTGTTAGCCATTCAGGTTTCTAAACCAACAGACTTCTTTTCATATTTATGTTTTTATAGTTATGAAATATTTCAAATATAGACAAAATAAAAATAATATATTTGACAGTCCTATACCCACAACCCAGCTTTACCAAATTTAACTTTTGCCACAATTATTTCAGTTAAAAAAAAAAAAACCCAAACAAAAACTCTCCTAAACTGTATTTTCCTCCCCTCTGTAACCTTCCCAGAGGTTCTTCTATCTTGAATTTTGTATAGATTATTTCCATAAATATTTATGCACTTTTATTCATAGCTTATAAAAAATCCTCCTCTTTATAATAAGGTAAAGATATTTCATGATATTTTGAATCTCTGGGGGTATAATCCCATACAGCTCAATGAAAATAATTAACTTCTCAAACTGTGTCCAGGTCTCTTGGAAACTAAACAGAGACCAAGAATAAAAAAGGAAGTTATCATTTGGCCATGTTTATTTTTTCTTCTGTGATGTCAGGTTAGGTTGTTTGCATCCATACTATTATTCTGGCAATGACATTTAATTATTTGCTTGTGTGTTTGCAAAAAAGAGGCTCCAGTGACTCCAAAAAGAGGACAAGTCTTACACACCTTGGCATTCTCAGAAGTTGCATGGTGAATGGGACAAAGTAATTAGGAAGAATATGTTCTGTATAAATGATTAAATGATTCAGAAGAAATATTTATTGAGGATTTTTTTTGCATATTACCTAACACAACTCTTCTAAAATGTTCACCCACTTCAACAATAAGTTGGCTTCACTCAAGAATATGATAAAAAGACTAGTACATGGCAAAGAAAGATTAGAATTAGAAATACCAGCAATATACTTTTTGTTTGTCTTTCTCTCAGACATGAAAAGTTTTTATGATGTAAACCAGAAATTTTCCTCCTGAGTCTAAGCGACTGTTATTAGATGTGGCATGAGCCTTTAGTATGGTGAGTATTTAGGAAACCAGAGCTAGTGTGTGATTTAAAAATGTCAATAATGGAAACCTGATGGAATCTTACTCCTCGTGGAAGTAATTTGTCCAAGTGTGCACAACAGTCAGATGTTAAGACTGGCCCAGGTGGATATATATTGATTATGTTTTGTGTATATTTAATGAGTTTTGTGATTGATCATTATCGTGCTACTATGTCCATTACTCCTGTAAAAATATTGGCTAAGAGCTAGCCTAACCTGGTGTATACCTGCTCTTTCTAAAATTTATATACTTTTCAGTATTATGGATTTGTTATTTTGAGGAGGGAAGAACATGTTGGTTAAACTTATAAATAATCCCTTTGCCTAAACCATTTACTAAATGCAAAAATGGACACCAGTAGCACATATAAATGTTGGATGATGTGGGCAGATAAGCCTTCTTCCAAACAAAAGTTGAGTACTCACCAGTTATACTAATTAGAGTCCAGCTTCTATACTAGCTTCTTCTTAAGTGGAAAACCACTTAATATTTCTGTTAATCTCTTCCACTGAGTTAAAAAACAATCAAATAGAATTTCCTGAATATTTGAAATAGTACCTTTTAAAAACAGGTTTGAAACCTGAATGCCCTGGAACTAAGCAGAGTATAAGGCATTGAAGCTCGGAAAAGTGTAATTCTGACATGTGGTCCTACTTGAGGCATGCTGAACTCAAGAGGTGCTTAGGGAATTGTAAACCAAAATGTTCCATCTTTAGTACTCAGGCAGGGTTAATGGAAGAAAAGTGTCATAGTTGCAGCTACAGTGGCTGGTCCCTAAAGTCTGCTTTGGGTTACAGTGTCATCCACTCTGGTCTCCTAGGAGGTTTGCAATTGACAAGGCGATAAGAATCAATCTGTGGGGAAGAAACAAGCTGTAGACTAAGAAACAGAAGGCACCAACAAGCTGGTTTGGCTCAAAGGAGGAATATTCTATCTTAAAAATATCACTATCATGACACTTATAACTGCTTTTTGGGGTGATTATTTACTTACAATTTTGTTTCTCCAGTAATAGTGAATTCCTAGAGGATCAACTTTGTATCTTCAGTGGCAAGGACCCTGTTTGGAACACAGACACACACACACACACACACACACACACACACACACACAGAGGGAGAGAGGGAGAGAGAGAGAGAGCTAGAGAGAGAGGAAAATAATTTGTATTCTTTGAATCCTACATTGATTTGACAGGTAATTAATTATTGTAGAAGGGAGGCAAGGAGGGAGGAAGGAAAGAAACTGTTTAATCTAGACTTTCCCATTAGTCTTGACTTAATCTTGATTTTTCCTTGGCAAAGTCAGCTCCTGCATTTCAGATTCTTCATCTGCAAAATGGTTAGAAAAGACTAGATATGTTTTCTAAACATTTTCCAGAATTAATATTTATGGTTAATTTGAAATGTTTGTACAAAGGAGAGAATATTATAGAATGCACGTGCTGGGGAAGCATTTTGGGTAATCAAATGTCAAGGAAGTAAAGCTTACCCGTATTCACGGCTGTTTCCAGACTTACTTATTTTCAGCCTTCAGCGCCAACACAAGAGTTGCTGTCTTGCTCACTCATGTTACTGGGCTTTCTGAGTGGAATGGAACAGAGGAGGGCAATTCAGAGAAAGGCCTTCCTTCAGTTTGTAAGAAAACTCGCAAGCAATGTCCAGCCAAGGTATCTGCGTCTTCAACATTGCTACCACTTTTTAGGGGGTAAGGAATTATTTCATGGATGGGCTTCAGAATCACGAAGAAATTTGGCCCTATCATTTATAATCATGTGACACTGGGCAAGTCACTTGACATTTCTAAATTAAATGTGTAAAGTATTTGTAAACTTTAAGGAACTGTGCAAAACTTGAATGTCTTGATGATGATGATTATGGACGTTAGTTGTTATTATAATTACTTCATCTCTTAATTGGGCATGCTTAGTCCATTATCATTATTCTCTGGGCAGGAGGTCATAAAGGATTTTACTAATGCATTATCAGTATTGTTTTTAATCTTTTGATTAACCCAACCTCATGCAGGAAGAGAGGATGCTACAGTTGATAGTGCAGGAACTTTGGAGTTATACAGATCTGAAATAAATATCAACTCAGTCTATTAGTGTATATGAGATGTTGGCAAATCAATAAACATCCTAAACCTCAGTTTTCTCCATGCAAAATGGTGTTTATATTTCACTATCAGGGTAGTTTGTAGGACTGACTAAGAAAGCACATGGTCAGCTTCTTCTAGTAGAGGATTGGGAACAAAGCAGATATTCATTCATGCAACCAAAATTTATTGAAATACCTGTTATATTTTGACAATAAAATAATTAACAAAATATCATTTTTATTCTCACAAATGCTACTGTTTAGTTAGTTCCTTTAGTTCCCTGTTTCCTAACTAAGAAAGAACACATACTCAAGCGAATGTATATTAGGATGGGTGAACATTGCCAAGGATAGCATGGATTTATGAGTCGAGAATAGTGGTCTCTGTCTTGGGTATGGACTGGGGCAAAAAAGAACCTGATGACAAAAGGGGCAGATATGGTTGAATAGCAGCCTAATTCAATCTTCACATTGTGGTCCCAATAATATTATTTGAAAATAATAAAAATTAATTAAGTACAGTCTCTTAACTAAACTCAGTTATTTAAAGGTAGTGACATTCCCTAAATATCTTTTTAGCTTTTCCATGCCTTGCATGGCCTGAAGTGCAGGAGACACTCACCACTTGCTGAGCATCTTTAATAGGTATTTGCTCATTTAGTTCTCTCAACAGACTTATTTGTAAGCATTCCCACTGTGCAGATGGGGAAATTTGAGAAATTAAGCAATTTGCTCACGGTCAAACATTTAAATAGCTCATGTGGAATTGAACTCCGGTCTCTGGCTTAAAAAAAGTTATCTGACTGCACTTTGTCAAAAAATTACAACAAAGAAAAAATTAAAATGAATAAAGGAAGTATTAATTTCCTTTATTGTGGTGAAAAAGAGAACTTCCTTGTGCCCTGAAGATGATAATGTGCACAGTTTATCTTTTTGAATATTTCTATGAAACTATGAAGAACAGTTGCTTGTCAAGGGATAATGAACCCTTCACAAATCCAGAATTTTCTACCAGCTACTGAGTAAAATTATCAGTTGGTCACTGCTTAAGTTGTTAAATGTTTATTTACTTGAATCTATTTTCTGTCTAAATTATTTTCATAAGTTGGCATTCTATTATTTGCCCAAATTGTTTCAGTAGGAGATCTTTGGTGTTTTTCTTAGTAATACCAACATTTTGCATAGAACCTGTGAATTCTGAGTAGGTGTCTCTGAATGCTTTGAAAACTGACTTGTGTGGCTAATTTAGCTACATGAACAAAGGATGAGAAAGTCTGTGAGTTATGATTGTATACGTGTGTTCTCTCAATTGTTTAAATAATCCTGTCATGACCATAATGACAGGAGCCTTGCTTAAAGTCCCTTATATCATCTATCAGGATATGAGATAAAATGTGCAGAAAGTAAGGTAAAGAATGCAACTCAGGCCTGTTCCCTTCATTCAGAAAAGGAATTAAAGGAAAATGCTCTAGAAGTTTTCTTCATGGACATAGGGAATTGTCTTGACATATAGAGAAGTAGAAACCTCTAGAAATACAGCTTCTAGAGATTTTTCCTTCCTTGTGAGTTTTGGTACAGGAAGTTGTAGAAATATGTTATTACCAGTTGGAAGTTTGGCTTAAAGCACAAATTTTAACTCTTCTTGGAGGACTCCTTTTACCTAGACAAGTTATATCTCTATGCCCTACTGCAGCAAAAACACATACTTTGGCTCGTAGCATTCAGGTATGAGCATGGCCACCTGAGGAAAGAAGGAGAACCGTTCAAACGTGAAGCTAGCATGGTGTGGTGGCTCTGGCTTCGTGCCCGGGTGGCTCTCAGTATTTCCTAGGCCCTTTTCCGTTAGCCGCATCTGTGAAGAGGCAGTATTCAATGCGTATGCTTGATCTTTTCACTTCTTTGAAATTCTCAGCCTCTCAATCTGTGACATGTTACACTGTCCTGGAGTTTGGCCAATCCATATCAGCATCCTTACAAATGTAGGGAAGGAGAATGGGACCAAGAGGAGCCCAGAGCTTCATTTAGACTCTGACACAGCTCACCAGGATTTTGTTACAAACGTGGTAGGTGAACAAGTTCATATTAAACAGCCCACTGTGTGGCATTTGTGCAAGTACCTTATAAAATTGATTATTATAAAAAATTCTAGCCTGTTACTAGCCTAATTATAATTCTTTAAATTTGAGTTATAGGGAATTCTCTGGTGGTTCAGTGGTTAGGACTCAGTGCTTTCACTACTGTGGGCCTGCGTTTGATCCCTGATCTGGGAACTAAGATCCTGCAAGCCACGTGTCATGGCCAATAAATAAATAAACAAACAAATAAATAAATAAATAAATTTGAGTTATATAATAGGGGCCTACCAGGGTAAATTAGCTAGCCAGGTTTTGGATTAGTTTTGTGATCTAGCTATATTTTAGAGGGAAAAAAATGGATATAATATTATAAATAAGATATTAAAATATGTAAATGAGAATATACAATGTTAGTATTCTTTTTCACATGAGAATGCCATTGTTGTCGATTACATACATCTTTTCATGTAAAAACCCACGGGAACCAACTCTCCCAGAACACTGCCTGAATTAGAACATCAGCTGCCTCACTTCCATTCCTCATGAAAGCTAGATCCAGGTTAAATGCAGTGTTTCAGTCACTGCTCCTATTTTCAGATCTATATGTCTATCTTCCTGTCTTTATATACCATCTCCCAGAAACTGTGTTGAGAATAAAGTCAATGATCAAAACCTGTTTTGAATAAAATTTTCTCAATTAGTCGAGAATTTTAGCAACAGTGGAATTTTTTTCATTCATCCAAAAAATGCTCACATACTACCAAAACTATCTTTTAAATAAATTTTTTGAATGGTGAAGGATTAATTCTTTCATATTTGGGTTTTAATCAATTTAGGACTATTTATCCAATGAAAGAAATAAAAGTAAAAACTAAATCAGAGGGCTTCCCTGGTGGCGCAGTGGTTGAGAATCTGCCTGCCAATGCAGGGGACACGGGTTCAAGCCCTGGTCTGGGAAGATCCCACATGCCGCAGAGCAGCTAGGCCCATGAGCCACAATTGCTGAGCCTGCGCATCTGGAGCCTGTGCTCCATAACAAGAGAGGCCGCAGTAGTGAGAGGCCTGAGCACCGCGATGAAGATGAAGAGTGGCCCCCGCCCCCCGCAACTAGAGAAAGCCCTCGCACAGAAACGAAGACCCAACACAGCCATAAATAAATAAATAAATAAAGACAAAACACTAAATCAGAAATTAATAGACTAGTATGTATTATTCATGCTGCACAAGCCATATCTTCAAAAAATATTCAAGTTGTGAGAGTAATTCTGTTTGTCTTCATAGTTACTTGATCCACATTTCACCAAGCATTAAATTATAAATATATTTAGTTTTTTCCGTACTGTCCTACTCTTGCTTCAAATTAGCGTGAGTTGTACTGAACTTGTATTATGTATTTTATCTGTAGAATCCTGCAACTTTCCTTTTTATTTACTCACACTTCACTGTTGGCATAAGAGAAGATTTGACCCCATCAATTTTCCTTTTATGACTTGATTTTGATAACTATATGCTTTCAAGAGTAAACACTAAGATTTTTTTTTTTACATCTTTATTGGAGTATAATTGGTTTACAGTGGTGTGTTAGTTTCTGCTTTATAACAAAGTGAATCAGTTATACATATGTTCCCATATCTCTTCCCTCTTGCGTCTCCCGCCCTCCCACCCTCCCTATCCCACCCCTCTAGGTGGTCACAAAGCACTGAGCTGATTTCCCTGTGCCGTGCGGCTGCTTCCCACTAGCTATCTGTTTTACATTTGGTAGTGTATATATGTCCATGCCACTCTCTCGCTTTGTCACAGCTTACCCTTCCACCTCCCCATATCCTCAAGTCCATTCTCTAGTATGTCCTTGTCTTTATTCCTGTCTTACCCCTAGGTTCTTCATGACATTTTTTTTTCTTAAATTCCATACATATGTGTTAGCATACGGTATTTGTCTCTCTCTTTCTGACTTCACTCTGTATGACAGACTCTAGGTCCATCCACCTCATTACAGATAGCTCAATTTCGTTTCTTTTTATGGCTGAGTAATATTCATTGTATATATGTGCCACATCTTCTTTATCCATTCATCCGATGATGGACACTTAGGTTGTTTCCATCTCCAGGCCACTGTAAATAGAGCTGCAATGAACATTTTGGTACATGACTCTTTTTGAATTATGGTTTTCTCAGGGTATATGCCTAGTAGTGGGATTGCTGGGTCATATGGTAGTTCTATTTGTAGTTTTTTAAGGAACCTCCATACTGTTCTCCATAGTGGCTGTACCAATTCATATTCCCACCAGCAGTGCAAGAGTGTTCCCTTTTCTTCACACCCTCTCCAGGATTTATTGTTTCTAGATTTTTTGATGATGGCCATTCTGACTGATGTGAGGTGATATCTCATTGTAGTTTTGATTTGCATTTCTCTAATGATTAATGATGTTGAGCATTCTTTCATGTGTTTGTTGGCAGTCTGTATATCTTCTTTGGAGAAATGTCTATTTAGGTCTTGTGCCCATTTTTGGATTGGGTTGTTTGTTGTTTTTTTATTGAGCTGCTTGTAAATTTTGGAGATTAATCCTTTGTCAGTTGCTTCATTTGCAAATATTTTCTCCAATTCTGAGGGTTGTCTTTTGGTCTTGTTTATGGTTTTCTTTGCTGTGCAAAAAGCTTTTAAGCTTTATTAGGTCCCATTTGGTTATTTTTGTTTTTATTTCCATTTCTCTAGGAGGTGGGTCAAAAAGGATCTTGCTGTGATTTATGTCATACAGTGTTCTCCCTATGTTTTCCTCTAAGAGTTTTATAGTGTCTGGCCTTACATTTAGGTCTTTAATCCATTTTGAGTTTATTTTTGTGTTTGGTGTTAGGGAGTGTTGTAATTTCATTCTTGTACATGTAGCTGTCCAGTTTTCCTAGCACCACTTATTTGAAGAGGCTGTCTTTTCTTCATTGTGTATTCTTGCCTCCTTTATCAAAAATAAGATGACTATATGTGTCTGGGTTTATCTGTGAACTTTCTATCCTGTTCCATTGATCTATATTTCTGTTTTTGTGCCAGTACCCTACTGTCTTGATTACTGTAGCTTTGTAGTATAGTCTGAAGTCAGGGAGCCTGATTCCTCCAGCTCTGTTTTTCGTTCTCAAGATTGCTTTGGCTGTTCGTGGTCTTTTGTGTTTCCATACAAATTGTGAAATTTTTTGTTCTCGTTCTGTGAAAACTGCCAGTGGTAGTTTGATAGGGATTGCATTGAATCTGTAGATTGCTTTGGGTAGTAGAGTCATTTTCACAGTGTTGATTCTTCCAATCCAAGAACATGATATATCTCTCCATCTATTTGTATCATCTTTAATTTCTTTCATCAAGAGTAAACACTAAGATTTTAATGTTTCTCCTTCTGTTGCCTAAAAGCTGTCATTCAGATGGGAGAAAAACACTGTGTTTTAAACAAATAAGAATGCTTAATGTGTAAATGATCGGTGTAGTGTGATGTGATGTGACAGCTATACCTTAATCAGAAATTTGATCCTACTCTGTATTGTTATTCTAAATGGGAAAAAATATCCTTCATTCTGAGGGTAACCGTATGCAAAATGTTCACAGGAATATTGCAGGATCTTTGGGATTTGGTTGAAACCTTGACTCTCAATTTAACATACCTTCATGGATCAGTTATGATGGCAAGTGAATTGTCAAGTTCTAATGTGACAACCTCACCCTTAGCGTTAAAAAGAAATGATTCAGATGGTTTATCCTTTCGGAAATTGCAAGGCCAAAACCATGGGTGATTTTGTACTTGTTGGGGAGACGTCTATTGTGTTCTAATGCTTCTCTCCATCAAAACTAAACAATGCTGTCAAGTCATCACAAGCATTTATTTATTAGTAGCTTCCTAAAAATGGACAGCTGCTAATTTTCTAATAATTGGAAATCAGAATATAAGAGGCCTTTTTCAAGGGTGAGATCCAGTGCCTTCAAGAACATCCCTGCAGGAAATCACACACATGTGCATGACTGTGGGCCCTCTTTGTCTCCTCATTTCTCTTGCTTGGTTTTGTGAAGGATTTGCAAGTAGCCTTCATATTCTTAACTTATTTGGTTTGGGTGTATCCCATTATGATCGTTGAGGCTGATTTTTCTTCTGATAAGTGCATTGGCTTTGACATCTGCCAGTATTCTTCGAAGATCCAATCACCAGTCCACTTTTTGTCCTATTACTCAAAAGTTGATGGTGACCACTTTAACAAGAAGTTAACATGCTTCTCATATATTGTAGAGAGTACGTGTCAATGGAAGTTTGAAGCCAACAGAATAGAGGAGGGAGAATGGATTCATATATTAAAATGTATTCATAGTAGAAGCAGCATTTATTGTGTCAGTGTTCTGAGTGCTTTTCCTCTTTTACTTCAGTTACACCTGAAAACAAGCACTAGTTAGGTAAGGAAAGTATCTCTATGGAGTGCTTACTGTTACTATCCCCATTTAACAGATGAGAAAACAGAGGCAGAGAAAAGTTATATAATTTGCTGGAGCTCATGAAGCTGATGAGTACATATCTGAACTGGGATTCAAACCCAGACTAACTGAGTTTAAGCTCTTAACTGCTATGCTACACTCCTTTCTGGGGACAGGTGGTTGTAGGTAGAAGGTAAGAATCGTGGGGGAATCATGTTGAATTAAAATAAAGACTCTAAATGATACTGAGAATCGCTTCCTCTAGTACCAGTTATAGGTAGAGAACTATGCTAAATATTTTGCAAGCATTATCCAATTTAACCTTAAAAATCATGCTGGAAAGTAGATACCATTATATCCATTTTATAGATAAGCAAACTGAGCTGGGCTGGAATCTCAGTGTTGTGTTTTAGACACTATGATGTTAGATATATTTCATCTGTTGGGCTCCAGATGATTCCAAACTCCTGTTTGTTCTGTTATTCTGTGCTAAGGAAAAAAACCAACCTAATTCCATTTGCTAGCTTTAAGAGTGGTAGTCAACTCTAGCATGATCAGTAAAAATTTATCTGATTGCACAATATTTACCTAACTCTGCCGAGGGAACCAGATTTCCTCTAGTGCTGTAACAAAGAATAGCTCCTACCTGTCCTCAGAAATTCCCAGGGAAAGGTGGGGGCTATATTCTCATAAATACAGAGGCATATTTTTTTCTTTAGTCCTATTACTGACAGCTTCCAAATTTAATAACTCAGTGCTCACTTAACAATAAAAGGAATAAAAACTGAACTTGCCACAAGGGAAAAATGCTACGATGTACCAGACCCAGGAATAAGTGATATTCCTGGGAAGGCCACTGCCTGAGGCTGCTTGATAAACTCCAGGCCTTTCCGTACCCACTGTTTGATGTTTAAACTTTGGGTGCTGAGACTGGTTATAATAAACTGTCCAACAGTTTCTCTCTTAGACGTCTGAAGAAGGTGACAAAATAAAATCAATGTAAGGCTGTCAAAAAAAAGGCTCATCACTGAATTATATTTTGCTCAAGTAACCCATCTGAAACCAAATGTGTCCTTTGTTCAACTCTTCTGAGAATTCAGTCAATGGAAACACCAAGGGGCTTTTTAATGACCATTTCCCACCCAGGTCCCTTTTAAAACAAATGCAGGCAAATTCCTGAGTTGACCTTGTTGTAATAAGTCTCCTTGAAGCAAGGTCATCATAATTCTCACCCACATTTTTCTGCTGTCTTGTCAGATAAATCCGTGAAATTCACAGATTAACCCAAGTCCCTCACTTAGACATTCTAAACGTGCCAAATGTTCAAGTGTAACAAAAATTTACACATCTGGTAATTCTGCATGTTATTTATAGCCTTTCTGATAGAGGCATAATTGATTCAGAAATGTAATTTACAGCCTGGCATCTCCATTTCAAAGCCTCAATTCTATGACATCCACCAAGAGAGTAATCTCACTTCCATGGGGAAGCAGAGATAATAATTGTAAAGAATTTTTGTATGATAGACTCATGCTTCTGCATAAAGTTTTTCTTACTCCTTGTTTTTCATTTGCAAAATGGGCAATGTTCATGTCAGCCACACAGTTTTAATTCCATGGTATGATTTATGGAGACATAAATGGAGCATAAAGTTGATCAACAAACCCTGGGGTGATGGCAAATGGCTAAAGCAAGTTTCTCTTGCCCTCTATTTTTAATTGCAGTCCTCATACGAAAACACTCTTTAAATTAACTAGGTAATTGTTCTTTTCAAAGAGAACATTTATTATTTAGTTCCATTTTGAAAACTACTAAAGAATGCTGGAGCATTTCCTTTATCTCAGAATAGTCATAAAATTGCTTTTTCTTCTTCTGCCTCTGACTTCCCCACCCTTCTTCTTAAACATAAAATCATTGCTTTCATGTACTACTCTATCTCCTCTCTAGGCCTTGTGCACATTTTGAGGAAGATAGGTTATGTGGGGGAATCAATTACCACTAGCTAGTGGGGTTCAGTATAAGTTTTATTGAAATAAGTCTAGATATCTTATGCCTACCTTCATGCCCCCAAATTATGATTACCCTAATTCTGACCATGCATATCTAATCTATATAAGTCTACTTTAGCTCCTAATTAGCAACTCAGATTTTTCTCTGCTTCCAGAACTTGATCTGTTAGTCCCATCCCTTTGGCATTGCTGGCCCACCCAGATCTATGGGCTAGATTGTTATTGGTGCAATTCATGATACTAGGAGCTATTCTAGAAAATTTCAGCTGGTCCCTGCCATTGAGCCCTGCTTTCTGGACTTGCTCTTGGCTCCCTGGTGTTCATTCCTGCCTTTGATACTAGTGTCTGACCCCAATATTGCCACCCATCTAACTTTCAGCATTAGCGCTGTCCTGAGAGTCCAGCTGTGATGTTCCACATCTGCAAATGTGACTGCTTTGGTTATAGATACTGGCCAAGATGAAGTCAATATTCACTGTGGCTCTTTTGCTTTTCTATTGTGTTTTTACTCGACTCATCACAGGAAATCAGAAATATACTTCAGGCATAATAAGCAAACACATATTACCCATAAGCCAAATATAAAAGCTATTATCATATTTGTATAATTTCCTTTCTTTCTTTCTCTTTGTTTCTTTCTTTCTTTTTCTTTCTTTCTTTCTTCTTTCTTTCTTTCTCTTTCTCTCTCTCTCTTTCTCTCTCTTTCTTCCTTCCTTCCTTCCTTCCTTTCCTTCCTTCCTTCCTTCTTTCTATCATCTATTTCTCTACCTACCTATCTTTATCTACCTATCATATTGATACCTTATTGTTAATGCAAATTTTATCTGTGATTTTCACTCAATATTCCATCAATTCTATGCTCCCATCTATGAAAAAATTTCAAAAACATTTTTTACTTTGAGAAGGAAAAATGCTATTTTCTACCTTATAGATGCACCAAAATTTGTTTACTCATTTGCATAGTTAGGCTTAGTTATCAATTTTCTGGTTTTGTAATCAAACCTTGACAGATATCTTGGTGTTCATTAAAAATTCTTTATTGAGGACTTAACTATGTGCAAGGCCATAACACAATTGCTCAATTTAAGAATCTTAAGAGGTCTAGAGAGGAATTTAAAAAAAAGGCAATTACATTATTCTGTGAAAAGTGCTGAGGACATATGATAAGTACTGGATATAATTGGAAGTCAGAAAACTTTAAGGAAGTTAACTAGACTCAAACCTGAAGGGTGAATAAGAGTTAACGAGATAAATGAAAATATTGGGGAAGGGTCACTTTTCTAAATGTAGTGAACAGCACGTACAAAGACCTATGGGTAAGAAAAAGCATGACAAGTTGGAAAAACTACAAGTAATTTAGTACATCTGGAAGATTGGTTTCTTGCGAAGATAGGTTGGGGCTAGATCATGAAAGGACTTCTCCAGAAATGTAAGGAGTTTGTTCCTTATCCTGAAGGCGGTGAAAGTATTTAAAATGTTTTAATCAAGGGAGCAACATAATTAGAAATGCATTGTGAAAGATGACTGGTGGCTTTGTGGAGATTGCATTGGTAGAACAAAGTAGACAAGGAGGCTAGTTAAGAAACTATTCCCATGATGCAAAGTATAGATGATGATAGTTGGACTTAAGGTAGTAGGAGAGTGGGAATTAGGATGGAGAAAAAGATTTTTTAAAAATTAGTATGGAAGAGACATGATGATTTTATTAAGCATCTAAGGGAGAAGAAGCAGTCACAGATGGCGTTCATTGGAGTAATGTGGTGCCATGTGCTTGGAGAGGCAACACAGAAGAAGCCAGCCTGTGGAGGAGTGTTGGGTTAAAAGTTGTGAGGTATTCCTGAAGAATAGGCAGTTTATTATGTGAAGTTTAAAAGAAATTTGAATGGAGGTAGAATAGAGATTTGAGAGTGAGAGGTATGTCAACGCTGATCATTTTATTAGAAGAGAATTCTAGAAGTGAAATTATTCATCAAAGTTTATTGATGCATTTGACACAGTGATATCTAGAAAGGTCACAGATGTTGGCCTATTGGCACAATAATTTGGACTTTGGACCAGCCCGTTACTGTAGTTTTAGAGACCTTTTGTACTCTGGGTTTATTGCGTGAGGCCAGAATATCTCTTTTCCTCCATTCCACTGTTGCAGCACCAGAATGGTGGTGGTTCTCTCTCTACAGGAGAACCACTTTACATCCTGACTCATTTCTCTGGTTCCCATGGGACAGGGGGATATTAAATGCATGACATCTTCGAAGTGTTGTTTTAGCGTTCTGAGCCACAGCTGGAATATTTCTACTAACAGTAAAGAGCACAATGGAAGAGAGACCTTTTTCAATATTTGGCTTCCTTTCAAATTGCAGACTCAGCTGTGATCCCTAAATATTTCAATTAATGTCTCTCAAAGGGAGGTTTTACTAAAGCAAATGAGATGCACCTTGATACATATGCATTTATGTACCAAGGCTTATACGCAGGGGGCTCTGACGTTCCCTAAAGATCATACCTCTTATCTTGGAATAGGTAATGCTTACCACTCTGATGATAGGTCTGCATTCCTTCTACTATATCACTCCATTCCAGAAGAAAAGGAAAGGAATAAATCCATTAATCAAATGGTGAGCCATTGAGTGCCGGAGAATTGGCGTTGCATTAAGATCCATTTGGAATTTTTGAAATGTATTCATATTGTTAGGTAGTTTATTAATTTCCTGAGAGGACAGGGTAACTGGGAAAAATATTATATATGAGTCCACTCTAAATCCATCATAAGAAGATTCAATGCTTTCTACCTAGAAGAGGACACTTTGTTTTGCTTTAAGTTATAACTAGTCTTGCATATTGGATATTTATTAGGCACCCAGGAGTTAGGTTAAACACTGCACATGTATGATCCCTTTTAAGTCTAACCACAAGTCTGTGGTATACATCGAGATCATCATGTTTTAGAAGAGGAAACTGACTTACAAGATGAAATATCTTGTTTAAGACCATACTGGGAGTGAGTAGTAGAACCCACATTCAAACTCAGGGAATCTAATTCTAGAACATGAATTGGAGATTATCCAAGATTCAGACTGAAATAGTTCAAGAGTGTCTAGGACAGAAATCATCCTTTGTTCTTATTCTGGGACTCACAATAATAATCTCACAAAGGAAGGCATGTTTTAAAGAATAGTAACGGTGTCAGTACATATGGAAGACAAGACAAGAATTTCTAAATGTTTTGTAAAACACAATTCAGAAGATATAAGCCTTCTTGTATGATTTCTGGCAAGGAATAAGCAGACTGACCTTCTGGTTCTACCTCCTCTTACCCTTAATTAGCAAATATTTGTCTTCTGTGAGCAGAAACTGAACAGTCATTGGGGTTTAAACAAGTCATAATCCACATGAAAAGAAAACATTAATTTCTTTTTGGGAAGCAATGGGATTTCATTATTTGGTTTGGTTCTTAATGTCTCGACCTAGTCAGTGGATATCCACTGAATTCACAGTGGATCTCAGCTAAAGCAAAAGGCAAGACTCCCTTTCTTTGATTAGTAAAGAGGTACTTCAGGGAGAGTCAATATGAACTCTGTGGGTGTGACAGGACTGCTGAGAACAGCCACGGACAATTTTCTATGCCATTGAACTCAGCTTTCCATTTGCTTTCTATCCTTGATTGACCTTTGAAAAGTTAGTCATTTTCACATTCATATACATATATATTTAAACATTCCCATTCAGCACTTTTAATAGGTGTTCTGTAGTGGTTGGTTCCATCTCCCATAGAATGAGCCAGCATTAATCTCTTGATGTTTAATAATAATGATTAATTTTCCAGTAATATTTCAATATTCATCAGTAATGAATTTTTATAAGGGCTGATCTTTGATTCTCTCTTCTCACACCTAGGATAAACTCGAGTTGACCTGGTAGTCTGTATACAGAGGGTGATATTTGACATTTAAGGATGTTGAAGGTCAAACAAAGGAGGTTACCAACTGTGTTGATATATGGATGTACTACCAATAGGTGACATAGCACACTAAGATCATTCACTATCCTAAGGGCTAAAAACCAGAGGGGCTAGAAAACTAGCTGACAAAAGGCAGTCCCCGCATTACAATCAAGTGCTCATTTGTCAGTATTTATTGGGGAGTCATGTCTTGCTTTTATTTTCAGTTTATCAGTGGCTCTAGGTTTAGTGCACAATTACAGTTAAGCCAAGTTTGGGCTTCTGTAAATGCCAGTGCTATTTGTGATCTTTTTCCAGCCTGGCATGTCAAAGGCCAAGGAGCCCACCAGAGAATGAAGTTGGTTAGACTGGCATGCCTGTTTTCTTATATCTGGATTCTTCACTTGGAATCCTAATATTTTAAGCAGCCCTCAGGAAAATCATATGACGTTCACAGACATAGTCACGTAGGAGTTTAAAAGCTGTGTGTGTGATTGCAGGGGAGGGTGTTATGTAATAATAAGAAAAGAAAAATAGTAAAAAGATCCTTTGAAATCAGAAGAACTCAGAATGGAAATTACATCACTACCATTTGCTAGCTGGGCAATTTAGGCAAGTCATTTATCTCTATGTTAAATAATTCTGCTTGCCTACCCGATATCCAGTCCCATTTATTTATTCTTTCATTACTTAATTCCTTCATTTCTTCATGTATTAAACATATAGCACTTAACTATGTGTCAGATTTTATTCTAAGCACTTTATAAATATTAACTCATGACTAACTTTGAATTTAGTCAGGACTACACTGGAGTTTAGAATATTCTAAATACTCAATTCACTGGCTTCTCTTACAGGTATAGGTGGTTATGTAATGGAGTTCTGAGCAAGAAGATTAAGCTTTGGCTATGGCTTTCAGAAACTCTGTTGTCCTTTTGATAAAAAGGGACAGGTTTGGCTGGCGTGGTACTTTTCTCTTCAACTTTTGCTCTTCCATATTCCTTCATCTTCCTACCTGGAATGTATTTATAATGCCCAGAGGTCCAGCAGCCATGTTGAAAGAATAAGGATAAAAGCCACATGCTGGGGATGGTGTACAGGCAGGCAGAAGGAGCCTGAGTCCCTGATGGCAGTGTCGACTCTGTGTACTAGCCTCTGCTGTCCACCCCAGACTTCCTATTTCATGAGAAACAAGGCTTTACTTGCCCAAGTCACTGTTAGTCAGGTTTTCTGTAGCTTGTAGGTACAATTTAACAATTGTAGAATTTAACAGTTCTACAATTAACAAAGGTAGAATTTAACAATTCTAACTGTTAAACTCTCTTTGGGCTTCAGTTTATTCATCTGTAAAATGAGAACTGTATTCTCTGAATGAGGGGATTGTTAGGATTCAACAAGATAGAGCATCTGCAACACGAAGTACATAATATTGTTCAATAAACTCTAGTTCTGCTTGCCATATGGGCATATAATTTTCTCTATTTCAGCACACATGGGGGTAGGGATAAGGGTAGGATGTTAGATAATCTTGATTGCCACTAACATTTTATACTCATTTGGTTAGCTTTTAAACTATAATTATCTATTCTTTTTTTTTTTTTTTTGTCTTCATTTCCCCTGCAGACATTGCTATGAGACACAGCAACTGCCCACTCAATGTGAAGTCATGCCAAATTTGCTTCTTAAAACTTCTTATATTCCCTTCAAGGGAAGAGGAATGGTAGTGTTCAGGTGAGACCAGAGAATGGGCCCTGCTGTGTTTTTGAAAATATATGCTTGGATGTTGGAATGATCTGTTTTTGAGTCCCATCTCTTCAGTGTATAAACTGTGTGACCATATTGGCAAGTTGCTTACCCTTTCTGAGCCTCAGTTCCCCACCTGAAGACAAAAAGGATAAAGCCCACCTCTCAGGCTCCTTGTAAATGTTAAATAAGTTAATGCCCTTGGATGCCCAGTGTCTGGCCTTCAGAGGGGTTCTATAAGCATTCCTTTCTTTTAGCCTACTTTTCAGTTTTTTTCTCTCAGCCAATAGTTAGGCTCTTTTTGCTCCTGTCAATGTTTGTGGCACAATTCCAAGAATTTTCTTAGAGCACACTGTCCCAAGTGGCCAGAGAAAAGAAGGATGTCTCTGTGTTGGACATCTTCAGATGGAGCTCCATTATGATAAAGCTTAAATATTACTATAACGTCTCTCCAAAGGGATTCACGCTAAGTGATGTTTTGTACTGTGGGACAATGGATTTCATTTGTGGAACAGAAGATAAAAAGCTTTGAGCATCGAAATTTCTCTTAGATGCAGAATCCTAATAAACACTGCATTCTGGAGAGATTGAAGTTTAGGAAACAAAATGGAAATGCAGGCAGAAAAAAATGCCAAGTCTGAACTTCTCTCCTATGTCGTCCCTCATTGGCTTAGGTGGAGAGTTGCTCTGTCCGAAATAACCATTGGCATCGCAACACTTGCAAGTGAGTAACCCAAACAGATATTGGAGAATAACACGTATCTTTAAGCGGTTTTCCTCATCTGTAGTGATGCATGGGGCATGGAGTGAAAAGTGACAGAAAAAAGTGGTTGAAATCACATCAAATGATGAAATTTCTAGAGGCTCAAAAGATAACAGATTTCTGGTCACTTATTGAAATTCTGAGAGACAGCCAGATATCATCAGTGTTACTGAAATGGAGCAGGACCCTATGGTCCTTGTCCCCCCGCCCCCATCTCCTCAGCCTGCCTTTTGTCTGTGGGAAAAAATTTAGCCAAAGAATAAGTTTAATCAGAGAAGTGAGAAAATGCAGAAACAGAGGAAAACAGTCAAAGGAGACCAAATAATAATAGTTTAGTCATTAAACATAGTCAAGGACCTTTAGTTCCTCCTTAAGGGCTATAGATAATATTCTGAGCTGATCCTGTGAGCTGTCTTATAGATACTGAAACCCCCACCAGGTGGGAGAAGTTGACTACATGATGACCAGGCTGTAGCCATGACATAAGCTGCCACAGTTTCAAGAATTGGCCTCAAAGAAATGGATACAAACCAATGCTGGAACTGAAGATTAACTGTACCTAAAACAGTCAAGATGATGCTGGTCAGACCACCAATGACCAATTTCAAGATGACTGACAGAGCTGATTGTATTGTTTCTGCTAGCCCCCTCCCTCTGTCTATAAAAGCTCTTGCCCCCTGATTGTCGGGGCGGGGCGGGGGGGGGCTGGCGGTAGTTGGTCTTTGGACAGGTGACCGCCCTCCCCCCCTCCCCCGCTCCCCGGTTGCCGGCCTCCGAAATAAAGCAGCTTTTCCTTTCCTACCAACACTTGTCTCTCGAAAATTGGCTTTTGAGTGGCGAGCAGCCAGACCTGGGTTCAGTAACATTACCTTAAGAGGCAGTGACCTCATGCGGTTACAAAAATACCCAGGGACAGAGAGAAATATTTAGAACTGTCTCCAGATGGAAAAGCTGCTTCTGAAAAAAGTGGGTTCTTTTGCATCAGATGAATTGTAGAGGGTATATTTGTCATATCAGTTTAAACTAGTGCTTTTGATTTTCGTAGCAGATGGAGGTCTGTTCAGTGGGCACCTTCTCTAGGGCTGAGACTCTGACAGCCACTTTCTGCTAGATAACCCTCCCGCATTGGGAAGAGATGACAGGACCAGACTTAGACATCCAGTCCAAGCTGGATCAGTCATATTCTTTGTCAGATAATTTAAAATGTGAAAAACAGAAACCAGAAAGTGGGCTCTGAGCCAAGGCAATGGCAGATTTCTGGATGGAAGTTTTAATGACCTCTAAACCCGAGGTCCTTGGAGGTTCTCACCCTTTCTGAGACTTGTTATAGGAGATCTGCTTGGAACATTCTCTACCCTTGTGCCACACAGATCTACTTTTCCACACAGGTTTGGGAAACAACTCTTCCATGGTTTCTGCAGCCTTTCTTCTTGAGGGGAATTTCAAAAAGAAGGAGGTCACTGAGATGAACTGTAACTCCCGTCGCTGCAGTTGATCTAGGGGCTGCCACTGATACTCACTTTCTCCTCCTTTATTATCCATTCTTAAATTCTCTTTACTCTCAGCTGTCACTTTGGCAAGTCTGTGTGGCTTACCTGGTACTGTGACCAAACCTTCATTCTTTTTTTAAAAAAATTTATTATATTTTTGGCTGCTTTGGGTCTTCATTGCTGCACACGGGCTTTTCTCTAGTTGTGGCGAGCGGGAGCTACTCTTGGTTGCGGTGCATGGGCTTCTCATTGCAGTGGCTTCTCTTGTTGTGGAGCACGGGCTCTAGGCACGTAGGCTTCAGTAGTTGTGGCATGTGGGCTCAGTAGTTGTGGCACACGGCCTCAGTAGTTGTGTCTCACGGGCTCTAGAGCACAGGCTCAGTAGTTGTGGCGCACGGGCTTAGTTGCTCCATGGCATGTGGGATCTTCCTGGACCAGGGCTCGAACCCGTGTCCCCTGCATTGGCAGGCAGATTCTTAACCACTGCGCCACCAGGGAAGTCCCAAACCTTCATTCTTGAATGATCTGAACACTTGATAATCATACCCTTCCCAGTTTAGGGTGTTAAATGTGTGTGCTCACAGTTATTCTGAGGCAAGAGAGTACCCGGAGACACCCAGTGGATTACTAGGTTCAACATATATTTCTCCCAAGCCCTATCTCCTCCTGCTGATGAGGGTAAACTACTCCTTCCAGTATGGTGACTCCTCTTTTCATCTACTGGCCTCTGGACACAAGGAGTCCAGATGGCCCTGGAGGAGTCTGTATTTTGTAATTCAGTAGAATGAACCTGGTGATGTCTACTTATAAGAGTTTGCCCCCTCTTGGGACCAATATCTCCAACCTTGCATTGCCCAGAATTAAAGGGGCAGAAAGCACAAGGTCCCCCTGTGGGTCATTGGGAGAGAGGGTCATTGGGAGAAAGGGTAAGACTTCTACTCTTTCATTCCCAAACCCATATATTCCTTCTGCTGGGGAGACAGTATCATATAGTGATCTCTAACTTAGTAAGTTTACTGTATCTTGAAGGATGACACCCCATCCTTTTAGAGTGTTTCTTCCAAGCTGGCACTTTATTTGTGCCTTTAGAAGCTGTTCTAGTGTTCTGTGAAGCTAACTGACTACTTTTGGATGGTGTAGTATGTGATATGACTAGTAAATCCCATAGTCATGGGTCCACTCCTACACCTCTTTTGCTGTAAGTGGGTCCCATCTTTGTATGCTATGCGATATGGAATTTCATGCTTGTGGACTAGAAATTCCATAAATCCCCAGATAGCAGTGCTGGAATAGGCTCTCTGTGAATGAAAGACAAATTCATACCAGAAATAACAGTTCCTTTAGGTCTGTGAGGCACATCCTTATGTTTGCCACAACTTCTTAACTTGGACTTTGAAGCTACTAAACCTCATTTTTTGAAGCCCAATTTTCCCACTACTGTATTTCATGAAGCCTGTATTCTGGTTAGGTTATGGACTTTCCTGCTGTGTGCCTCAACACAAGTTTGAATAAGAGAAAGGGAAGAAATGTAACTCACATTTATACTATGCCTCATGAATCAGGATTTAGCTTTACCATCCTTTTTGTTTATTTGCTCACTTACTTGTACATTTGTTTTACAGACAAGGAAACTGAACTTAGAAAGAAATTCTACTGCGTTACAGACTTGCATGTCAGGAAGCTATGTAGAGTTATTCAGGGTGAGACAAGTAGTAAATGCTTTCCGATAACTCTCATAATCTTGGCTTTCTGTTTTACAAGGTTATCCCCAAAGGAGGCTTGAAGATTTTTCTTCTTCTCCTAGAGAAAATAGCTCTTTTCCTAGATCAGAACTTTGAAAATTTTTGGTTTTCTTTTTGCATGCAGAGTTTTGGAAAACTGGTCAACCAAGGTGAGACTGAAAACTCCCTATGATTCATGGAAAATATTAGCATAGTCCTATATGGAAATAAATGTACATTTTCTCCAGAGTTCAAAGGACTTACTTACCATATGGTTTGATCTGCTGAACCTATATTGGAAGAATATCCCCTCTTCTTTCACGCCTTTTTTTCCTCCATGCTTTTGCTATATGAAATCAAGCCCTGAGTTTTGTTTTGATATAACTCTAATTGGAGCCATGCTTTTACTGAATCTAATTTCAGTTGGAACTAATTACAGGGGAAAAGGTCATAGCTGTACTGAGTATTACTCTGCTCACAATATATTGGCACCATATAACACTAACTCAACTTTTATAGAGATACAAATGAAGATAAGAATAAACGACCAAAACGTTCTGCATCTTCCTTTTCTTTAAATCAGTAGGGAAAAATCCATACATAGTTATTGACAAGAAAACCTGTCTTGGGTATGAATAAATACAAGCTTTTTAGTTGATTTGTGTCTGTTTCCTGACAACAGTCTGGGAATTGCCAAGTAAGAGATGTATTTTGTGCCTATTGAGCTTGAAATGATGATACAATTGTGTTTCAACTGCTGTACCATACTCATTTATATAAAATGCTCTTTTATAATAATCTGGCAGTCTGTAGGGAGAAAAGAAAAAGACAAATACCATTCATTTTTCTGGGGGAAAAAAGAGGGTGGGATAGGGAGGATGGGAGGGAGATGCAAGAGGGAGGGGATATGGGGATATGGGTATATGTATGGCTGATCTACTTTGTTATACAGCAGAAGCTAATGCACCATTGTAGAGCAGTTATACTCCAATAAAGATGTTGAAAAGAAAAAAAAGAAGACATTTAAGTGCACATGTGAGAGTAACATTTATCCAAACTGAGAGTAAGTCTTTGACTTCTAAATAGTTATGTGATATCTTGGCTAGTGCTGTTACCTTTCAGAACAGGTAAGATTCATTTTCCTTACCAGGCTCACACTGGATTCTTATTAATATGCATCTATTAGAGCATTCCTTATCTCTGTTTGCTCACCAATGGTTATTGTTCTTCTCTGCTGTTTCATACAAGTCAGTGTAAGTTAGTAATACGATTTTGGTGTCAGGGTAAGAGTGTTATGGAATACAAAGCAGCATCAGAATATACTATGGTTTCTGCAGAAATTTGTTTTCATCTGTTATCTAGCTCTAAGTGGTCATATAGATAATTTCCCTGGGAAAATTTGAAGTGTACATGTGTAATGATCTGCCTTAGTTCTCCAGTGTGATAGGGAACTGACCCAGTATGAGAAAACCCAGATCAGATTAAGCATGTTTCCTAACCTTCTTCTCCATATGACCGTCTATGCAAATTGCTATCCTGATCTTTTTTGGTGGTGTTGAGAGCACTATTTACTTGTCAAAAAGGAATGAGAGGTTGGTATCCTTGACTCTCAACTACCAAATGCAAGTAAATTAAAGAAAAATATCAGTGACTTCCAGCAATGTATCAGGGTTGGGAATCATTTGTCCTGGAATGCCAATGATGTAATATATACTTTTAAGGAAGTATATTAATATTAGAGGCTGCATGAAGGCTCTGGGATAGCCATTTAAAAAATCATTTCTGGGCTTCCCTGGTGGCGCAGTGGTTGAGAGTCCGCCTGCCGATGCAGGGGACACAGGTTCGTGCCCTGGTCCGGGAAGATCCCACAGGCCGCGGAGTGGCTGGGCCCATGAGCCATGGCCACTGAGCCTGTGCGTCCGGAGCCTGTGCTCTGCAACAGGAGAGGCCACAACAGTGAGAGGCCCGCGTACCGAGAAAAAAAAAAGAAAATCATTTCTTAAATCTAAATATAAACGATAAAATATTTTCCTTTAAACTAAGACTTCACAGCTTTGAAAATATGTATGCCATCCAGATGTTAGGTCTATTCACACTTCCGAGTACCCAGATAGTAAAGACTAAAATATATGCAGTGGTGGAAGGAATGGAAGACCCATCAGAGTCAAATATTGCTATGCATTCTTATGAAATTACTAGCTAAAAGGCCCATTGCCTTTGTAAATTTATTTATATATTTATTTGTTTAAATTTGTCTGCCCACTGCTCCACACTGCGTATCTTAAAAAAAAGAGCATAACATGTGAGTGATTAATGGATCTAGAGCCACCACCCAGGCTCACTACTTGAACAGGAGCCATCAGTTAGTTAGTGGAACAGCCCAATTCTCTCTGCGGATCTGATGTTCCTTGGTCCTGTACAGAGCATGTTTAACTCCAAGCAGTCAAATATAGATCCCAAGGAACAATCACGCCCTGCTATGGTGCAATAATTTACAGATTATCCCGTGAGGTCCCTCTCTGAGTCTTCTGGTCCATATAAAACTGTGAGTTATAGTTGTATGTATTAATTCAAATGAGCTAATTGCTATCTCCTGGTAATAATGAAGCCATTAATCAGGATAGCTAAACATAGTTCTAGTAATTTCATGAGAGAGGGGAAACTTACAAAAGAGTCATACTGCACCAGGGTCCTATAACCCCATCTTCTGCCACTCAACACACTGACATTTTGTAATGCTAACATGAGTAAAGAATAATCATAATACTTAGCATTTATATAGCTCTTAACAAACATGAGTTAATTAATCCTCATGCCACCTCTGAAAGGCAAGCACTGTGTCTATTGTTATCCATACCCTGCAAAGCCTGGAACTGGAAAAATGTTAAGAGATTCTCAGAAAGGTTAAGAGACTTGCCAAAGGTCACAAAATAAGATAGTAATAGAAGTTAAATTCCAGCTGAGACATCATGCCATGCAGACATGTGGCCTCTTACAGGTTTGAGGACCCATTAGGAATATGAGGCCAGCCTGGACTATGAAACACTCAGTGGTGTTGTGGAGAAAATACAGTTCAGTAGCCTGAAACAGGTGACTTGTACCCATCAGTATGTGATCAGAGGAGAGAAGCAATGCGATCTCGATTTCTCCATCTCCCTTGGCAGGAGAGAATGTGTCCTGCATAGCAGCTTCTTTCTCTTTTCTGCTCTTCTGAAATTACAGAATGAAATGTGCAAAGCTCTTAAAAACTGCCCCAAAGTTTAGAGGCTCTCAAAATTTCACTGCTCTTCTCTGGGCTAGTGTCAGCCTAGTAGAAACCCCCACTGAGGTATAATATAAGAGGGGTGCCAAGTTTCACATTTGTAGGCCCACAGAACCTCAAGAGGAATGATAATTATCTGGCTCATATATCCTACTTGCAAAAATACACACACACACAAAAAACAAAAGCAACAATGAAAAAACCAAAGACAACTAAACAAAAAAATCCCTTAAAGTTTCAAATGTGGGAAATTGTCTTGATTTAAATAAGGAATATGCTTTTTAATGGTCACCAATTCACATGAGCTAGTAATATATGTTAAATACATTCTAAACTAAAAACTACCTTTCAGAGGTAAAAAGGTTGAGATAAAGCAAGGGCTGAGCTCATGGGAGGAACGAGAAAATGTTTGTTAAATTAATACAAAATCAGAGTTACAATTAACATAAAATCATCTATGGGTCTGCTAAATCAAATACAAAAACTCAGACTCTACTTTCTCAAAAATAATTTTTTTCTACAGTTCTTTACCATTACAAATTAACAGTCCTAGAATAAAAATGTTCAGTTTGATGTTCTGAAAAGGAAAACTTGCCTCCCTTAACAATACTAGTACCTGGAACATAGACAGAAAAAATAAAACCTTCAGACTAGGAAGGTCAGATGGAAAAGGTAGCTCTAACTCTCTCTCTTGAGATAGGAGATGTCAGCATACAAATTTCCGGAGAATACCACCTGCTACCCTGGCCCACGCCCTTAAAATACTTTGTGGTGATGTGTGAAAACCCCTTGTTTTGTAGAGCAAAAATGAGGTGATCTGAGTCTTTTAAAAAAGCCTTTATAAAAGAGAAAGGGAAAGCAGAGACAGATTAAACCATGAAACTACAGGAAGCAAGAAAATCCACCTACCACTCAAGCTACAACGACATTAAGAAAAATCCACTAGTTTACAAAGCCTAAGTGATCTATCACTGTTTTGCAGCTCTAAATAGCTGGCACTTCTTTCCAGGCATTTTGCCTGCATTGCATCTCAAGATCACATACTTCAGATGAGGTAGGTCTGGAACTACTTGTGAAAGCTATCTTGGTTGGTTAATAGTCCACATTATCATCTATTCATTAAAATAGAGATATATATTCTTAGCAGAATCTAATATAACTGAAGCATTCAAATGTTTATTTTAATCTATTGGTCACTCGTATATAGAAGAAATATTTAGAATTGAAAATAATGAATTTTTCATTAAAATGCCACTTCTTTTGGTTTGCTGGAGATTGATAAGGCATCTTAGAAAAAGGACTGGATCTGGCAACAACAGTCCACTAAGCATGGTGAGTAGTATTAGAAGCCAAGCATATCCATGGGCTAAACTACTGCCCTTGCTTTGTAGTGGGAGAATATACTACGTAAGTACAAGCATACTAGCTGTCAGGAGAGAAACATCCAGGAAGAAGCTCACTGTGAATCCGCACTTTGATGGCAATCTTGAATTGTTCATGGTAAACTTTTAAATTATTTTTCTGTATTCAAACATGGGCTGCAACTTAGAATGACTTTAAACGAGACAGTTGTGATTTTGTGTGAAATCGTCATAAATCAATGCAGTTCCTCTTAGGCATCAACACACATTCTTAATCATCTTGTAATAAATCATTCAGAGTTGAAGGGAAAGGTGGCACTTTATAATCAAATAATAAAACATTGCTTCATCTCCCCACATGTTTTGTATTAACCAGCATCCAGCTTCCCTGCATTTAAGTGCTTTATGGTGCTTTCATCTGATAGGACAGAAATGTATATGAATCGTTAGCATTCTTGGGCTGAAGGCAACAGGGTACTCACTTTCAATTCTGAAAAGGCTCTCTCTCAAAGGTGACATACATTCATTATGCTCTGATGCCTTGCCTATGTAAATTAGTAATCAGATATTCTAAATGGGTAATGGAAAATAATTTTACCTACTACTAGCATCCTAAATCATAGTCATAAGGTTTAAAAAGTCTGATTGGGGAGTTTTGTTAAAATATCTTCCTAAGTGTTATTTTGGTACATTTTCCAAGTTATTAAATCTTCCATAAGCATATGAAAAAAAAATATATGTCTCAATTGGATACAAAATTCTTTATGCTCAATTTAGTCAACTTCTTCCTGAGATGAGCTAGTAGAATGAATGAACTTTAATAAACTGATTGGCTCCTTGGTCACATGATTGCTGTGTTAATCATTTTAATATGTTGTCTTCTATGGGTATTTTTTTTTAACATCTTTATTTTACAATGTTGTGTTAGTTTCTGCTGTATAACAAGGTGAATCAGGTATACTTATACATATATCCCCATATCCCCTCCCTCTTGTGTCTCCCTCCCACCCTCCCTATCCCACCCCTCTAGGTGGACACAAAGCACCGAGCTGATCTCCCTGTGCTATGTAGCTGCTTCCCACTAGCTGTCTATTTTATATTTGGTAGTGTGTATATGCCAGTGCTACTCTCTCACTTCATCCCAGCTTACCCTTCCCCCTCCCCGTGTTCTCAGGTCCATTCTCCACGTCTGTGTCTTTATTCGAGTCCTGCCCCTACATTCATCAGTACCATTTTTTTTTTTTTAGATTCCATATATATTTGTTAGGATACTATATTTGTTTTTCTCTTTCTGACTTATCTCTGTATGACAGACTCTAGGTCCATCCACCTCACTACAAATAACTCGATTTCGTTTCTTTTTATGGCTGAGTAATATTCCATTGTCTATATGTGCCACATCTTCTTTATCCATTCATCTGTTGATGGACACTTAGGTTGCTTCCATGTCCTGGCTATTGTAAATAGAGCTGCAATGAACATTGTGGTATATGACACTTTCTGAATTATGGTTTTCTAAGGGTATATGCCCAGTAGTGGGATTGCTGGGTCATATGGTAGTTCTATTTTTAGTTTTTTAAGGAACCTCCATACTGTTCTCCATAGTGGCTGTAACAATTTACATTCCCACCAACAGTGCAAGAGGTTTCCCTTTTCTCCACACCCTCTCCAGCATTCATTGTTTGTAGATTTTTTTTTTTTTGTGGTACACGGGCCTCTCACTGTTGTGGCCTCTCCTGGCTCCAGATGCGCAGGTTCAGTGGCCATGGCTCACGGGCCCAGCCGCTCCGTGGCATGTGGGATCTTCCAGACCGGGGCACGAACCTGTGTCCCCTGCATCAGCAGGTGGACTCTGAACCACTGCGCCACCAGGGAAGCCCTGTTTGTAGATTTTTTGATGATGGCCATTCTGACTGGTGTGAGATGATACCTCATTGTAGTTTTTTTTTTTTTTAACATCTTTATTGGGGTATAATTTCTTTACAATGGTGTGTTAGTTTCTGCTTTATAACAAAGTGAATCAGTTATACATATACATATGTTCCCATATGTCTTCCCTCTTGCGTCTCCCTCCCTCACACCCTCCCTATCCCACCCCTCCAGGCTGTCACAAAGCACCGAGCCAATATCCCTGTGCCATGCGGCTGCTTCCCACTAGCTATCTACCTTACTACGTTTGTTAGTGTGTATATGTCCATGACTCTCTCTCGCCCTGTCACAGCTCACCCTTCCCCCTCCCCATAACCTCAAGTCCATTCTCTAGTAGGTCTGCGTCTTTATTCCTGCCTTACCCCTAGGTTCTTCATGACATTTTTTTTCTTAAATTCCATATATATGTGTTAGCATACGGTATTTGTCTTTCTTTCTGACTTACTTCACTCTGTATGACAGACTCTAGGTCTATCCACCTCATTACAAATAGCTCAATTTCGTTTCTTTTTATGGCTGAGTAATATTCCATTGTATATATGTGCCACATCTTCTTTATCCATTCATCCGATGATGGGCACTTAGGTTGTTTCCATCTCCGGGCCACTGTAAATAGAGCTGCAATGAACATTTTGGTACATGACTCTTTTTGAATTTTGGTTTTCTCAGGGTATATGCCCAGTAGTGGGATTGCTGGGTCATATGGTAGTTCTATTTGTAGTTTTTTAAGGAACCTCCATACTGTTCTCCACAGTGGCTGTTATTTGTTATTGTCTTGAAGCTCTTGCATACTCTGTTCTTTTTTTTTTTTTTTTTTGACTCTTTCTCTGCATTTCAGTTTGGATAATTTCTATGACCTAACTTCAAATTCACTGATTCTTTCCTCAGTTGCCTAGAGTACTGATGAACCCACCAAAAGCATTATTTCTTTTACCATTTTTCCCTAACATTCCATTTGATTCTTCTAGTTTTCATCTCTCTGTTAAAATTCTCCATTTGTTCATTTATATTTTTCACCTTTACCACTGGAGTTAAAGCAAGTTACTTTTCATTCCTTGTCTTAAGGACTTAAGAAATTTTAAATTCTTTGTCTGATATTTTGAACTATCATGAGTCTAATTCCATTGATTATTTTGTCTCTTGACAATGGTTTTTTGTTTTTTGTTTTTTCTTTCTGATCTTGAGTCTCATCACTTTTGGTTGAATGGGAGATATTCTCTGTAGAACAGTAGAGACTAAGGTGTATGCCAGGAAAGAGACATAGCTCTTTTTCTGTTAGGCTATTAGTGTGTGGAGTTCAATTAATTTACCCAGGAGGTGTGCTGGGTTTGTGTTTTGTTGTTACAGTGGTTCCTCTCAGTAAATCACTGGCTTCAAATTCCTTTGATTACTTTCTGCTTAGGTTGGGGTTGGGTATTGGAGGGCTTCTCTCAGTTCTTCTGTTCTACTCTAGATTTAGACTTCTCTTATCAGTATGAACATCAAGAGAGCTTTTCCGTAAATTTTGTACCTTTCCCCTGAATTAGACTGCTGTTATGTGTGACTTAGTCGTTGCTACCTGGTGGTATGTGTCGGTGGGGGGGGAGGGATTCTGTCTCATTGTAGCCTCCGTCTTAGGCACACCCATTGTTTCTTGGTCTTGAAGATGAGGATTTTTCAGTGATTCTGCCCTTACCTAGTGGGTAGCATTAGGGTGTTTCTAATGGTAGGTCTAAGATGGAGTCTTGCCCCTTCTTGAGGCAGAGGATTATTATTAATTATTGTTTCCTTCCAGTTGCTTCAATGGGTCTTCACCTGTGCTGTGTGGGCCGCAGGGTTTCCTGCTTATGACTTTTGTTTTTTAGGGGAGATAGGAGAGAAGGATCCGTATGGGGCTTTGTGCCTTTCCTGCAGTGAATTGCTGCTCCTTTCTGCCAGGCCAGCACCAGTCAGGGAAGCTATCTCTGGTTTCCCACTCTACTCCCATTTTTCTCACGAGCATGGCATTAGTTTGTTAGGCTTGCCACAACAAAGGACCTCAAACTGGGTCACTTAAATAGCAGAAATTTATTGTCTTGTGGGCTAGAAGTCTAGAAATCTATCATCAAGGTGTTGGCAGGTTTGGTTCCTTCTAAGGTCTGTGAGGGAAGGATCTGTTCCACACCTTTACCTGACGTGTAGGTGGCCACCTTCTTCTCATGTCTCTTCATATCGTCTTCCCTCTATGTGTATCTCTGTCCAGATTTCCCCTTTTTATGAAAACACTGGTTATACTGGATTAGTGCTCACTGTAATGACCTCGTTTTAACTTGATTATCTCTATAAAGACCCTGTCTCCAAATAAGGCCACATTCTGAGTTACTGGGGATTATGACTTCAACATATAAATTTTCAAACCATAACAAGCACCCATTAGGTTCTATGGGGAAGAATCTAGAAATGGACTACAGACACTCACTGTGTCTGTAGCTCCTAGGGGTTCTATCCTTCAGCAGTTTGGTAACAATTTTAACGGAAATATTTTTACCTGCTTCTATGGTGGCTTTGTCTTTGTCAAGTGCTGTGTCTTAGGTAAAGCAGTGCTGTGTTTTCATCTCTCCTCGGAGATATCTGTCTTTCCTTAGGCTACTTGGTTGCTGTGACCACAGCTCTCCAAAAAATTTGACAGAAGTTATAGTTTTGTTTATTATCCGGCTTTTCCTTATTGTTAGGTGGGAGTGATACTCTTTCCAGATTTACACATACTAAGGGAGAGAAGGTGACACTTTAAAAATCTGTTTACAATTTTTCATTACTATATGAATAAATACAGTTGATTTTTATGTTGATCTTTTTAAAAAATTTAATATATTTATTTTTGGCTGCATTGGGTCTTCATTGCTGCACGTGGGCTTTCTCTAGTTGCGGTGAGTGTGAGCTACTCTTCGTTGTGGTGTGCAAGCTTCTCATTGCAGTGGCTTCTCTTATTGTGGAGCATGGGCTCTAGGTGCACGAGCTTCAGTAGTTGCAGCACGTGGGCTCAGTAGTTGTGGCTCGCGGGCTCTAGAGCACAGGGTCAGTAGTTGTGGTGCACGGGCTTAGTTGCTCCATGGCATGTGGGATCTTCCTGGACCAGAGCTTGAACCCGTGTCCCCTGCATTGTCAGGCAGA
The DNA here is from genome assembly GCF_937001465.1 of Orcinus orca. Taxonomy (NCBI): domain Eukaryota; kingdom Metazoa; phylum Chordata; class Mammalia; order Artiodactyla; family Delphinidae; genus Orcinus; species Orcinus orca. The sequence continues at coordinate 26,119,108 of NC_064578.1, read as the reverse complement.
TTCTTAACCACTGTGCCACCAGGGAAGTGCCTATGTTGATCTTTTGGGTAGACTTCCTTGGGTTTTCTATGAAGACAATCTTATAATTTGAAAATAGGGTTAGTTTTATTTCTTCTTTTTCAATATATATATTATTATTTATATTTATACATTTATCTGTTTATCTACCTATCTTGACTAGTTGCACTGGCTAGGACCTTCAGTATAATGTGGAATAGAAGTGGGGAGGGTGAATATCCTTGTCTTGTCCACTCTGCAGAAAAGTGTTCAGCCTTCACCATGACGTATGATGTTAGCTGACCCGGGTTTTTCCTAAATGCCCTTTATTAGCTTAAAGAAAGCTTTCTTCTATTCCTAGTTTGTTGAGGGTTATTTACCATGAATGGATGTTGACTTTTGTCAAATGCTTTTTGACAAGGCATTTTCAACCTGGTTGATTCTTCTTACTTCTTGAGAAGAAATACTTGTACAAAAATTATAGAGTGACTTGAGTAAAACATTTCAGTAATGGCTATAATCCCAGGTTACCAGGAGTTTAAAATGACTGTTACTTCAGTCTCACCTTGTGATTTATAAACAATTATTTAGTATCAGTCAGGTTAGTAGGGTTTTCTAGTCAAGTGAGAGTTTTAGCTATAGAATTACCAAAGGGCTGCATTATAAATAAATGTCACCTCCAAAGTAGTCCTGGATGTGTTATCACAAAAAGCATTTTAGTAACTCTGTTTTTATTTTCTGCTATGTTTTGGGCATTGTGCTTGGTGTCTGGCATCCAGTATCTCATTTAGTCTTAACAAAAACTCTGAAAAATTGGTATTGATATCTTCAGGATATTACAAGGTTTAAGAGTATGAACACTGAAGACCAACTGCCAGGGTTCATATTTCAGCTCTACCACTTGCTGAACGAACACAAGCAAGTCATTTAACCTCACTTAATTCATTGCTTCACGTGTAGAATAGGGAAAAGAATAACAATATGAGTAGTTGTTAAGAGATTTAAAAGAAGCTCTTCAATATTACACCTTAACATATTTTCTGGTGCATTGTAAACACTACATCAAAGTTAGATATACATCCTGCTATCTTACAGATGAGGAAATGGAGAGATATGGAAACAAATTCATATAACTAATGTAAGTCAGAGTTTAGATTCAAATCTAAGCCTAGCTGCTTCCAAAGCACACCCTCCCTCCCCCCATCATGCTGCTGTTTTCTTATGTTCTGATTAGGAAGAGAATATTTTGCTAATATATAGTGTCATTATATATCCTAGTTTATGCCTGTTGTCTCAGTGCAATTATTAATTGTGCCCCCTTTAACTCTCATGATTGTCCATTTTAGATAATAATTTATATGATCACTTTACTAATAACCCACATTCTAATTTATGTTTCAGTGGCAAATTATTATTTTTATTTCTAAATTTTCCTGTGGTCCAGACTCTCCAACACACACACACACACACACACACACACACACACACACACACACACACACACACAGAATCTAGCCTACAGTGGATTTTGTAAGGAAGTTGCAGATACTATGTGTGTTTTGCATCTAAGACATTAATCACAATTTAGCAACTTCATGGCTTTATGCAGAGTAAACATACACCCTTTCAAAAATCTTATCTTTTAAAAAAAATGTATTTATTTGGTCACACCAGGTCTCAGTTGCGGCAGGCTGGCTCCTTATTTGCAGCTCGTGGCTCCTTATACTGACACAATTGCAAATCTGTTCCTCATGTTGGGAGTGCTATACCAATTCCACATGAATGGATACACATTGAAGTTGACCACTGTTGAAGTGAATTTGGGCTATTAATAAAATGCTATTGGTTGTCCAAACCAGAAAAATATGGTCTAGTAGATAATTAGAGTCTATGAATGGTTTCTAGGTGTGATTCTTTTGGGGACTTGTTTCAGAGAGAGGAAGATAAAGGCTATGAGGTATTTCCAACATAAGGTTTTGCCCCTTAATGGGAATTTAGCTCATATCTGACTTTTCTTAGTATTTTCTTAGTAGTTCTATAGATCAATATTATTAGTCCTTTAAATAAACATTCTTATTGTGAGGAAAAGTATCTTCCTTTGTTGCTTTCACTTTTAAACATACAGTATAACTGAAGTGTCTGTGCATATGTCATAAGTGAAATGTTTGCGTTAGCGAGGCTCAAAGTGAGAGCCAAGAATTTTTTTTTTTTTTTTTTTTTTTGCGGTACACGGGCCTCTCACTGCTGTGGACTCTCCTGTTGCGGAGCACAGGCTCCGGATGCACAGGCTCAGTGGCCACGGCTCACGGGCCTATCCGCTCCGCGGCATGTGGGATCTTCCCGGACCGGGGCACGAACCCGTGTCCCCTGCATTGGCAGGCGGACTCCCAACCACTGTGCCACCAGGGAAGCCCGAGAGCCAAGAATTTTATTTTCCATAGACGCTAAATCTTTATAGAGACCCAAATTCAAACAATTTTATTTTTATTCCTTTGAGGCTTGGTGCTATTCACACCTTTATATTCCTTATAGCCAGTATTTTATTTTACAATGTATATTTCAGTCTCAAGATAGTTAAATTAATTCCTTTTATACTACATTTTATGAACACCTGTTTTCAATTGTCATTGGAGGCCTACCATAAGCCATGTGTTTAGCCTTTTGCTCACCCAGTCATATTCAGTAAAAAAAATAGACTTTCAACGGAAGAAATCCCCTGTGGAGTAGGAAACACAGCTGTTTTATCGTACTAGACAGCCTGCAGAGAGATACTATTTTCCTTGGGGGAAAGGACACTCAAGTTTTGAGAATCTAGGTACTGCACCATTGGGGAAAAAGATGAAAAGAAAATAGACCATCCTTTTCAATTCTATTGTGCAGAATATAAAGAAACTCTTTGTTCAGATTTCATGTCCTCCTCCTCCTTTCTCAATCTTTAAGTCTTTTAAAATTCTACCCTTAACTAAATGGGTAAGCGGCAAAAAAAATTAAGCTTAAAAATATACCAGGAATACAGAATGAAGAGAGGTGATTGATCTTTGAGTAGGTATCCAACAGTGCAATGAAATTCTCAAGCAGGTTCCTTTTTATTTCAAAATGGGTTTGATTCAGAGAGATTTTATAGCTGCTAAATCATGTGGTTGGCAGAGATTGTGCGTGCTTCTTACAGTTACTTTGAAAGATGTCAGATTTGGCAAGGCAGTAAAAATACTGGGATTTACTGAGTTTGCTTTTTTTTTTTCTCTTCTAGAGAATGCTCTAAAATTCAGTGTGCTCAGAAGTAATACAGTACAATTCTGCAAAGTGTGCAGAATTGCAGATTTCACAGAAAGAGTGTGGCTTTCTCAGCCAGTGTGTTGCAACTACATCTTTGGCAAAAGCCTATGTTAGTTACAAAAGGCTCCTCTTTACCACCAGTGTACTTTCAGTGTCATTGCCATTGGCATCTGAAAGCTGCTCATTTCCAGCATGATAGATAGTTCCTGAACAGCCTTACTTTGTTCATCCAGAGAGGAGGTCTGAAGCAGCACTTCTGGCCAGGTAGGCATACCTACACGAGGCCACTACCCTATATTGGTGCAGTATTGATGCATCATGAGCATGGCTCTGGTTTGATGAATGCCTTGGTTTGATTATCAGTTCCACTGGTGACTTGCATAACCTTTCCAAGCCCCAGCTTTACTAAGTGTAAATGGAGGCAACAGACAATTTTATTAGGCTGCTAGGAGATTAAATGAGATACAAAGTGCTTAAGACAGATACATAAGTGTCAATAAATGCCATTATAACTATTGTCATTATGATGTTCAATGAATAGAATTTATTATTATTAGATTATCTCCAGTCCAAGAGAATAGATTATTATTCATAAAGTTCACATTTGTTTTCATGACACATATGATGCAATTGTTACTACTAAACTTATAATTACAATACCTCGCTTCGGTCTTGTCTGGAAGAAAGTGATACCCACTGTCTGTGAGTCCCTAAATGCTGTTCTGCTACCAATCAGATTCAGATTGCTATCTCTATTTGTACATTAAAAAAATTAGCTTTTTAAAGCTAATTTTGTTCCTAAAGCCAAGCTCATGGCCCCTTTGATAGATAAAATGTGTATTAATATACAACAATATATACAGTATAATTGAAGGATGCACCCAACTGGTGTGATCTAGGTAATCTGCTAAGAAATTGCTCATTCCTAGCAAATCATATATAAATCCATTCCTAAAATCCATTGGCATCTGCAGCTCAAAGAAGCCTTGATTATAGGACAGGAAATCAGAGTAGTGCTATAATTCAAAGCACTTCACTTTCTGATATCCAGAGCTCTATAAATGTGGCTTTTTAAAATGTATCTGCTATGTGCTAGTCAGTGTGACAATTTAAAATATTTTATCCTTAAAACAATCTTATCGTCCCCATTTCCAGATGAAGACACTTTCTTGTTTTAGAGGAAAATTTTGTTAATTAATGTGACCTTTGACCTTAACACTTTGAGATGCATTTATTCAGTCATTTATTCTCTTTCACATAGGAATAGGCTGTCTTATCAATTACTATAACCCTAGTGGCCAACACAGTGCCTGAAACATAGTACACGTTCCATAAATATTTTAAGTGTGTGCATAAATGCTAATATAGAGATTCTGAAGAACTATAATGTCTTCATTTTCTGTATCTGTTTTAAAACCTATCCCTAACTATAATAAAGTATACAAGCCCCTGGTTCCTTGAATGAATGGTAAGGATGGATTACGGTGCAAACCAAGACTGTTGAAGCTTCAGGGATTACTCCAAACTGTGACTAAACCTCTATTGTAGGACTAATGGGATTAGGCAGAAATTAAACCATCAAGGCAAGTAAGATGATGGAAGCATTTAACTAAATCTCCCAACTGTGCCAACTGGAATAAATATAAACGAGCAGGTCCAATGTTATAGACGGTTGATAGATAATTGAGGGGCAGATATTGTAGGCTACTTTCTTATTCTGTTTTCTTCATAAAAGTCCAAGGAATATGCTATAAAATGTAAATTGGTTTGTCCCACATTCTCACTTAAAATGCACTCGTGTCTTGTGGCATTTTTAATGTAACATAAGCGCTACCATGACCTACCACATCCTATATGATCTAGACTTTTTGCCGCCAAACTGTCCTCTCAGTTGTATACTCCAATCACACTGCTCTTTGCATCTCAAAATCTTTTTCTTATTGTTCCCTTACCTGGAATTTTTCACAGCTCTTTTCATTTCTGATCTTCAATTTCAGCTCAAATGTCACCCTCAGACCTTCCCAGGCTATTGCATCTAAATTGCCCTCCATCTTCAGACTCTATCACAGTGCCTTGATGATTTCAGCTTGTGATAAATGCAATGAAAGGAGTCATTTCTGACTAGGTGTCCTCCAAAATAATGAAGTCAACAAATAAGTTTTATGTGAGTGGGGGGCTTCTTTTTTCCCCCATATTTAAGACTGATAAAAGCCTAGAATTTGGTATGTTCTTAACAAATATTTGTGGTACATATTACTGTCTGAAGAATGCAATGCTGGGTACTATGGGCTGGCCTAAAATATGATAGATTTATGATTTTGACGATCTGATTGTTCTTAAAATGACAAGGGACATTATGCTGCTTGACAGTTAGGGATTGGTATCACAGCACAGAAAGCTGTGTGCCAAAACCTGTACAGAGGGGACCAGCAGCAAATGAAAACTTATGTTGGGGTTGAGGGCATGCAGATAATATAATCTGCCTGGACGACAGCCCTAAGAGAGGATTGTGATGGTTAATTTTGTTTTACTTGGCTGGGCCATGGTATTCAGATATTTGGTCAAACATTATTCTGGATTTTTCTGTGACGGTGTTTTTAGATGAGATTAACATTTACATTGGTGAACTTTAAGTAAAGCAGATTGCCCTCCTAAATGTGGGTGGGCCCCATCCAATAACTGAAGGTGTGAATAGAACAAAAGACTGACCTCCCCTGAGTAAAAGGGAATTCTGCCAGCAGACAGCCTTTGGGCTTGAACTGAAACATTGGGCTCTTCCCTGAGTCTCCAGCCTACTGGCCTACCCTGCAGATTTTGGACTTGATAGACTCCATAATCATGTGAGCCAATTCCTTAAAATAAATCTCTATACACATTCTGTTTGTTCTTTTTCTCTGGAGAACCCTGAAAAATACAAGGATACTGGGGTGAAGGATCCAAAAAGCTCTGAGAGGTTAGAGATAATTGCAATAATCATAGCAGAAGGCTTATCACAGTTGGTGAGACATTGGCTGGGGTGTTTCCATTTTGAAGTCCAGTAGGATAGTGGTCATACCTGGGAATCTGTCCAAATAAAGTAGTATTTCCCTTAGTGGCTTGGAAGTGTGCCAGAAAAGCTACAATTTAGAGAATGGTCAGAAACAGTAAGCAGCAAGCCATCAGATGGAGTTGATAGGACGCCACAGATACACTGTACAACTTTTCTGAGGAAAGATGAAATGGGAATCTGTAGTAGCAAAGATAAGGCTATCATCAGGGGCTATCTCACATGCTTTATATGCATTATCTTACTTAATGCCCTCAAGCAAGCCTTCAGGGTAGATGAGAATATTCCTGTATTACAAGTGAGAAAACAGCCTCAGAAGAGTGAAATTACTTTGCCAAATTCACATAGCTGGTAGGTGCTGGTGACAGGACTCACACCCAAGCATGCTGTTTCTAGCATGTGTCTTGGCCTGCTGTGGTGTTTCCTTTAGCACATTGGCTCTGAAAGACACTTGAGGGTAGGAGTTGGTAGAACTTCAGAACTTAGAAGGTCGTATGGAAGCACTGGATCCTTGGATTAAAACAAAACTATGTTTCATATTTTTAGTGCCTTCATTTTTGAAATGATTAGTATTATCAAGTGGACATAACATCTAGAATGATTTTTCACAGTTGAAATCTCTGACTGCATGAAATTTCATGTACTGTATTTCAGAGTGGTATATCCATTCCGTTCCACTGCCCTCTAGAAGATTGTGAGAAGTGTGCACATGAAGGGAAAAATGATACACACTATATCTCTTTAGGTATTAAAAGTACTTGAGTATAAGAAAATGTCTTCTTTTAAGAGGCCATGCATTCATATGAATCACCTCTCCCCATCTACTCTAATTAAACGTTGTACTGTATTTCTTCATTGTGAAGAAGTTCAGGAAAAATATGGACAGATATGTGCAGACTCAAATTTATTTTGAAAGGAAAAGCTGTCTCTCTGTCTCAATTTCTAGTACCTTTATTTCCATCCTGTGTGGCCTGTACCTTTGTCGCTTTGTCACCAGCATGGTTAGTGAGAAGTACAAGGAACATCGTTCAACTTTGTATTTGTCTCAGCTAGATTATAAGCAGAAACACAAAATAATATAGGTAGAAAAGTATTTTTAAATCTTGTGTTTCAGAAATAATACCTATCTCAATAATAGCATCTGAATGCATACCCACCATAAACTAGGCAGTGTTCTGGCAGAATTCAATATGTTGTCACACCTAATTCTCACAACAATCATGTTTCCTCATTGACTTATTTATAAATTGAGATTTGGAGAAGTTAATATGTTACCAACGTCACAGCCTCGGATAGGAATCTAACCAGGATTCAAACTCAAGCTTGTCTGTTCCTCAAGCTCATGTTTTTTCACTGTGAATATACCTCTAACTTGCTGAAATCTCTACAAAGACTTGTGCTGCCCAGCGATCCATGAGACAAGGAGAAAACTCCACGCTATTTCTTAGAACAGCGGATCCTTAAGTAACATGCAGTGAAAGAATTTGGGTATCAGAAATTCCAGCTGGGAGTGTGGCCAACCAGATGAGCTGAAGCCTCAGGGAGGCTGCATGAGAATTTGGACATTTTCTCATATTTTAACAAGAAACAGCAAATTTTCACACACAAAGAAATAAAATTTGACACATGCAAGAAGCCTGTTGTTGGGTCAAAAATTCTTCCCTGGGCTCTTCAGACATCTGTTTCCCAGCAACTCCTCGAGGTCAAAGACCATTTTCCCTTCTGGTTCCTAAATCTACAAGGCCATCTCAACGCTGTATCTAGCTGACGCCTCTTTGCAACTGGAACAGTAAACATATTTTCTCTCTTGTTGTCTCCTCATGCAGTTAGCTTCCTTCTGATGCTAGCTTGAGGGGTTATCTCTTTTTAGTCACAGCACAGGGCAATGTTTTTGTAGCCTTATTATGGAATTGTGTTCCATGTTTTCTCTTTCATCCAACAAGTGTGTCTAATAGAATTATAATACACAAGCCAGTCTTGCCATCCTGATGCTGTATTTCATGGTACATGAGACTGTGTGATGACTAGAATATCCTCCTGACCCAAAGATGTGATGGTTCTGTGACTAGGTTTGATTTGTATAGAAAAAACACTGGAATAACTACTTGATTCCTCTTCTTCCTGTCTTTCTCTCTCAAGATTTCTCAACAGTGGCACTATTGACATTTTGGGCTGGGAAATTCCTTGTCGTGAAGGGCTGCCCTGTGCCTTGTAGGGTGTTTAGCAGCATCCCTGGGCTATGATCCCAGTAGCACCCGCCCCCCCGCCCCCCGCCTCAGTTGTGACAGCCAGAAATATCTCCACATATTGTCAAGTGTTTCCTGGAAGGTAAAATAGTCCCTGGTTGAAATCATGGTTCCCTCTTTTTTCTCCCTCTTCTCTCTCTCTCTGTCTCTCTCTCACACACACACTCACACGCACACATACGCTAGCACTTTGAAGGGACAGGTTTCATACTAAAATTACCAGTTGTATGTGTGGTACTTACACGGTTTTGTGCATTTGACTATGGAAGAAATTCTTCTACATCCAAAAATACATGACTAGCTGTTTCTTTAAAGATAAAACTTGAGGTTTTGTAAATCCTTAGGCCTGTGCAAAACTTTGAAACCATCTGGAGTTGAACCAGCCCCAAAGCCTAACTCACCTGCCCTGGAACTTGCAGATGGAAAGCTTGGGGGGAGGAGGGACTGGACGTGGGAATCGTCTCAACTTTATAAACATGAAAGCTTAGGAATAAATTGCTTTTAGCTCCCAAACAATTCTGGCTTCTAGATTTCAATGCAAGGCAGTAATAAATGCTTCTTTCAGGTGCTCTCCACCCCACATAATGGCACAGGGTCAGAATACCAGCAGGGAGGTCCAAGGTGCAGAAAGGCAGTTTACAGATTAGTTGTACTGATGCCAGACAGGAAGAAGGGCCCGGCTTCCCTTGGGGTCTGGTGTGAATGGCAACCCTCTTCCTTCTCTGGGTGGGATTTTTTTTTTACACTTTAATACAAACTATGTATTTCAGAATGTGTGACTTTCCCAGAAGTTAACAGAATTTCAGGTCCATCATGTGTACTCACTTACTGAACTCCACGTAGCGGTCCTCAAGGCTTGAGTATGAAAAAAGTTCTGATTCTTGAATTCAAGTGGCTTGCACACCATTTTAGAAGACAAAAACCTGATGTATTATATCCTCTGAAGATTTTATTTTCACTAACTCAGTTTCTCCTTCCTTGAGGTAATTCTGTACTGAATAACAGTTCTATTTTGCACTGTTCCCACTCTCCTGTCACATATTTGTTTACCTGTCTATGTCTCTGTGGAGGCTAGAGTGATGATGTATTCAGATTTATATTCTCAGTGTCTTGCAAAGGTCTTGGCATGGGGTTAGCGGCACTCTCCGCTCCATTTAATGACAGAGAGCAGTAAAAGCTTTCTGAAACTCTTTACTCCTTGGAGCCAGTGTCACTCCTGCTTTCCTCTCTGGCCTTACTTTCCTTTTTTCTTTGTTTCCTTGGTCATTCCTACCCTATAAGACTCTTAGATACTGGACCTATAGAGATTTATCTTTGATTCTCCATTCTACTTACTTTGAATAATTCCCCTAAATGATCTAATCTGTTTTCATTGGTCTAACTGTAGACTGTTGATTCTCAAAGCTACTACCATCTGTCCTAACTTCCTTCCCAAGCTTTAGGCTTGTGAGCGCTTTGCTGGGTATATCCACCTAGCGTTCCAAAGAAATTTCAATTTAACACATTCAAAACTTGGTGGATATTATCTTTTCGTCAACTGTAGTTAACTTCTTTAGTATTAAATCTCAACTGATAGCCCTATCAGCTTCCTAGCCATTCAGTCCAGAAACATGTGGGTCACCATTAATTCTTCCTTCTCCCTCTTCCTGAATTCTGTATTGGATTTTCTGCCAAATTCTGCTGCTTTTAACTTCTAAATTTTGTTTTGTTTTGGTTTTGTTTTTTTGTCAAGGCTATCCTCCCTTCTCTGTTTGTATCATTACTGTCCTAGTAAATGTCTTCCTCATCTTTCAATAGTCTCTTACCATCTCCCTGACTCCGGTCTTGCCTGTCTTAAATTTAACCTTCTCACTGCAGCCAGAATGAGTTATCTAAAAAGTAAGTCCAACTCTGATGCATTCCTCCCCACTCTAGAAACTGATAGTCTGTGGAATAAAGCCCAACGCTCTTCACGTGGCACGACCTGGCCCCATTCTACTTCTCCAGCCTCACTTGTTATGACTTGTTCCAGTTACTATTGCTGTGTAACAAGGTACCCTATAGTTTAACAGCTTAAAATAGCCCTCTTATTATGCTTACAGATTCTGTGGGTCAGGAATTCACATAGGACCCAACAGGGGTTGCTTTTCTCTGATCCACATTCTGGGGATTCAGTTGGGAAGACTCACTGGCTAAGCTGACGAGAAGGCTGGTGGCTAGAAACTTCTAAAGACTCATATCTGTTAGAATGACTCAGATCAGAGTGCCTACATGTGGTTTGATTGGTTTATGGCATGGAGGCCTCGTGGAGTTAGGTTTCTTAGAGTATGGTTCAGGGCTCTGAGTATGAATGGTCCATTGAACAAGGTGGAAGCTGCATGGCCTTTTATGACGCAGCTTTGTGCATCACACAGAATCACTTTAGCAGTTCTCTCTTTGTGAAAGCAATCGCAAGGTCTGGTATAATAAAGAATATATCTGGTCTTTGTCCCTGGTTCCTGGCACAGAGTTTCAAGAATCCTTGGAATTTTCTGAGGGATTAGAGTGTCTTTGGTTATTCATAATGACCCCTCTTCAACCATATCTGAATTTATGCAGTGAGGTAACTCACAGTGGGGCCTCTAGATAGCTTTAGCATGGGGGCTGATTGACAGCAAAACCAACCATGTGATGAGAGGGTTGGAAATTTCGGTCCCATCCCCTGACCTCTCTAGTCCCTCTTAGAGGGTAGGGGGACTAGAGAGCTTCTTGGTTGGTGAGCATATTGATATACTGGGAGGGTGACATACTCTGATTTCATGAGACCAGAAGCTCCAGTGCTTGGGACCTTTGCCCCATGTACCTGTTCAACTGGCTGTTCATTTATATCCTTTATAATAAAATGGTAATTTAAATATAGCACTTCCTTGAGTTTTGTGAGTTGTTCTAGCAAATTATTGAAACTGTAAGGGATCAGGGGAACCCCTGAATTTGTAGCCAAGCCTATTGGTCTTAAGTATAGTAGTCTCTGGCACCTGTAGCTGGGGCCCAAAGTAGGGGCCGTCTCATAGCACTGAGCCTTTTAGCCTGTGGGGTCTGTGCTATATCTGGGTAGTTAGTATCAGAATTTATTTGAATTGTAGGACACCTCGTTGGTTTTAGAAAATTGATTTTGGAAAGCGCAACCCCATCCAGATTCACGGTAGGGGACATAGACTCCCACCTTTTTGATAAGATGAATATGAATACTTCTCATATGTTTTTCCAGCTTTATTGACAAATTATATTATAATTTATAAAGTATACAATGTGATAATTTGATATATGTATATATTGTAAAAGAATTCCTACCGTCACATTAATTAACACATCTATCACCTCACATATTTATTCACTTTTTATTTTCTTTTGGTGAGAACACTTAAGTTCCGCTCTCTTAGCAAATTTCAGTTATACAATACTGTATTATCAACTCTAATCACAATGTTATACATTAGGTTCTCAGATCTTATTCATTTTATAACTGAAAGTTTGTACTCTTTTACCACCTCTCCCTCTTTCTCCTATTCCCCATCTCCTGGCAACCACCATTCTACTCTCTGTTTCTATGAGTTCAGCTTTTTTTTTTTCCAGGTTCTACACATAAGTGATACCACACACTGTTCATTTTTCTGTTGTGGGTTATTTCACTTAGCATAATGGCCTTCAGGTTCATAAAAATGGTAGGATTCCCTTCTTTTTCAAGGCTGAAGAGTATTCCTCTGTGTGTGTGTGTGTGTGTGTGTGTGTGTGTGTGTGTGTATCAATCATATTTTCTGTATCCACTGATCTGCTGACAAACTTATGTTGTTTCCATACCTTGGCTATTGTGAGTAATGCTGCAATGAACATTGGAGTACAGCTCTCTCTTCAAGATAGTAACTTTGTTTCCTTTGGATATATATCTGGGAGTGGGATTGCTGGATCATGTGGTAGTTTTATTTTTAATTTGAGGAACCTCTATACTGTTTTCATAGTGGCTATACCAGTTTACATTTCCATCAACAGTGTACAAGCGTTCCCTTTTCTCCACATTCTCACCATGATTTCTCTCTTGTGTTTTTGATGATAGCCATCCTAACAGTTACGAGGTGATACCATTTGTGGCTTTGATTTGCATTTCCCTGATATTAGTGATATTGAGCACTTTTTTGTAGCTGTTGGTCATTTTCATGTCTTCCTTGGAAAAATGTCTATTCAGGTCCTTTGCCCATTTCTAAATTAGGTTTTTCGTTTTTTCTTGCTATTGAGTTGTATGGGTTCCAGGTATATTTTGGATATTAACTGCTTATCAGATATGTGGTTTGCAATTTTTTATCCCACTTCATAGGTTGCTTTTTCATTTTGTTGATAATTTCCTTTGCTGTGTAGAAGCTTTTTAGTTTGTTGTAGTCTCACTTGTTTATTTTTGCTTTTGTTGCCTTTTCTTTTAATGTCAAATCAAAATCATTGCTGAGAGCAGTGAGCTTACCTATACGTTTTCTTCTAGTAGTTTTATGGTTTCATGTCTTATGTTCAAGTCTAATTCATTTTGAGTTGATTTCTGTATATGGTGTGAGATAGTAGTCCAGTTTCATTCTTTTGTATGTGGCTATCTAATTTTCTCAACACTGTTTATTGTAGAGACTATCCTTTCCCCATTGTATATTCTTGGCTCCTTTGTTGTAGATTAACTGACCATATGTGCATGGTTTATTTCTGGGCTCTCTATTCTGTTCTGTTGATCTATGTGTCTGTTTTTATGCCAATACCATACTGTTTTGATTACTATTGCTCTGTAATATAGTTTGAAATCACAGCACATGATAACCCCAGCTTTATTCTTCTTTCTCAAGGTTGCTTTGGCTATTTGGAGTCTTTTGTGGTTCCATACAAATTTTAGGAATGTTAGCTCTATTTCTCTGAAAAATGCCATTAAGAATTTGTTAGGGATTTCATTGCATCTGTAGATTGCTTTGGGTAGTATGGACATTTTAACAATATTAATTCTTCCAGTCCATGAGCATGGGATATCTTTCTACTTATTTGTGTCTTCTTCAGTTTCTTTCATCAGTGTCTTATAGTTTCCAGTGTACAGATCTTTTACCTCCTTGGTTAAATTTATTCCTAGGTCCTTTATTTATTTGATTGTAAATGTCATTTATTTCTGTAGAATATCTTTTCTATCCTTATTTACCTGGTTAATGGAGGATAAGGACCATGTCATTCCTCTTTATACTCCCAATAAAATTTAATAAAAGGCAAAAGTCAGTCATAATTTAGTTTTTTTGTAGTTGGATATTTAGGACTTTGTGATTCAAATGCTGCAAATATCTCTAAGACATGTTAGCTGAGAGATCATAACTATATGGTATGCAAGTAACTACTGTCCCCTTCTCTGTCTGTGTAGATATTGTTAACCAATCAGAACACTCTACCCACTTAGGTCCTAACTTGACCTCAGAATATTTTCCAACGCAAATTTCCAAAAGATTTTCCCAACTTCTTTCCTCTTTTTAATCAGAAAATAATTTAAATTTTCTTAATGATTTGACTTCTATATCAATTGATGTGCTGCTCTTAAATGTGGTATTGGAGGAAATAGAATTGGTAGGCAAAACAAAGAAGGAAACCACAATTGATTGGATATTTATTACATGCTACACCATTTACCTGCATCATCTTAAATTCTATCAACGGGTTTTTAACGTAAGTTTTGTCCCCATTATACAAATGAGACGACTGGAATTCAGAGGGTTAGAATCATTTGCCCAAAGTCACACAGCTGGCAAATATGATACAGGATTTAAACATGAGCAATTCTGTTTCAAGAGTTCCTCCATTTGTCTTCCTTTGGAACACCACCCTACTCAATCACTGTGCCTCTGAATAAAACAGCTATCTCCCCTGCTTCTCACATGACTGCTGGGCACTGGTGCCTTCCTCAGGGTGCTTTAGTGACAGTGAGGTTATTAAGAAGCATGTGGTTCCTTTTCTACCCATCTAACTTCCTCCTCTGACTTAGTCCAAGTAAGGATTAATTTTCTAATTTTCACAGAGGCAGAAGTAGAAGTAACTGGAGGTAAGCTTTAAGGCTATCTCCTATCCTTTTCCTCTTCAGATCTCAATAAGTTAAGAGATGTAGGAATTTTATGGTTACTTTCTCATCCCTTCAGGTAATGGCTAGCAAGGAACTGTCCTATCAGTAGCAGCATGGACCAAGTCCAGGCTCTGTTGCTTTAGGATTCTCCAAAGAGAGAGAAGGTCATTGGGCTTTTGCTTCATGAAGTTCCCTGGATGTTACCCTGGCTCTTGTTGGAAGGGCCAGGAAGCAATGACTAGGCTTCCTTACTATATTAAATGTAATTAGAGATTTAGGAGCTGCACCACTCAGGCACAAATCCTTTAAAAAATATGTATTTAAATAAATATATGTTTATATATTTTATATTGGCTAAGCTAACCCTCCCACTTCAAAAACAGTATTGTCACCTCAGCTCGCATTGCTCTGTTATGATCAGTGGCACTGAGCAGCTTTATATTCAAGGCTCACGAGTTTCAGTTACTTCAGGAGACAATCTGGTAACTGAAGATAGAAAGTCTCACTTCAGAGTGGCATTCACTAAGAATTTCATTCCATGGGGGATAGTCCAGAGGAATCTTACCAATATACTTTCCGTCTCCAAAATATGGGGTGCACATATAGTCAGTGTGTGTGCTTGTGTGTCTGTTTGTGTGTTTAGTGACTAAATATTAAAAAGTGCAGGCATTGTGCATTTAGACACTCTCTGCTGTGATCATAGAGCATCTTATACAAATATCTGTCAGAGCAATTAACTGACTGAATTGTTACTCCCTATGTATCTACTCATTTTCTAGATCTTAAGCTTTTAGAGCATTTTCGAAGTAGTAGTATTAGTATTAGTAGTAACAAGAACAACAACTTATTGAGAATGGATCATGTGCCAGATACTACCCCATCTATACCTATTCACATATTTTGTCCTTACAACTGACCCTTTGATGTAGGTACTATAAGATCCCAGCCATTGAGGAAATTATGAGGATAGTGGTAATTCTAATGGACAGAAACTGGGATTGGCATAGAGGAGTATGCCTATGGGAGATTGATTACCCTCCAGTTAAAAACACTCAGACCTAATTAGCTGTATATATAAGCCAAGGACTCAGGTGGCCAAGTCTAGAGCCGAGGTGTAAATAAAGAAGTAGCGTGTATATCTGAAAGAGTATGATCATTCGGGTCAGGCAAATCTGGTTTTAAGTTTTCTTTTGAAGGCTAGGAATAAAACCAATGTGTAAAAGAAGCAAATATTAGAAGCAACTTGTAGAATTGTTGCAAGAATTAGGATGCCTGCCGTTTCTAGTTGATGCCAATTATTAGCGGAATAAGAATTTTTTAAAGTTGTTTCTAGGAATGAAGGTATAAGGGAACATGGGGCCAAGGACTCAGTTGTGTTATGGGGCTCTCCATGCATGGAATAGTGGGAAGAAGAAGAGATGCCAATGGGGACAAAAGAGTAAAGAGACAGAAAGAAAAGCAGAACAGGAATTTGTTCTGGGAATCTAATTCTTTGGTCAGGATTATCAAGGTTGAGGAATATGCAAACCAAGGTCATTGTGAAGAATGAAGTCACCTCTGAGAGGGAGGACCATTCTGATATAATTGGGACCACAAATACAAACTCAGAAATATTATTCTGATTTTCCCACAGACCCAATAAAATAAAGACCAGGATTCGTAGGAACCAGGGCTCAGCAAAGGTAACTGAAATATGAAGTTACATAGGGAGAAAATGGCAAAGACAGAGCTTGGGCCTAGGTTTGGATTCACGTCCATAAGAATGGGGACTTACAAAGCAGAAACCCACTAGTGAGAGATGTGAAAATGATGATTTTTTTCCCTTTTCTTTAGAAGTCATGCCCAGTCATTGAAGTCAGCAGCTATTATGGAACTAACATTTTGGTAAACCCCTAGTTATATTCTTCTGCATCTTTAAAAAGCCATAGATTAAACCAGGAAGAGATACTATAGATCAGTAAATTTACACGTTTTATTTTTCCTGGGTCCTGCTCAGCTGCAGTGTTCAGTGAATGCAAGTGCAGTAAATACTTGGTCACAGATCCCATTTACATAACTATAGCCTGACAATACAGGGAGTAAGAAAGTATCATTTTCTGTACCCTTTAGAATTACATGGAAATGAACAAGCTTTTTCTTTCTTTTTTTTATAAATTTGTTTATTATTTATTTATTTATTTTATTTTTGGCTACATTGGGTCTTCATTGCTGTGTGTGGACTCTCTCTAGTTGCATTGAGCTGGGGCTTCTCTTGTTGCGGAGCACGGGCTGAAGCACGTGGGTTTCGGTAGTTGTAGCACGTGGGCTCAGTAGTTGTGGCTTGTGGGTTGTAGAGCACAGGCTCAGTAGTTGTGGCACACAGGCTTAGTTGCTCCACGGCATGTGGGATCTTCCCAGATGAGGGCTTGAACCCGTGTCCCCTGCATTGGCAGGCGGACTCCAAACAACTGCGCCACGAGGGAAGTCCCAACAAGCTTTTCTTTTTTCCTCAACAGTGGTTATGTAAAACAAATATTTGTGATAATTTTTAAAAGCTTGTTTCAGTGCAAAAATAAAGCAGTTTATAAGGCAAAGGAGACAAATAGCTAAATTAAGACAGTTGAATGATTACAATGTACACACACATAAGATCAAAAAGTGTGGTTAAATTGCACACTGAAATCACTAAAAGAGGAGAATTTTATTGCCAAATAATTAAATCTCTTTTTAAGTGTACTTTTTTTTTCTATACAAGCAAATTTAAAATCTTAGTGAATCTTTTCTTTTTTCCCTTGGAAAATATATTTGCCAGATTAAATCTTTATCTAAAGCATGCAGAGTTTTCATAATTGTTTTGCTATTTTTGTTTATAAAAATGTCCAATAGAGGCCATGATGCCTGATTTTGCAGATCTATCATTTATATGCTGTGGGCAGGCAGGTAAAAGAGTGAAGTCATGAACTTCTGTTGCTCACTGAATAATAGTCATAGTTAACATTTACTGAGCATGTACTAAGTGTCAGGGACTCTGTGAATGCTTTAAGTGGATTGTCTACTTCAGTTAACTCAATGAATTAAATATGAGAGAACTGAAATGTAGAGAGATTAATCTAATTTCCCAGAATCAAATAATAAGGAAGTGGGTAGGCTGAGATTCAAAGCAGCTATAGAGTCTGTACTCCTCCTAATCGAGGGGTTACATTCTTCATTTTCTTATCAAATTGAAGACAAATTGTCAGTCCAGGCCTTCACACCCACTGGTTGCTATACTAATGTAAACTTAACATTGAAAAAAAATCTGGTAGCTCTTAAATTTACATCTCTGACATTTCTCCCTGATATATTTGGTTTTTCTAACAGTGGAAGATATTTGTTAATGAGCTTATATTGTCAGTAACTGACAGCTTTGTAATAAGATTTTTATTAGTATTAACCATCATGGCAACAACAACATTAAAGAACAAGATAGTAACAGCTAATATGTGCTGAGCATTTACATATGCCAAGAGTGATATTTAAAGAACATATGTGGTTTCTGCTTTTTCTTTGGGCATTTGCTACTCCAACCAGTCCATATTTAAAATGCTGGGAGGAGCTTCAAGTGGCGGAAGAGTAAGACGCGGAGATCACCTTCCTCCCCACATATAACATCAGAAATACATCTACATGTGGAACAACTCCTACAGAACACCTACTGAACGCTGGCAGAAGACCTCAGACCTCCCAGAAGGCAAGAAACTTGCCACGTACCTGGGTAGGGCAAAAGAAAAAAGAAAAAACAGTCAGAAGAATAGGGACGGGACCTGCACCAGTGGGAGGGAGCCGTGAACAAGGAAAGGTTTCCATACACTAGGAAGCCACTTCGCAGGCGGAGACTGTGGGTGGCGGAGGGGGAAAACTTCGGAGCCGCGGAGGAGAGCACAGCAACAGGGGTGCGGAGGGCAAAGGGGAGAGATTTCCACACAGAGGATCGGTGCCGACCAGCACTCACCAGCCCGAGAGGCTTGTCTGCTCAGCCGCCGGGGTGGGCGGGGGGGTTGGAGCTGAGGCTCGGGCTTCGGTCGGATCCCAGGGAGAGGACTGGGGTTGGCTGTGTGAACACAGCCTGAAGGGGGCTAGCGCACCACAGCTAGCTGGGAGGGAGTCTGGCAAGAGACATTTTCTTCCCTCTTTGTTTCCTGGTGCGCGAGGAGAGGGGATTAACAGTGCCACTTAAAGGAGCTCCAGAGATTGGTGTGAGCCGCAGCTATCAGTGCAGACCCCAGAGACAGGCATGGGACACTAAGGCTGCTACTGCAGCCACCAAGAAGCCTGTGTGCAAGCACAGGTCACTACCCACACCTCCCCTCCTGGGAGCCTGTGCAGCCCGCCACTGCCAGGGTCCTGTGATCCAGGGACAACTTCCCCAGATGGCATGCCTAAGGCTGGTGCAACGTCATGCTGGCCTCTGCCAACGCAGGCTCGCCCCGCATCCATACCCCTCCCTCCCCCCAGCCTGAGTGAGCCAGAGCCCCCGAATCAGCTGCACCTTTAACCCCGTCCTGTCTGAGCGGGGTAACAGACGCCCTCCAGCGACCTACACGCAGGGGCGGGGCCAAATCCAAAGCTGAACACCAGGAGCTGTGCGAACAAAGAAGAGAAAGGGAAATCTCACCCAGCAGCCTCAGAAGCAGCGGATTAAAGCTCCACAATCAACTTGATGTACCCTGCATCTGTGGAATACCTGAATAGACAACGAATCATGCCAAATTGAGGAGGTGGACTTTGGGAGCAAAGATATATATATATTTTTTTCCCTTTTTCTCTTTCTGTGACTGTGTATGTGGATGCTTCTGTGTGTAATTTTGTCTTAATAGCTTTGCTTCTACCATTTGTCCTAGGGTTCTGTCTGTCCTTTTTTTTTTTTTTAATTACTTAAAAAAATTTTTTTTCTTAATATTTTTTATTTTAATAACTTTTAATTTATTTTACTTCATTTTTATTTTATTTTGTCTTCTTTCTTTCCTTCTTTCTTTTTCTTCTTCCTTTTATTCTGAGCCGTGTGGATGAAAGGCTCTTGGTACTCCAGCCAGGCATCAGGGCTGTGCTTGCTTCTGAGGTGGGAGAGCCAAGTTCAGGACACTGGTCCACAAGAGACCTCCCAGCTCCACATAATATCAAACGGCGAAAATCCCCCAGACATCTCCATCTCAACACCAACACCCAGCTTCATTCAACGACCAGCAAGCTACAGTGCTGGACACCCTATGCCAAACAACTAGCAAAACAGGAACACAACCCCACCCATTAGCAGAGAGGCTGCCTAAAATCATAATAAGGCCACAGACACCCCAAAACACACCACCAGACGTGGACCTGCCCACAAGAAAGACAAGATCCAGCCTCATCCACCAGAACACAGGCACTAGTCCCCTCCACCAGGAAGCCTACACAACCCACTGAACCAACCTTAGCCACTGGGGACAGACAGCAAAAACAAAGAGAACTACGAACCTGTAGCCTGCAAAAAGGAAACAACAAATACAGTAATTAAGCAAAATGAGAAGACAGAAAAAAACACAGCAGATGAAGGAGGAAGGCAAAAACCTACCAGACCTAAAAAATGAAGAGGAAATAGACAGTCTACCTGAAAAAGAATTCAGAATAATGATAGTAAAGATGATCCAAAATCTTGGAAATAGAATAGAGAAAATACAGGAAACGTTTAACAAGGACCTAGAAGAACTAAAGAGCAAACAAACAGTGATGAACAACACAATAAATGAAATTAAAAATTCTCTAGAAGGGATCAATAGCAGAATAACTAAGGCAGAAGAATGGATAAGTGACCTGGAAGATAAAATAGTGGAAATAACTATTGCAGAGCAGAATAAAGAAAAAAGAATGAAAAGAATTGAGGACAGTCTCAGAGACCTCTGGGACAACATTAAATGCACCAACGTTCGAATTATACAGGTCCCAGAAGAAGAAGAGAAAAAGAAAGGGACCAAGAAAATATTTGAAGACATTATAGTTGAAAACTTCCCTACTATGGGAAAAGAAATAGTCAAGCCCAGGAAGCACAGAGAGTTCCATACAGGATAAATCCAAGGACAAACACACCAAGTCACATATTAATCAAACTATCAAAAATTAAATACAAAGAAAACATATTAAAAGCAGCAAGGGAAAAACAACAAATAACACACAAGGGAAACCCTGTAAGGTTAACAGCTGATCTTTCAGCAGAAACTCTGCAAGCCAGAAGGGAGTGGCAGGACATATTGAAAGTGATGAAGGGGAAAAAACTACAACCAAGATTACTCTGCCCAGCAAGGATACCATTCAGATTTGATGGAGAAATTAAAACCATTACAGACAAGCAAAAGCTGAGAGAATTCAACACCACCAAACCAGCTTTACAACAAATGCTAAAGTAACTTCTCTAGGCAGGACACAAGAGAAGGAAAAGACCTACAATAAGAAACCCAAAACAATTAAGAAAATGGTAATAGGAACATACATATCGATAACTACCTTAAATGTAAATGGATTAAATGCTCCAGCCAAAAGACATAGACTGGCTGAATGGATACAAAAACAAGACCCATATATATGCTGTCTACAAGAGACCCACTTCAGACCTAGGGACACATACAGACTGAAAGTGAGGGGATGGAAAAAGATATTCCATGCAAGTGTAAATCAAAAGAAAGCTGGAGTAGCAATTCTCATATCAGACAAAGTAGACTTTAAAATAAAGACTACTACAAGAGACAAAGAAGGACACTATATAATGATCAGCGGATTGGTCCGAGAAGAAGATATAACAATTGTAAATATTTATGCACCCAGCATAGGAGCACCTCAATACGTAAGGCAAATACTAACAGCCATAAGAGGGGAATACGACAGTAACACAATCATAGTAGGGGACTTTAACACCCCACTTTCACCAATGGACAGATCATCCAAAATGAAAATAAAAAAGGAAACACAAGCTTTAAATGATACATTAAACAAGATGGACTTGATGTGTATAGCACATTCCATCCAAAAACAACAGAATACACAGTCTTCTCAAGTGCTTATGGAACATTCTCCAGGATAGATCATATCTTGGGTCACAAATCAAGCCTTGGTAAATTTAAGAAAATTGAAACTGTATCAAGTATCTTTTGTGACCACAAAGCTAGGAAACTAGATGTCAATTACAGGAAAAAATCTGTAAGAAATACACATGGAGGCTAAACAATACACTAATAACTAAGAGATCACTGAAGAAATCAAAGAGGAAATCAAAAAATACCTAGAAGCAAATGACAATGAAAACACAACGACCCAAAACATATGGGATGCAGCAAAAGCAGTTCTAAGAGGGAAGTTTATAGCAATACAATCCTACCTTAAGAAACAAGAAACTACTCCGATAAACAACTAACCTTGCACCTAAAGCAAATAGAGAAAGAAGAACAAAAAAACCCCAAAGTTAGCAGAAGGAAAGAAATCATAAAGATAAGATCAGAAATTAATGAAAAAGAAATGAATGAAATGATAGCAAAGATCAATAAAACTAAAAGCTGGTTCTTTGAGAAAATAAACAAAATTGATAAACCATTAGCCAGACTCATGAAGAAAAAAGGGAGAGGCCTCAAACCAATAGAATTAGAAATGAAAAAGGAGAAGTAACAACTGACACTGCAGAAATACAAAGGATCATGAGAGATTACTACAATCAACTCTATGCCAATAAAATGGACAAACTGGAAGAAATGGACAAATTCTTAGAAAGGCACAACCTTCTGAGACTGAACCAGGAAGAAACAGAAAATATGAACAGACGAATCACAAACACTGAAATTGAAACTGTGATTAAAAAATCTTCCAACAAACAAAAGCCCAGGATCAGATGGCTTCACAGGCGAATTCTATCAAACATTTAGAGAAGAGCTAACACCTATTCTTCTCAAACTCTTTTCCAAAATATAGCAGAGGGAGGAACACTCCCAAACTCATTCTGCGAGGCCACCATCACCCTGATACCAAAACCAGACAAAGATTTCACAAAGAAAGAAAATATAGGTCAATAACAGTGATGAACATAGATGCAAAAATCCTCAACAAAATACTAGCAAACAGAATCCAGCAGCACATTAAAAGGATCATTCACCATGATCAAGTGGGGTTTATCCCAGGAATGCAAGGATTCTTCAATATACGCAAATCAACGTAATACACCATATTAACAAATTGAAGAAGAAAAACCATATGATTGTCTCAATAGATGCAGAGAAAGCTTTTGACGAAATACAACACCCATTTATGATTAAAACCCTTGAGAAAGTAGGCATAGAGGGAACTTTCCTCAACATAATAAAGACCATATATGAGAAACCCCCAGCCAACGTCATCCTCAATGGTGAAGAACTGAAATCATTTCCACTAAGATCAGGAACAAGACAAGGTTGCCCACTCTCAACACTATTATTCAACATAGTTTTGGAAGTCCTAGCCACAGCAATCAGAGAAAAAAAATAAAAGGAATCCAAATTGGAAAAGAAGTAGTAAAACTGTCACTGTTTGTAAATGACACGATACTATACATAGAGAATCGTAAAGATGCTACCAGAAAACTACTAGAGCTAATCAATGAATTTGGTAAAGTAGCAGGATACAAAATTAGTGCACAGAAATCTCTAGCATTCCTATACACTAATGATGAAAAATCTGAAAGTGAAATTAAGAAAACACTCCCATTAACCATTGCAAGAAATAGAATAAAATATCTAGGAATAAACCTACTTAAGGAGACAGAAGACCTGTATGCAGAAAATTATAAGACACTGAGGAAAGTAATTAAAGATGATACAAATAGATGGAGAAATATACCGTGTTCTTGGATTGGAAGAATCAACATTGTGAAAATGACTATACTCCCCAAAGCAATCTACAGATTCAGTGCAATCCCTATCAAACTACCACTGGCATTTTTCACAGAACTAGAACAAAAAGTTTCACAATTTGTTTGGAAACACAGAAGACCCCGAATAGCCAAAGCAGTCTTGAGAAAGAAAAACAGAGCTCAAGGAATCAGGCTCCCTGACTCCAGACTATAATACAAAGCTACAGTAATCAAGAGAGTATGGTACTGTCACAAAAACAGAAGTGAAGATCAATGGAACAGGATAGAAAGCCCAGTGATAAACCCACACACATATGGTCACCTTATCTTTGATAAAGGAGGCAAGAATATACAGTGGAGAAAAGACAGCCTCTTCAATAAGTGGTGCTGGGAAAACTGGACAGGTACATGTAAAAGAATGAAATTAGAACACTCCCTAACACCATACACAAAAATAAACTCAAAATGGATTAAAGACCTAAATGTAAGGCCAGACACTATCAAACTCTTAGAGGAAAACATAGGCAGAACACTCTATGACATAAATCACAGCAAGATCCTTTTTCACCCACCTCCTAGAAAAATGGAAATAAAAACAAAAATAAACAAATGGGACCTAATGAAACTCAGAAGCTTTTGCACAGCAAAGAAACCATAAACAAGACGAAAAGACAACCCTCAGAATCGGAGAAAATATTTGCAAATGAAGCAACTGACAAAGGATTAATCTTCAAAATTTACAAGCAGCTCATGTAGCTCAGTATGAAAAAAACAAACAACCCAGTCCAAAAATGGGCAGAAGACATAAATAGACGTTTCTCCAAAGATATACACGTTGCCAACAAACACATGAAAGAATGCTCAACATTGTTAATCATTAGAGAAATGCAAATCTAAACTACCATGAGATATCATCTCACACCAGTCAGAATGGCCATCATCAAAAAATCTACAAACAATAAATGCTGGAGAGGGTGTGGAGAAAAGGGAACCCTCTTGCATTGTTGTTGGGAAGGTAAATTGATGCAGCCACTATGGAGAACAGTATGGAGCTTCCTTAAAAAACTAAACATAGAGCTACCATACGACCCAGCAATCCCACTGATGGGAATATACCCTGAGAAAACCATAATTCAAAAAGAATCATGTACCAAAATGTTCGTTGCAGCTCTATTTACAATAGCCAGGACATGAAAGTGACAGAAGTGTCCATCAACAGATGAATGGATAACAAGATGTGGCACAGATATACAATGGAATATTACTCAGCCATAAAAAGAAACGAAATTGAGTTATTTGTAGTGAGGTGGATGGACCTAGTCTGTCATACAGAGTGAAGTAAGTCAGAGAGGTAAAACAAATACTGTATGCTAACACATATATATGGAATCTTAAAAAAAAAAAAAAAAATCGTCCTGAAGAACCTAGGGGCAAGATGGGAACAAAGACGCAGACCTACTAGAGAATGGACTTGAGGATATGGGGAACGGGAAGGGTAAGCTGTGACAAAGTGAGATTGTGGCATGGACATATATACACTACCAAACGTAAAACAGATAGCTAGTGGGAAGCAGCCACATAGCACAGGGAGATCAGCTCGGTGCTTTGTGACCACCTAGAGGGGTGGGATAGGGAGGGTGGGAGGGAGGGAGATGCAAGAGGGAAGAGATTTGGGAACATATGTATATGTATAACTGATTCACTTTGTTAGAAAGCAGAAACTAACACACCATTGTAAAGCAATTATACTCCAATAAAGATGTTAAAAAAATAAAATTAAATAAAATGCCTGTCCCTCTCCTCTCCCTATCACATTACCTTGGTCAAAGGGAAAAGACATGACCGAAGCTCAACTAATCAATATTCCTTTCCTAGGAATTAGAATCTTTTTTTGTTTAATTGATTTAATTTATTTAATTTTCACTGGGTTGGGTCTTCGTTGCTGCGTGCGTGCTTTCTCTAGTTGCAGCAAGCGGGGGCTACTCTTTGTTGCGCAGCATGGGCTCTAGGTGTGCGGGCTTTAGTAGTTGTGGTACACGGGCTCAGTAGTTATGGCTCGCGGGCTCTAGAGTGTAGGCTCAGTAGTTGTGGCGCACGGGCTTAGTTGCTCCACAGCATGTGGGATCTTTCCGGACCAGGGCTCGAATCTGTGTCCCCTGCATTGGCAGGTGGATTCTTAACCACTGCGCCACCAGGAAGCCCTAGGAATTAGAATCTTGAACTTAAAGATAGAAGGTAATTGGAGTTATATAATTCAAATTAACCCTAGAGATGATGGCCTGTGAATTCCCATGTCTGAGACAGCACCCAGAAGTACTCCATTTCTGACTTTCCTGTGAGCAGTAAGCTTGTGGTTGTTTTCTTTCGTATTGTTTTGTTGTTAGCACAATGCGGTATTTAGACTTATTTGATTGCAAATGAAAAAATGTAATTCTGGCTCAGCACTTGTGGTTGTGGTTATGATCTTAGCATTCAAAAGACAAAAACTGAAGCTCAAAAAAACTTAAATGGAAAAATAGACCTAGATTCTAATGCCAAAATTATTACCAAATGTCCGGAACAGTGAAAAGGTTGTGATTTTACTCTACTTACAGGCTAACAAGTTAGTCTGCTTCAGTATCACGGACTGTAGACACGAGACTCCTGGTTCAGAGAAAAGAATGTTTTTCCTCACAACAAAAGCAGAAACCAGAGCTTTATTATCATTTGTTTTGGTTCCCCCACCTTCTCCCTTCACCAAGTCTAAGGGAGTGCATTACAGGAGAGAAACTCTGGGTTATAGGATTCATCACTGTCATAGTAAGTGGAAGCAGTTTTTGCTAGGGGACTGGAGCGGGTAGAGACATTATCTCATTCCTCAAGGTTGCTTTCTGCTAATGGAGTCCTGAGAACTGGTCCAGGTAAAGAAAGCTCAAGATCTTGCATTCTTGGCATACCCAGCAAGTATGTGCTGGGATGCTCAAGGTCTATGGCAGATGGTGTCTCTCAACACTTCTGTGCTCTATTGCTTTTCAGACTTTGAGGTGGCCATATTAGTCTTCCAATAAATTATAAAATAAATTTCCCACTCCTACTTGTGCCCCACTCCTGTTTTTTAGAAGCAAATTGAGTTAGAGAATAAAGGGAAAGGCTCAATTAGTAAAGGCACCAGCTCTGCTTAGAAATATTTCAGGACCTTTTCAGGCTGGTTAATAGGCATAGATTTGGTGAATAGTGCAGGGAGCACAAGAGGGAGACTATGTAATCATATTTGGTTTAATATGCTTGTGTCTTGATGCCTTAGACAGAAACAACACAGGAACCTAAATCAAAGAGATATATGTGCACACATAGCTGTATACACACTGAAAAATAAAAGCATAATCAGTATCAATGGGTATTTCATTATCAGGTGTTTATTGAGTGAGTGCTTTAGTCCAGGTACCTCAATGGATGCTATGAATGTAGGGGTGAACTAAATAAATTTGGCTCCTGTGCTCAGGGAACTTGTCATCTTAGTGATATTTATGGAGGAAAACTCCTGTTTATGAGAGACTTAACTAATGTTTGTGGAGCTCTTAAGTCCTTTCATGTCCACTTTTTCATGTAATCCTAAACATAATCTAGAGATGTCAGTCTTACAAATAATAGTAGCCGACAAATAAGGAAACTAAGGCTTAGACAAGTATTTCATTTGCCAAAGAATGTACCTCTAGCAAGTAACTGAATCAACACTCACAGAATACTTCTTAGAAATCTCATTTATTCATTCGACAAATACTTATTGACCTCTATATGCTAGGCACTGTGCTATGTACTGAGTACACAAAGGACATGGTTTTTTGGGCCTCCTATGTTCCAAAATAACATAAGATACTTTTTTTGTGTTGTTCAGTCCATATGGAATGCTTTTCTTTCCTTCACCTGGTAATTCTTCTGTCTTCCAGATTCAAGTTGATGATCCTCAGCACAGCCTTCCCAACCCTCAAATGGCCTCCACAAACTTCTGCTTTGTTGTAAGTAGCACGATTAATCATATATTTATGTGTTTATTTCTTAAGTATACAGATTTCTAATTAGACTGGATGGTTCCCTGAGGGGAAGCACTGTATCTACTTTTGTTGACCATGTTTTATTCAACATGTAGCAGAGTTTCTGTCACAAATTATGCACTCAGTTAATTGTTTGAATGAATAAATGGATGACTTAAGTACCCTAAATATCATCTATAGTAGTTATCATTTAGTTTGCAGATTGTGATAGGTATTATAAAGTCCATTTTTCAGAAGGGAAAAACTGGATTTAGAGCACTTAATGGGATCCCCTGAGGTGGCACAGCTAATACAGACAGAGCTGGGACTGGACCCCAGGTCAACATGTATCCAAGCCATTTCTCCTCACAGCCTCAACAGAGATTTTATTTGTGTTCTCAAGGAAGTAATTTTTCTCTGAGAGACTTTTATTCCCCTCATTTGTATCCTGCAAGCAACTTGCATGGACCTGTAGATTGTCTTTCTCACAGATCCATAGGTCGATCCTCTGCTTTCTACTTCCTTTCCTCCTATTTCTAGCTAAATGTCCAAGCAGCACACAGCAGAAGGTGATCCGGAAGGAAAGGCTGGCAAGGGAAGAGTCTGTAATTAAGCCAACGAGCAATAACATACAGTATCCATGGGCAATACCACCTGGATTGACCTTCTAGCCAATGCAGATGTGACCTTCTAGAGGCCTGGGTGTGGGGGGTTAGAGGCTTTAGCTGCTGCCGCAGAAATCACTTGGGCAAGAGGTAGGAAGACTGGAGAGAGATGACTTTGTTACGTGGGCCATTGTTCCCTGGGCAGAGACTGCAGGCCTGGTCTTCAAAGACCTGCTGCTGTTTTGTGTGTTCAGAAGCAATTTGGAAAATGCCATCATGTCAACTTTATTTCCCTGCTCTCTAGGGGTACTCTGTGGTTGCCCATAAATAATCCTGTCTGAGGCTGAAAATTACTGTGAAGTGTTCACTGCACTGGGCTTAACTTCAAACGTACAGGAGCCAGAATTTTTAATGAACTTTATAAAGCTTACTGATTTTTTCTAATAATAAAAGAAATGCACACTTGTAGAAAAACTTGAAATTATAAAGTATCAAGCAAATGAAAAAAACCCCTCTAATCCACGTTTTATTGTATATTCACTAAATGATTTACTCCAAATGTCTCAAAAAATATGCTTGTCTGTCTCTTATGTTTACTAAAATGTAGTTTTTTTTTTTTTTTTGGAGGGGGGAGTTGGCATTTGAAGCATAAGGTATCTTATGAGGTATTAGCACCCTAAAACTCAGTGTTGCATTATGTCTTCTTCTAACTGCAATACACAAAGTAAAATCTTGGTGACTGTAAGTGCTGTGACTACTTTTTCTGGAATTCATGAGTTCCAAGTCAGGAGTCAGATTTATTCAATTTTTCATTCTTTCCTAGACTTTCCTTTCTAGGACTTAGTGCATAATTACACCCTTTAAATAACTAGAACCAGGTCTACATGAGAATGTTATTTACTATAGGGCAAGATTTGCTGAACCTCCAAATGGTCAGGAAAAAGTGACTAAAGGAAAGAAAGAGTTGAATGAATGAACAGGTGTACGAATGGATGTATGAATTCTGTCGGATCCTTAGTAGGTGGACCTTAACTTTATTCCCGTAGTTTACTAATCAGGTGTGGAATGTTTTCACAGTGGTTCTCAACCTGGGGGTGATTTTGCAGTATGGCATTTGGCGTTTCTTTTGTCACGTCGGGGTGGGTGGGGTGTGCTACTGACATCTAGTGGGTAAAAAGCCAGGGATGCTGCTAAACATCCTACACTGCACAGGCCATCCCCCCTCCCCTCTCCCCAACAAAGAATTATCAAATTATTCATCACTCAAATGTCAGTAGTGCTGGGAGGCTGAGAAACCTTGGTTTAACATAAACGTGGGTGTGTTTCATTGGCTTCATAGGGGAGATACCTATAGGTCAAACATGGAGGATTCTTGTGTGCAGATAAGCAGGATTATAAAAGTGATAATAAAACATGCCATGTTTTCTATTAAGAAAAAAAATCATCTTCTTTTCTTGGTACAGATGGTCTTATGCCTGTAAATCTGCCATTCTTTCAGTAATCACATAAAGAAAACAGATGATTTAAAGCAGTTATAAGGTTTATCTTGCAGGAGGAAAGTGTGGGTGTCTAAAGAAGAGTAAACATAAATTCTGTTTTACATCTGAGAAGCGAAGTCATCTAGAGTGTAACACAGCTTCCATCTGAACTGTGGCTGAAAGAGAGGTGTAAGATATGGTCAGTGATTTTAAGTGATTTACGAGTATTTTTGTAAGAGAAATACGTAGCCCTGGGTAGAGCCAGCCTTTTCTGATGTGCCATAATAGAAATTTTACTGTTTTCCTCGCAGTCAAATAAAGTTCAGAAGTATAGATAGATTGTTACCTTGTATTAGTACTTTCTAGGCTGCCTGTCAGAATGCTTTATTCAAAGAGACAGATTTATATTTCACAAGGTAATGATTTCTAAAGCTCTCCCATTAATAATTTTTCATTGAGAGAAAAACCAGATTCAGTCATTCCACCCATAGATTGGGAGATTAGCCCGGATGAGCTCTTAACATGAAATACTTTTTTTTGGTATTTAAATAGGGAACAGTATTTTAATGCTGTGAAAGAGAACATAGAAAAATGACTGGTCTCTTTACAGAAAATTCTACTTGTGATTTCCTTTGGTTTTCCATGGCCAAGAAATCAGCTGATGAAGAATATCCCTAACAATTATTGTTGCCCGAATACATAGCTGCTAATGCAATGAACTTAATCAGCATATATGGGCAGGGTGCCCCAAAAATGTATCTAAGGGGAAAGACTCATAAATAGGAAAAAATAACATACTCTTTGCTTGGAACAACCTTCTTCCTTCTTCTCCTTCTTCTCATTCTTTTACTTCTTCAATAAACCGTTATAGAGCACCTACCATATTCCTAGTACTGTTCCAGGATCAGGGAACACGACTGTGAAAGGCAAAGCAAATGAACAAAAATGGTTGTTTCCCACGTACCAAGCACTGTCCAGGGTCCTGAATGGATGGAGTTGTCAAGTTCACGTGTAAAGAGAATTTGTATGTCGAGAATGGCATATTAGAAAAGGACAGGATCAAAAATTGGGACCCTGGCTCTTATCCAGTATTATGGCTCATCAGCTCTGTGACCTTGACTAAAACTCTTAACCTTTCCTACAAAATTATTTTCAGATGTAAAGTCAAAATCCTATGTAAGTGAGATTCCTTATTTAATGAAAGGGTGGCCTTCAACAAACATTTAACTCAATTCAGTACAATCAACATTCATGGTAACTATACCTAACTAGTACGTATCAAATGGCAGTGAGGACTGAGATACAAAAAGGAATTCAGTCCTTGCCGTCAAGGTGTTAACAATAAGAAAAATAAACATATGAACTCATTATTTGACTGTTAAGCTAAAGGAAACCTGTTGTCACATTTGATGAAACAGAATAAAACTTTATGCCTAATTCACTAGTGAACATATGTGTATTTATATGTTTCCATACATATATACAGAGGCTAACCTACTTAAATATACCCTCAGTGGAACATTTTCTGCTTGCCTCTCCAGATCCACTTTCTACTTTTTTCATTCTTGTCTTGTGCCATGAGAGGCTGACCTGTATAGACTATATACATGGAAAGAGGGAGGGTGGAGAGTGAGCTTGGGGGGGTTTAATCCCCCAGATCCTCACTGTGGCTCGCTGTAGGCTTGTTCTCTCTTTTAATTGAAAGTTCTCAGCTGCGTAGAAAGGCTCTCAGCACACAACCTTGTCCATTTTGAGCAAAACCGCCCCTTTTTACCCACTCTGTTTTAACCCTAAGGTACTGTAATATCTTGCATGTGTTCTATATCATGTTTCTCACGTTTTAAAATAGTGTATTTATTAAACTCTCCTCAAGGTATCCTAGTTTCAAAGTGCCACATGTTTTCAGCTGGAACCCCACTTGAGAGACTCCATACCATCTTGTATTATTATGTTACCTTGAGGAACAGTTTATTTCACATTTACTCTGTCAGCCAGTACAGGTATTTGCAGATTTCCCCTTTTAATATTCTGTTAAGAAATAATAATTTCATCATTAGAATCTATCTAACTTTACTAAGGTCTGCAGAGTTTATGATATTTCCACCAATTTTTGCTCATAGTTGAAATGTCACATTATAAGACTATGGAGAATTCTGGGGCAATGGAAAGTGAGATTTTGGAAGGTAGGCAGGGGCCTAATTATGATAAAGGTGATGATGATGATGATGATGACAGTACTGATGGTGGTGATGAGACAGAGGTTAAAAAACTTTAAAATTTATAGAGCATGTGTTGACGTAAGTGCTGTGTGGCTTATCTCATTTAATTTTCACAGTGAACCTATGATATAAGTAGTATTGATATTCCAATTTTTCATATGCAGTTCCACAGACTCCTTCCTATACTTTTGTTCTTGTTACCCTCTCCCACCGCTTTTCCCTATTCCACTTGACTCCTGCTCTTATCAATATCAGTTTAATTTCTGTCTGTCTCTCCTGGAAACTTTCCTTCAGTCCTTGGATATTGCCTTCCTCAGCCTTCAGTGGGAACTGAAGATCTTCTCGATACGTAGATTGGCCAGGAAACAAATTGAAACACCTTGTGAGGGAGTGGGGGTGGTATTTAAATTAATTAAAAATTGAATAAGATTATATAAATACCATTGCACATATTTATACAGGTAGCTTTAAAAAATTGAGATATAATTGACATACAACATTGTATTAGTTTTAAGTGTACAACGTAATGATTTGATATATAGTTAGCATTTGTTCAAAAGCTGTCACTGTAAAAAAGGTCCTTTTAATACTGCTAGATATGATTGGAAAGACCAAAAAAAAAAAAAAAAAAAGTAAACCATTGTACTTTGCAGAATGCAGCTCCACACTTGTTGTTTGAATAAAGCCATCCTTCCCACAAATATCCTTACATATTTAGACTACAGAGGACATGACTGAATACAAAAAGGAATTCAGTCCTTGCCGTCTTAAAGTGGATAAAGTTACATTCAGTAACTTTATCTCCTAAGTCCTACCTGCCAAGACTGCTGAGAAGATGAAACAAGGTATTGTATTAAAACATTTAGCAAATAACAAGAGCTCAAAAATAGTGCTGATTTCTGTTTCCAGTATTAATTTATTGTATAATCATGCAGAGGTAATAATTAAATAGCTTTGGAAATGAACGCAGAAAACACCCTAGGTTTCCCTCAGTCTCTGAGTGAACTTCTCATGACTGGATTGCTTTGAATGGTATAGACACATGCATAACATGAGGCAGGGCAGGGCAGAGATTAAGTCACTACTTTAAAATGAGGCTTCTTGGGTAATCTTGGGCAGATCACTTAACTCCTCTGTGCCTCATTTTTCTAATATATAAAATAAATATTATAATGGAGCTATGACATAGAGTTGCAGTGAAAATTAAAATAAAAAATTATGTCAGTCAATGCATGTAAATAGCTTAGAACACTGTTTTATTAGCTAGATCTAATAAAAGCTCAATTAATTATTATTATTTGCCCCCTTTTTTCCCCCCAGCTAATAGAATGAGAAAAGCTGTGTTAAATAAAACAAGAATGCTTGCCTAAAGACTCTGGGGAAAAAAAAAATAATACTACATATAAATATCAATAAGACTCTAGGTGGGAAACGTGGAGAATGTGTGTTTAAGATTTAAAAATATTTTTCATGAGTCAATGAGGAAACTGATCATTGACTTTCCCAACTTAATAATAAAATGATTACTTCATCACCTGTTGACCTTGTGGTCAAGAGAAAATCATTTAAACTTTCAAAATGTGAGTTAATTTCGTCAGTAAATTGAAATGATATATACCTGAGTGTTAAGTTCGGCAATGTATAAGTCCAAAATATTTTTCTGTATATCTCTATCCTAGTTAATTAATTCCTTTTATTATTTAGTTCTTAGCTATTATTTTCTCCCAGTGCCTTTCCATAGCAGAGGATACCTGTAGGAGACTGTGGGGCAGACGTGGAATTGTGGAAGAGTACTAAATGCCTATAGATGACCCAAAATAAGAGTGGAACAGGAGTCAATGGATAGCTTTTCCTTTCATTCCTCCAGGGAATAATTCTACACACTCTTGAAAGGGTCCAGTGGTATCATCAGAGCCAACTGGGTAATGCATTCTTTTTCTTGGTTTTCCTTTCTCCTTTATTTCATTCTTTCTAGTCCTGATGCCTGCTTCCCATGATCACTTCCAAAATAAGCCACTTGTACACAACAAGCTCCTTTCCCAGAGTCTACTGTTGAAGCTAAGAAAGAAGTCCTTAGATTCATTCAAAATACTAGATAGAGTGGACTTGCCCAGTAAATCTAGACCTTATATCATGGGTTTTTTTTGTTTGTTTTGCAAGATGTAACTCTGGCTATCTGAAGCCCAGAGGGAATTTATAGAAAAGAGGGTGCCACAGTGCTACAACTTTCATCTCAGGAAGGAGAGCAGCCTGAAGAATTCTTGGCACATCAGCAGAAATTTATGGCACATCACTTTAAAGTATCACAGTGAGATGCCTCAGAGGCAACTATTTGTGTCTCTGAGCCCTCAATAAAGAGTCATACTCCACAAGGGGAGACTGATCTACCTGCACATCTGTGTCTAGCAGTAGGGTGTCTTGTTTTAGCTCCCAAAGAATCCTAGAATTGGGGAAAGGCAGAACCCAAATGTCAGGATTATGGGCAGATGGGATGCCTAACTCAGTTGTAAATCCAGCATTTCTCTCTTATTGTTTCCTGACCTTCAGCAAGTCACTCTCCTGTTCCAGTGACCTCTGGAAGAGGGGTGAATGCAACCAGATTAACTTCACGTTATCTACAAGCTCTGACTTACTTTTAAAATGTGACCTGTAATTTTGCTCTTGCTGGATCACAGGTTATTCTAGTTCTAACATCTTCCTTTCTGCTTCAATAGTGATTTATGCTTGAAATCTTCTGATGTCATTTTATTTGACTACTGGAAACATAACAGAAATGGCTATAATCACTGTAGTTTAAAAATAAAAATTTAACACTGCCATATGCACAAGTGGTGAGGTGACAGCTAGATGACAGTCATGACTAAGCATGGATACAGAGTAGAGAAATACTTTCCATTAATTAATAAGTGAATGAGTGAGCCATGGTATATGGCAGTATTGTCTTAAGGAAAAAAATATTCTGTTGTTTATAAGGGAGTTGATATTTGAGAAAGTCAATATTGTTATTTCTTTATCAATTGCTCCCGCTTTTCCAAACTCGATCCTAAAAGTTGGACCATCAGAATACAAATTATAATGTTCCTTTCGTCTTCAGCATTTATTGAGTTAATGTGATAGTGAATTGAATAATGTGAAAATGCCTTCTGTAAAATGGCGGTTAAGTATATTATTACTTGGTTAGTTTAGTGTCTTCAAAAGGAAGTTCAAGTCAATCGTCGTGTTAAGTAAAGACGATAACATGTGAAAGTACTCACTTTCATTTGCTTTCAGCATTTGCTAAACAATTACTATTTGCCAAAACTTGTTCCATGAGAGCGACTTCAGCGTATTCATTATCGCCTTCCTTAAACCAACCACAGTGCAGGTCATACCCATGAAAGGCACATTCCTTTAGAGCCTTCCCTTGTGGTATCTTTCTCCT
Source organism: Orcinus orca (assembly GCF_937001465.1). NCBI lineage: Eukaryota > Metazoa > Chordata > Mammalia > Artiodactyla > Delphinidae > Orcinus > Orcinus orca. Next base: position 26,083,874 of record NC_064578.1, on the reverse strand, counting down.
TTTCTTTGCCTCCCTTCTTCTTGGCTCCTATGACACCCCACATCTCCATCACATTCATTTCTTCTTTAGATGGATTATATTATCCTTCCTATTTAAAACCAGGGGGATGGGTGGAGATTTATTATGTGGATTCTATATGTATATATACATATATACATCTTTAAAAATTAGCAATTAGGAAATATGGAGGACTCGATTTTTTACCCAAAGCAGTACCTGCATTAATTCTGGTTCTGAATGTGCTCATTCCTTCTGCTCTTTTTGATTAAACTTATGATGGGTTTAGGTCTCACTTTACCTATGCATTCATCTGCAGACAGTCTCTTGCCCCTATGAAGCCAGATGGGGCATAAATCTTGAATAAATAAGTAAGTAAGTAAAAAGTATGATAAAATATCACTACCCTGGTTATACCATAAAAATGAATCCAGGAAGCAAATAAATATATGTGAATTCTGAAATAAAATACCATCTGCTTTTGTAGGAAAAAAACAGTTAATTTTATATTACATGTTGTCCTGTGGAAATTCAATTCAGTGATGTAAATAAGGTACTTAAAGTAAATACGTGGAATACTCAAATTATCTTCCTGTTCCTGCCAAATTAAAAAAAAAAACTTTCTTTTTTTGGCAATAATGTGCAGTTAACTGAGTTAGATTTTAAAACGTCTGGAACTGGCAGATTTCCCCAGAGTTGCATCAGACACCAGAATCAAGGGTTATTAACATTACAAAGAGCACCACTGTCCTACAGTGTCCCCTTTATCATTTTGAGCAGCTGCCTCAAGGCAACGTATTTAACCTTGGGAAATGTGATAGAAATGCTGGGTAGTCAAAACCTGCCAGCAGATTTCCTCAACTGGAATCTACTGTAAAGCTTTATTTAGCTGTAACACAGGAGAAAGATGAAACTCTTATTATCATTTGATGTTTATCATTTCCATTCATCCCTTCTAAGTCCCCTGAATACTGTTACTTTTACTTATAAATAGCAATATTCCATTTGCTGGCAGGACACTGTTTTCCCCACTGAGAATGTCATTAAAAATAAAGGCCTCTGAGAAAGGAGTGCTAAATATTAAAAAAATAGATGCCCTGATTATTTCCTTCCAGGTGTTTTAGAGCAAGATGCTAACTTTGACTTTTTTCTTTTTGGTAGAACTTTATTTTCTATTTTGGCTGAAAAAGGCTGTTGTTTGTACAATTACTTGCTTAAAATTAGAAATCAGTTAGGAACAGTGCTGGTGACTGAATAGGGAATGGGCATGCTCAAAAATGACTGCTGGAATAACCATTGACATAAACCTTTAAAAAAGTGTACTTGGCAAGGTTTCATAATAGACTTAAAGCCTTTTATAGCTTTGATCCAGTAATTTCAGTTCTGGAAATCCATTATGGCAATACTATTATTTATCAAGAGAATGGGTTATTATTTTATGCCTGGCGCTGTCATCTCTTTTTAATTCTTAAAACAGGATTAATTCAGTCTTACAAATGAGGAAACTGAGGCGTGGAGTGTTTTAGCTGCTTTCTAAGATCTCACAGGTAGGAAACTGTAGAGTCAGGTCTTCAACCCAGGGGATCTAACATCAGTGCTTGAACACAAAATCACTAAAACCTCAACGCTCTGTGTAACGTCGGTCTCCTAAAATACTTGTTGCCTTTGTATTTATGATGATCCCAAAGTTAAAAACAATATAAGGAGAATGGCTAGGTAAATTATATTACATAAAATGATATAAACACTTTATATTGACAGCTTTTAAAAATAATCCTAAATCTAAATGTATGATAAAAACACATTTGTTTCAGCTACAAATAGCAAAAAACAAACAAACAAAACCCCCCCCAAAACCCCCAAACATCAAAATGTCACTAGGGATTGTATTTAAGTTGTACAAATATGTTTGAATGTTTAATCCTAATTCTCCTTTTTTTCTATATTTTCTCTTTCTCTGTAATGAGTGTATTATTGTAGAAATAATAATTGTATTTATTTTAAACACATTTAAAGATGTCTGTCAAGGACATTGGAAACATATTTTTATTTTTTTAAGTTAAAAATCCACTACTTTATAAGTCAGTCCATAGTCACAAAAAGAGTGAAATACTGACTTTCATCCTCATTTTTAGTTGGTATATCAAGAATCATAGGACTTTCTGATACGATGGTCAATGTACTAATCTATCTGAAAGGTTAGAGAAAAAATTTTGCTTCATATCACACAGGTTTAGATTTACAAGAATTTCAGGTTATGTACACTTAGTGACATCTGGTGTCACATTTCATGCTAAATCTAGGGTATAAAAATATTTTATTTCTACTTTAAGGTCATGGCTATTTGTATCTGTGAACTATCTGCCTACTGAAATTAAGACAGTTAAGAGAAAATGTATTATTCAGCAGTTAGTTCATAATAAAATTTGCAATCTCTAGTATTTGCCTTAAGAAATGAAGATAATAGAGCAACCTGATTGATTAACCAATTTATAGCATATTTTATTTCAGTTCCATTTAAAAAAAAACTACATTTTTTAGGCAGATGAAAATCCCTCACCTTGAGTGGCATATCTCTGATTCCCAAGTTTGAGATTAAACTTTGACTCTATATATCACCTGGGCCCCATATTACAGATCACATTTTCTCACTTTCCAGGTCTAACCTTACCTCTTACTTCTTTGTAGTGTAGAAAGATTTATCCATTAAAGGCATGATATGTTTCCTCTCAACTGGTTTTCTGACTGTTTTGTCCTTAAGACCCTGTAGATGAAATAGTCACTACCCTTTCCCATCAGAAATTTATTTTCTCCTTTTGTTTTTCACTTCTGAATTCTATATTTCTTCCGGTATGCATTGTGTTTCTCATTATTTTGCTTGCCAAATTAAGGCTTAAAAATATAAGTGTTATTCAATAGAACCTTCTGTGATGGTGGAAATAGTCTATATTCACGCTGCCTATTATGGTAGCCATTAGCCACATGTGACTGTTGTGCACTTGAAACGTGGTTTGTGCAACTGAGGAACTGAATTTTAAATTTTGCTTAATTTTAATTAATTTAAATTGAAGTAAGCACATGTAGCTGGTGGCTACCATATTAAACAGTACAGATGAACATATCGTTATAGAGTAATGAAATCTTAATCTATTGTTACGTTTAGAGGGAAAGTGGAGCACGCTGGAGCGTTCATTTATTTTCTCATCCATTGATAGTCTCCTCTTTCTTCTATAACCTTTCCATCATTTCTCCTTTGTTCTCCTCCATCGTTCTTTCCTCCTTCCCTTTCAGCAAGGATCTTTGATACATGGTTAGCAGTGTGGAGATAGGAAATCTTGAGAGCACATGGGAGAAATGGTGATTGTTTACTTTCAAACATTGAATGGAAGGAATTGATGATGGAGAAAGCTCAAGACTTTCCTTCTCTTTTAATCAACTTCACTGTCTAAGAGGAGAAATTCCATCTAAGGAGAAAATAATGTAAATTTGACAGGAGTGTCCACTAGGGTATCTAATATTCATGAATCCAGACCAGCTAATAAATTCTGTTTACTGTGTAAGCTAGTTTGAAATTGGTTTCTATCAACTAAAAAGTTCTCCCTAATTCAGAAGGTTAGCATGAAGATCATTTGAATGACGTATGTGGAGTAGCATGGCATTGCAATTACCTAAAAAGTATTACTTTCTTTTTTCCCCGGAACTTCATCTGATACCATGCATAGTGATATGCTTTTTTACTGGGTCCATTTACCTAGCACATTCATGGAAATCCTGTCATTCTCATGTTTTGGAGAAAAGAAATATATCATAGAGACCATGGTGCTTCCAAATGCCCTGCCCTCTGTTTCTCTTAAATACTCTGATACGTGTGAGTTGTTTTGGGATCTTATTGATATCTTCCTTTGTCTTGATGCCACGTGATAGGCTATAAAGTTTTCTGCATTTTGGCAGTTTCCATGCTGGGCACAGCTGTCAGTGTCTCTTTGCTTCATTTCAGAGAATATGATGGTACTGGCAAGACATCAGAAGGCAAGCCAGAGAATAACTGGGGTTTCTCTTTAGCAAAGGAGAAATGGAAAGATCATCTTCCAGACCTTTCCTCTAGCCCAGCTGTTTTCTGGGCAGTGCCTCCATTTCAGTGATGAAAAAATCAGATTTTTTCTTTATTTTTCCTATTCACATGCCCCAGTGCACAGAGGAGAAGCTGAATTGTCCCATTTTTATTACATTACTTGCTGTTTTAGCACAATACTGTGCTTGAAGTTCTAGAACAAAGAGATGGCTTTTACACAGAAGGCATATGCCCTGCCTGCTGGGAACAGACTCTCAGGTTCGTCCCTGAGCCATGGACTGTGAATCAACTTATTAGTCTTTACTAACAGGCAAATGGAAGTGGAAGGACTGTCCTCTTCGGTTATTCAGTTGACTAATACTTGGCTCATTAATATCATTTGTAATTGCAGTACAACAACCAAGTAGCTGAAATCAGTCTACTTAAAGGCAAAGGGTAGGATATTGGAAGGCCACAGAAAGGGAGAAGGAATGATGCTACACAGGAGGGAGAGGGGATAAATGTAAAAGTCCTTTAAGTAAGTAAAAAGTGAATGATTAGGATGGGGGGATAACACTTTTAGGTGGTCAGAAAAGCCATTGGAATGCTTGTTGAATGCTCAATATAATAAATATTAATATAAAAGCCAAACAATCTAATACGTCCTTGGACCATGTTCATAGATTGGTAAGGTCTGTAATGTTGATAGTAGCAAAGTGGTGTTCACTTTCTTGTTGGTGATGCCCAAGGTTTAGTTTGAACTCTGTGGAAGTGATTTGCTAACATAATCTTAATTAATTATCATGATAATTTTGGGAAATAGATAATACTAATCCCACTTTACATATGAGTCAACTGAAACTAAGAGTAGATAAAAACTTGACCATACTCCTAAAAAATTGGATTCAAACCCAGAGTGCCGGAACCCAAGCTTATCACCTTAACCTACACCTTGACCTCACTCTGGAATGGCAGCCTGTGTATCAACAATGACTAGCAATGCTGCACAACTGGTTTTCTTTAGCCAACAAGCTCCAAACTCTTAGCCTCATAATCTCCAACACATTTCCTATCCCTTACCTTGTCTCTCTTTTCTCTGTGAGCTTCATCTTTTCTTTGCCAGGGAAGGAGCACTTGGGTACTCAGTGTAAGGGGAGGACATTGCAAAGTACTTTAAAGGGTCGAAACACTGTGGATGGATGGATGGAGGTAGAGTTAGAAAAACTTGGCAAGAGCTCGATTTATTTAGTAGTAGTGGGAAGACCAACTATTTGCAGTGAGTAAATAATGATAATTTTTTCAAAAAGTATTTTAAGTAATGAATTCCTTTCCTTGGTTTATTTGCTGTAAATAAATATTGGCTGTTTTCTGGGCCTTAATAATTACTCAGAAATTTAAAATAATATTGTGCCATCTAAAATTAGTCTCCTTAAAGTATTTTTCAAGACTTTATTTTGAAAATGAAGACATGCCACTTGTTAGGGCAGTTCTGCTGGAAGCAATTTGGGAAAAAGTAGCCCAGGTTTTTTTCTTTATTGTAATTGTTTTATCGGAAGAGGTTGACCTCTTATTTTAGAAGCAAACTGTTCAGTTTTCTCTACTTCCATTTCTTGATCTCTATAAGAGTAAATGTTGGCAACTTTCAGAGTGGTTTGATTTCAGGTGAATATCCTGAGGCTTTGGAATTAAAGTTAAAAAAGACCTTCTGTGGCCAAAGATCCTGTTATTAGTATTTTTGTGTTTTTTAAAAATTGAGGTAAAATTCACATAACATAAAATTCACCATATTAACCATTTTAAAGTGTACAGTTTATTGGCTCTTAGCACATTTAAAATGTTGTTCAACCATCATCACCACTTAATCCCAGAACATTTTCCTCAACCGAGAAAGAAACCCCGTACCCATTCCCCATTTCCCCCTCTGCCACAGCCCCTGGAAACCACCCATTTGCTTTCTGTCTCTATGAATTTGCCTGTTCTAGACTATTCATATAAATGGAATCATATAATATGTGGCCTTTTGTGTCTGGTTTCTTTTACTTAGCATAATGTTTTCAAGGTTCATCCCTGTTGTAGCATGTAGTTTTGTGTTTTAGTAGGGTTGAAGGAGTCAAGCTTTTCAACATAGATCAAGAGCTAATGGCATTAATTTTCATGTAGTCTTGGATATACTTAAGGAATTTTCTTATTTCTTTCATAGCACTTGTGCCCATCCAAGAACAATATTTATTATATTTTTAATAAAATAGGGGGATATGCTAATCTTAAGCAAACTACAAATACATTTTTTTCTCCATAGAATAATTGGGAGTGAAGAGATAAGTAGCTAAAATGGACAGTGGAGAAGAAAAGAAAATTATAATAGAAATTCAGTTTAAACATATTTATTGCAGCTGAGGCTAAGATGGATAATTATAGTTGAGCTTCCTGGAAGACAATGTGAAAAGGGAATCAGTGGATGCATACCTCTGAAATGTGTCAGAGTTCATGTTGCCAGGCCTAAACTCTAATAGGAGTACACTGTGTAAATGCTCATATAAGGAATGCTGAATCACTTTAGGGAAAATGTCCTCAAAAGCCACAAACATTTTCTTACCTCAGCTGCCATAGGTATAATTTGCCTTGATCCATCTGTCTGGTTTTGCAGTGCCCACATAAGCGTTTCCAAAGGTTGAGGGTTTTCATGATTGCTTTTCTTTGCTAGGGCGCTGTCTCAACCCCAAACCGTATCCCACATCTTCTTGGGTTGATGGTTCTACTTTCTAGAGTTCTCTGAACTTGTAATAAGGAAGTTTTGTTTCATTCAGTTGTGTTTTGTATGTTTACTGTGTCAGCTGTGCCACACGACTGAGGAAGGTGAGAAGGTGATACTACAGTTAATAAAGACATGTTCCTTGCCCACGAAGTGGTGATATTTAGTGAGAGATAGGAACATTTAAATACACTGCAGTGATGTATCATAGTAAGGGACTACAGTATGGGCAGGGTTAGGAGTCATGAATAGAGAGTGTGCTCTGTGTAGAGGGAGGTCTAGCATCATATGGGTTCCTGTCATCCTTTCATAGATACCAAGTCAGAGGGAAAAGGAAAAAGCCAGAGGCAGGTCACAAGATTCATTCAGAGTCACCTTTCTGTTTGTTCTCAGACCTATAACTGACTGCTTTCTTCCTTTCTCTCCAGTCACTGGCTTTATAATCTAGCTTTTGTGGAAATTTCTCAATATTCATCATTCTGTTTAGAATAGACATCCCTTTATATTAGTTACTAAAGTGCTCACTTTCTCCTTTAATTGTCCCGTTGCAACTCTGTCCTTTTTACCTTGGAACTCTTCCTCCACCACATTTTCCTCTGCAGAGTACTCAAAATAGAGCCTGAGATATTTTAGACTCCCCACGCATTGCTTGTTGAATAAATATAATAGCACATAGTGAAATAGTTAAAAGCTTGTGGTCTGAAGTCTGAAATCTTTGGATTCCATACCAGACTCTACCACTTGTTAGCTTTGTAACCTTGGGCAAGTTAGTTAGCCTTTATGAGCTTCAAAATCCTCATCTGTAAAATCAGGATAAAAATCAACTTACTTGGGACTTCCCTGGTGGTCCAGTGGTTAAGAGTCCGCCTTCCAATGCAGGGGACGCTGGTTTGATTCCAGGTCAGGGAACTAAGATCCCACATGCCGCGGGGCAGCTAAGCCTGCAGGCTACAGCTGCTAAGCCTGTGGGCCTCAATTAGAGAGCCCTTGTGCTGCAAACTACAGAGCCCACGCACTTTGGAGCCCGCGCACCACAACTAGAGAGGAGGCTGTGCGCCACAACGAAAGATCCCTCATGCTGCAACAAAGATCCCACCTGCCGAAACCCGACACAGCCAAAAATAAAATAAAATAAATACATTTAAAAAAATACTAAAAAAAATCAACTTACCCCATAAGGACATGCTAATATTCAATAAGGTATTGCATATCAAGTGCTTAGTTTATAGTAAATGCTTAATAAATATTTACTACAGCTGCATGTATTACTGCAACTCACCCTGAAATTCTCTGGGCTATTAGAGCCACTTCACTGGTAAGATTCATTAAGTCTGAGTCTAATTTTTCAATCAGCGGCAGAATTTATTTTCTCTTCAGTTAAATTTTTATTTATATTTTTCTGGAATAAAAGAATCCTAGAAGAGTCTCCCTTGCTATTATGAAAATAGGCAAATGAAATTATATACTTATTCAGCGATTATGTATTGAACATCTGTTATGTGGTAGGTACTATTTAGTTACTGAAGATGCAACAGTGAACAATACAGATAAAAATTCCCGCCCTCTTAAAATCGCTAACATGTGTAAAGAACTTATTCTGTGCCAGGAATTTCCCAAAGCACTGTATAAATATTACCCTATTTAATCATTTGAATGACCCTATGAGAGATTATAATTATCACTATTTTTATAAGTAAGGAAACTGAAACACAGAGACTACGCACTGTGTCCATAGAGCTATTGAGATGAAATAAGCAACACAGCTGAGAAGTTAACTCAGGCAGTTTGGTTCCAGAGCCATGCTTTTATGCTGTTTTTCTATATAAATGACTTTCAGGTAGTGAAATTTGCTGAAAAGGCAATTGGGGGAAAATAGGACAGATTTTTGCTTAACTAATGTTGACCATCAATTTAATACCAAAGGGTAAACTAGAATGGAGAATTGAAAAGAAAAAAAAAACACAATCAACACAGCTAGAGAGTATTTGCCTTAAAAAATAAGTTAAAAGCCACAAACATCTAGAACCTTTCTTCCATGCCTCTGAAAGATAGTTAAAATAAAGTTCCAATGTTATTTTTAGAAGGGAAGAAAACCTTTCCAGAAAGCACTAAGTGCTCCGTGGGAGTGGAGGGGGCCATTAAGGTAACTGCCCCAGATATCAGTTTGCATCTGAGAGAATATCTTCAATACACAACTGTCTTTTCAAGAGTTCTCTGCTGGGTTTACATCATCTGTCTTGCGTTGGGAAAAGCCTCCAAGCTGCAAAGACAGGATTAAACCTGCCATGAAATTAAGCCCACAATGGAGTCTCCATCTTTTAGTTAGGATTTCTATGCAAACCCTATTAATTATCAATGTGAATAACATACAAGTGCACAGCAAAATGCTTGTGGCAAAATAGGTACCTGATATGTTTATCTTTTATTTTAAATTTTAGGAAAAACAACACTTTACTGAAAGACAAAATGATCAAACGTTGTGATATTTGTATCCTCAACCCCTCTCTGAAATTATATTTTTCCCACCTTTCCTGCTGATCTGTCATTCCATCATGAAAAAAAAAAATTACTAGAAACAAATATAACATGTTATATGACTTAATTATCTTCCCCCAGCAGCCCACACCTAGGTACTTTCCCTTACACCAGCCTCTCCATATTTATTGCATATTTTTCACTCCACCATTTTTAATGTCACGCTCAAGCCCTGCTTAGTCACAAAATCCATCCCTGACAAGTTCAGGTGCAGGCAGTTTTCTCTTTAAACTCTTAGTATGATTGTCTAGATTCTTAACAATCAAATGAGTACTTCTAATGAGGAGGTGGGGCGTAGGGAACAGTTGTGAAGCATAGATGAATGCGAATATGAAGTAGACTGTTCAGGCTTAGCTCTTATCAAGGAACTAAGACAAATTCATAAAAGAAGTTTTAAAAAATGCACTTAACTTGGTTATACATATGTGGCTTGGAGGCACATTAGAGGCCAAAAAGGTAACATGTCTAAAGATGCTGTCAGGTATTAGCAGGGTAAGCAGGAATTCTAGCTTAACTCAAGGGCAGGAAAAAAAACAAAAGGATACAGAAAATCAAGTGATGCAGGGAACACGGAGACGGATGAACGCTGATGCACTCCTCTTTGTTGGTTGTTATTAATTCTTTTTAATTCTGCATTTCAAGAGCAGTCCTGAGCCCAGTGCTCAGTGTCCACTATTCTTTGTCCGTCTTCACCTTCATTGCACAGTGAATAGAAAGTGTGATTCTAAATTGATAGGCTGCAAAAAAACCTCAGCTCTGTCGGGTGACTTTGAGCAAATCACCTAACCTGTTTAATCGTGCCTTTTTATTTGCAAGTGAGAAAAAGAAAGAATTTATCTTACAGTTTTGTGTAAATACAATTGTCTGCTTTGGACCTTCAAATGTTGGATTATTTCTCTCATATCAGAATTCTTCTCTCCTTGTTTTCATGTCCTTTGGTCCTTTGGGGAAAGTACATGTTTTTAAGCAAAAAGTGAGTAAATTGTGTCATCACTTCACATATGCTTGTCTTTATCCCTAGAGAGCTTGCCAGAACTCTCTGGGGATAGAAATTATGTTCTGTTCTTTTTTTCTTTTTCTTCCTCAGGATTCTTTGTACACTGTGGATACTCAGTATTCTTGTTTGATGATGATTGACAAGAACAGATTCAATTGCTCTGCTTCACCTTTATGAAAGATGCTTGCCTCCACTAGAATTCTGCATCCATTAACTGTCCCCTCCTGTCTGTGAGCTGTGTTGAAGCTAAAATCTAAATAGCTGTCTATTTTTCAATTACTTGCCACATTTGATTTCTAGAAGATGTAGCAGAGGATATTTTGAGGGAGTGGGGAGAATGTAAGGACCTTTATTCTGGTACATTTTTCTCTCCTAACTAACCATTAAAGTTATAAGAACTGAGTTAGATTCCAGTGCCTTAAAGATCGCTTTTATACTTTTGGTTCAGCTTAACGGTTTAGTAAATGTCGTGTCTCAGCATTCTACCTCGTATTTTCTTTTACCTTTGCTGAACGTTAGTATTCATTGGACCTACCTATCTGACCACTCAGTAAACTAAAGGAAAGGTGATTTCAAAGCTATATGTTCTCTCCACTGAAATCCCACATCCAGAATGTGAAAAATAATGAGAATTATATACCCCAGGGAATATATAATTGGGAAAAATAATACCCCTGGATCAGACGCAACGAGCTCCAAATCCTAGCTTTATGATTTACTAGCTGTGCTTCTCAGTTATTATTGCCCAAAAACCTTAGTGCTTTAAAATAAACTATTTTATTTTGCCCATGATTTTGTGGGTTAGAAATTTAAGTAGGGCCTGGCTGGGAAGTTCTCACTTAAGGTCTCTCATGCAGTTGCAGTTAGATGGTGGCTGGAGTTCCAGTCATCTGAAGGCTCAACTGGGCTGGATGTCCAGGACGGCACACTTACATGACTGCCAAGTGATGTTGGCTGTTGCCTGGAAGCTCAGCTAAGGCTATGGCACCTACATGTGACCAGTTCAATGTGGTAGTCTCAGGGTAGTTGGAATTCTTATGTGGTACCTAGCTTTCATCCAAAGAGAATGAGGCAGGAGCTGCATGGTCTTTTGTAACCTAGCCTTGGAAGTCATATAGCATCACTTCTGCCATACTCTGTTGGTTAGAGCAGATGAGAGATTTCCCAGAAAAATGGAGAGAGGATATAGACTTCATCTCAAGGCTGCATTGTAGAAGAGCATGTGGAGGTACTGGTGTGACTGCCTTTGGAAAATACCATCTGCTGTATCCTGCGACTTTTATTAAGTTACTGACACATTTGGAGCCTCAATTCCCTCATCCCTAAAACTTGTGGTAACTCAAAGGGAATTTAATGAGAATCAGATAGATAGGTACATGTTTGCTAAACATTTTACTCTTATATGTTTGACATCTTATATAGTTATTTGGCATCCCCAAATCTAGTTTATCTGCAGATATTTTAGACCTTTTGACATGTCTATAAATGCATGTCTCTGCAAAGATAATTCTGAGATTATATCTGCATTTTCATACTGAAAGGGCCTTCAAATCCATTGACTTGAGTATATTACGGTGACTATAATATATCCAAATACTTCAGTTCTCTAATGGAACATTCCCTAAGAGACTGTCATATCTAGTGTAGTTAACCATCCAAATTTAATTATTATTCAAGCAGTAAAACCTAATATTCATTTTCTTACAAAGAACTTGGCTTTGGTACCTATTGATATGTGCCAGGCAATAGGTTATAATTGAAATGGGAAAGGAGTCCTGACTCCCATCCTGGGTCCAAGATGGAGCATTTATGGTTTAGGATCATGATTGCTGGATTCATTTTGAGTGTTGAAATTCAAGCTGACCCAGCCCAGGGATTGTGCTTTCAGAAATGAGCTCCCCATTCCCATTTCCACCTCAGTTAGCAACACAGGGCCAACTCTCTTCTTCAGTTATTATTAAGAGGAAGGCAAAACAGTACTAATTTGCAATGGTCTTTTATGTCATATTTAATTTATTATGAATTAATAAACGGCTTACCATCCAAATTTAGTTAACATGCCTGCTAATTTGAAGGTGGGGAGGACCCAAACCTTCACATTTATTTGTCTAATGGACATGCCTAACTGAAAATAGAAGGTTCTTCATATAAAGATTATTTACTATTATCAACAGTGGGTAGCAGGAAGGGATCACTGTTTATTGTATTATATTATTAGAATACTCATCATTGTCAAGCTGTAATGACTCTAAAGGGAGGAGGCCTGTGACTTCCTTAGTGGTCCAGTGGGTAAGACTCCGCACTCCCAATGCAGGGGGCCTGGGTTGGATCTCTGGTCAGGGAACTAGATCCCACATGCATGCAGCAGCTAAGAGTTTGTATGCCGCAAGTAGGAAACCTGCATACCACAACTAAGAAGTCTGCATGACTCAACGAAGATCCTGTGACTGCAACTAAGACCCAGTACAGCCTAAATAAATGAATAAATAACAACAACAAAACTAACAAACAAAAACACCTAAAACTTTAAAAAAAAAAGGGGAGGAGACCTGAATAAAAGAAAACTGTTTTTGTAAAATAACAGTGTGGATCAATTTTTAAAGAAACCATGCAAATACGGAGATATTCAGGAAACTTTTCCCATTGAGCTATCAACATATTGAAACTTTTTCCACAGCTTATCAAGTAACTAAATTTTAGGACCTCACTTTATAAAACTGGCAGGATTCATCTGAATAAAGTGGGAAGGGGGAGCTAAAGTTTTAACCTATAGTTCTGACTGAGTTGGTCCCTTTGTAACTGATGTATGTATATAGAAATTAGAATTTAGAGATGCCATCACACTGTGCCCAATTTTCTGTTAAGTTTTACAAGTAGTGAAACCATGTATGTAAAGATCAAAATAAAGATGAATATGTTCTACTCTAAAAAAAAATAAAAAAAGAAAGAAAGTTTCTTTGCACATATCACTAACTTACCAATGAGTTGCTTGGTAGAAAGTTGGAAAATTAAAATGAAATGAAAGGTGTCTTAAATAAAAGTGCCAGCTGTAATCTTGTGCCTGTTTGTTTGTTTGTTTGTTTGTGTGTATGTGTACAAATTGCGGTATTGTGGCATAGATCTAAAATGTCGTCATCTTTTGGACATTTAATATAGGGTAGAAGAGATCTCTTATCTATGTTGCATTACATGCCTTCTGGGAATTCAAATCCCGAATGGAAAGTCTAGGGATGCTTTCTGGAAAGAATGAACCTGGATCATTTCTACAAATTGGGCTGTGTGCCATGGGATATATCCTACCCTGATAAGATATTTTATTTTATTCTCCCTAAAACAAAAATCTTAAATTTAAATCACTGAGGATGAGAGGTTGGTTGGGAATATTTTCCAGCTGTTTAGTTTCAAGACAGAAAGGAAATGCAGTTTATGGGCAAAAAGGTGAAGAAGGCATTTAAAATTCTGTTTCCTTATGAATGATGTCTCTGGGTCTTAAATGAATAAGAATAGGTTACATATTTAATGTCTGTGATGTATAATATCAGGATAAAATAGTATATGTCAATCCAAATTATCTTGTACCATGATATAGAAAGAATGATAATGTAATTTCATATTTTCCTTTTCTTAAGAAGTTGTCATACTTATTTGAATGCCTTTTCTGTCAACTATTGTGCTGGGTGGTTTAATTGCGTTATCTCATTTAATCTTTGCATTACTATAATAGCAGTTTTTATAGCTGGCAATTTAGTAGGCTAAATTCTAAAACATAAACTCCAAAGTAATAATTTCAGATTCACTTTTCTTCCTAGATTAGTGACACATTACACTTAATTAAATTGTTAAGTTTATCTTAAAATTATATTTCCTTTCCATGGAAACCATTTCACTTAGAGAAACAGGCACCTCCATTCTACCTCATGAGTTGTCCATGCAAAGTTTTAGTTGTTGACTTGATGGAAATTGTAAGCATATGAATGCCTTGGCTAAAACTGGTCCTATGTGAATTGAGAGAAACATGGAATGCAAAGCTTTCCAAAGAAGCATAATCAATTTCAGAGGCAATTAATACAATTGGACTAGAAATTAGCCTGGGAAGATTGAGCAATACCAAAACAAAAATTATAACTCTGAGCACTTGCAATGTGCTAGCAACATTAAATATATTTTTGATAATTTTCATAAAGCTCCTGAAAATTAGGTATTGTTATTGTCATCATATAGATAATAAATGACCTGGAGGGATCAAGGATTTTGTTCAGGGTCACACAATTGGTAATAAATTTAGCTATGTATAAAATAAATTATAAATTTAGCTATGTATAAAATAAATTATGTATAAAATAAATTTAGTATGTAGCTTCAAGGATCCTTTACGTCATTGGTTATTAATGGGAACATCTATTTTAAAAATAGAGATAATATAGTCTTAATACTTGACATAACATATTTCAAAAACACTGAGATAGACTGAGGATGAGAGAATCAATTCAACTGATCAAAACTCTGTTGAATGTGAAAATGGTAAAACAAAAATCCAATGAGATTACAGCTAAGAGAGGTAAAGATTCAGGAGAGATTAAAGTGGTAATTTGGCATTTGTAGCATCAACACAGAAGAAATTTGGTCTCCATGTAACTTTATGCCTTGAATTATTTGATTTGCCATCTATTTTGATTAAATTATACCGAATAATTGCCAAATCTCCTCTTCAGTGTATGCTTCACAGACAGCTCATGGGATAAGATTGGACAAGTAAAGCATTGAAAATAAATGATTGGATTTGGTTTTTTTCCCGGTCCATGAAGCAATCTGATTAACTGTGTAGAACATTTCTGCTTTTGTGATCACTGGGTTAGTCACAGAGCAGGTGCTATAAATACAATACAAACACCTACAGGAGATGTGTGTTTAACATACATGCTTGAAACATGTTGGTGTAATGAAAAGGTGTTAAGCTGTAGGTACTGGGAATGAGCATCACAGCTGCTTATTTGCAGTGCATTTTAAAACATGGTGTGGCAAAGAATGCCATGTACCATTTTTTTTTTTTTTTTTTTAACATCCTGAGGAATGTTGCCAAACAATGTGTCTTAATTTGGGTTACCCTAGAAGCAGACCTAAGACAAGACGAAGCACCTGGAAGGTGATTCCAGTAGGCACCAGTAGGGAAGTGCAAAAGTGAGGCACGGAAGAGAAGGGAGAAAATATAGGGTGCATAAGTCAGATCATTACTGCTGTGAGCCCTGGGATTAATCTCACCAAGAAACTCTGGGTGACGTTGCTGAGTATCCCTCAAAGCTGTCCCCCACAAGATCTGAGAATACTAAGTTATTTTCCGCCAAATCCTGCTGTCATTCATCTAGGGCTGTTTCTAGTGATATAAAATACATAGCACTAATGGGTTGCCTGTGTGGACTAAGAATGTTTGTGTGATGAGAAAAATCTTCAGGCAGAGAGTTGCATGTGTTTGCCATAAAATGCCATTGGTAAGTAAGAAGCTGAGAAGTGAGAGTCAAGGGCTTAGGAATGGGGCACCAACTACATCTGAAAGTTTTAGGTATTGTTACTCTCCTTACACAGAGATAATGTCTAGTAAGGCTTTTATTTGTTACACTTCAAAATTTACTAAGCACCTACCCACCTCCTGTGCCCAGTGAGCTGAGTTAGTAGGTGCTGGGAGATGTAAAAACAAAGAAGAAACATTCCCTATCTATAAAGAATCACCATCTTTAGTAGTCCAAAGCTCACCTAGAATGGTCGCTCATGTTTCCTTAAGTGCTTCTATCACATGATCTGAATTACTCTGAACCAAATAATTGGTAGGGTCGAGTTTTAGGCAGTGTCAGTATGACACATCACCAACATACCTTCTTCAATCAAGGGTAAAGACCTACTGCTATTGATACTTTCCCATTAAACACTGCATTACATTCTATCTTTCTCTTTAAAAAAAAAAAAAAAAAACATTCAGGAAAACATGTTTTTCCCTGACTTTAAACTCCTCTGCAATCATTGCACCCTGGTTGACATTTCACTGTTACATCCACATACCCAAAAGAATAATTACAAAAATACAATGTGAAAAAAGAGAAACATCATTGTTTTAATTGGTGGGGATTAATCAAATCATGAATGCACTACATATTAACCACAATGAACTGTTTCAGGCTCTCACCTCCAAAGTTGATATAAAGGTAACCTGAGCTCTCCTGTGTGGCCTGTTCATATCCATTAATTGTTACAATACAAGGTACACTGGCTCTCAGCTGGTTGCCGTTTCTTCTGTATTTGAAATGTGCTTCTCAGCAGAGATCGGAGGACACCATTGGGACTCATTTGAGTCTGACTTTCACATTAATTTTTCTGTGTTGTGAAGAATAAAGGCAAAATCAATGTCCATCAGTGATTATTCAAGGTAAAATATCTAGTGATATTGAATACCAATGGCAGTACCAGGCATAAAATTTACTTAAGGTTTGTTGAGTTGACAGCCATTTATTCCAGTCCTGCTTCACTTTCCATGTTGCACATATTTTTTAGGAAAATAAAACAATTACAAGGAAAGAAATAAATTCTACTTACTGACTCAATTTGCCAGAAACCAGATCTATTTCAGAATGGTAGAGAAGAATTAAAGTTGTAAGATTTTTATAAACCTAACTGAGGATAATATCTTTCCAACTGGTAGAAGCAAAATATTTCACAGTGCATATTGACACAAAGCCACGTGGCTCGACTAAATTTTCATAATGAAGGTTCTTTGTAACTGAACTTGAAAAAAAGTTCAGTTACAAAGTGACTGAACTTGAAAAAAAGTAGAGCCTAGAGCTATTTCTTGGTTCCTGAATAAATATTCTTAAGCTGAACACATGCTCATGGCAAAAGAGTAATAATATATCTCGGTTTAAAAGTTTGTTTCAACTGTTAGGCTGAAATTCAGATATGTTCTCAACACTATGTTATGCTTTTGAAAAAATTACAAACAAAAAACAATAGCAGGAAAATATTAAAACCTTCTTTACTTTATCATGCCTGAGGTGCCAATGTAACTTTTTGGTTAAATAATGGTAGAAGAGTGATGGGAGGAGGGTCTCCAATCAGTGTTTGGGCCACTAGCAACTTGGTAGATACTCTTTTCCATCACATTGAGTTGGTGATGCTGGCTCGACACATGCATCATTTCCATCTGAACTATTGTTTACACATTCAGCATTGTTGAACAGAAAAACAAAGGATAAAATTTCAGACTTTTCTTTGTCTTTCTGGCAACAAATAGTCAGTTTGAGTTTATTTTTTCAGTGGCTGTTTTGTTACAGTGTATGCAATACTTGGTATCTTATATGAGCATTACCTTCTGAGATGTTATCTTCCAAGATACAGCTTCCAAGAACGATCTTCCATTTTTACTCCTGTATTTTGTAACTTCACATGAGAGCTTTCAGATTTAGCCCTGAGGGATATTTGCTTCCCTGTTTATTCAGGTGACTGGTTCCAGGAGGCCAAGGGCAAAGTGCTGAATCAGATAAAGTTTTATTCTTCCCACATTATCTCCCTCTTTCAAGAGCCTGAGGTTTGACCTGATACCTAGGTTGATGAGGTAGGGATGATGATGAACTAGAATGGGTGATTCTGAGGTCATGGAGAAAATCTGAAGTTTGGGGACTCTGGTCTAATTCAGGATCAATGTACACATGTCTTAGGTTAGGTCTAAGCCTTCATTGGGGCCGTTATTCCTTCAGAACATACGATATATAGGACTATAGAACCTATATATTAGACAGTTCCACATGTGCTCAAGTAAGAATATAGCAGTGGATGATGGAAAGGGTCCAGATTACCAGGCAGAGGGTAGTGTTCAGGCAATAGGCACTTGGGGATGTATGTTCAGTCGATACTGAGATGAATGAAATATTACTATGCCTTCAAGGAGTTCACAACATTGTGCGGGAAATAAGTAGATGCTAAAACAACCATAGCTTGGAATAACAAGCTAATGACAACTATAGCTTTCATAAAGAGAGAAGAAATGAATTCTTAGATTTCCCAAAGTAGGGGAGACTTTACTTTTTGGAATGGAGGAGGGATTTGGAAATGTGGCAGAAAACGACAGCCTCCTTTCACATGGCTGCATTTAAGGACAGACCTTCATCCTCTGTATCCTTCTTAGAAAAAGTTACGACCCAAGGACTGAAGTTGTTGCTAAGTATATTCCTGAGTAGCATTAAAGTGAGCCCTTAAAGGTGTGAGACGTGTAACCTATACCTTATTAAGAAGTTTTATTCTACACACTGTGAATCCAGTACATTTGGTTTGCAATAAATATATACTTGGCCTCTATGCTTTATTGTCATTTAGGGCATAGGACAAGTTTACTTTTAACATTTGATTTTCATGCCTAGCACAGCACCTGGAACAAAGAGTAGGCTCTATAAACATGTGCTGACTGAATAAATAAGAGCCAAGAGGAGACAGCCTATGTCTGGGAATTCATATCTCAGTTTTGTTGCTAATTATTCTTGTAACTTTGCCAATCTGTTTCAGCAGCTTCAGTTTTCATTATGTGTAGAGTTAGGGGTGCAGCTATTTGTGTCCCAAGTAGGATCACTATTCAATAATTTATTGCATTCATTTTGCCTGTTCTTAGAGTTCCATATAAATAGAATCATACAGTATGTACTCCTTTGTCTCCTTTTTTTTCAGAATGAAATTTTGAGATTCATCTGCATTGCTGATGTATCAATAGTTTGCTACTTTTTAAAATTGCAAAATAGTGTTCCGTTGTATTAATAAACCACAATATATCAAATTGTGTGAATATACCATTCATACAATGTAAATCAATGCATAAATCAATCAGTAATTCATACAATGTATATACATGTGTGAATATTGCCATTCTCCTGTCAATGAACATTTGGGTTGCTTCTGCTTCTTAGCTATTATATGTAAAACTGTTCTGAATTTTTCTTTTTGGCAAGTCTCTAAATGCCTCCTCAACTTACTTTGGTCTGGTTTCTAAGAATTCAGTCTGTTTGATATTGGAGATATTTACCCTCCAACACCCATTGCCGTACAAACGCAGACAACGTCTATTCCTTTTTATAGGTTTTGTCCAGATAAAATTTGAATACATGGACGCTCCATCAATTAAACACGTGCACATGATTAATTTTCACTCAAGGCATATTTTACAGGAGAAGCATGGCATGTGTTCAGCAAAGATGAGCTCGCTCTTGTGACAGGTTCCATCAGGTTATCATCATATAGCTCTGTCTTCTTGTCACTGTTGTCAGTTATTGATGGTTCAGCATCCAACCTTCTTGAAAGAGCCAAAAGTAGGCTCAGTGGCTGGTGTGTGATAGTTCCATGAAAATTGATGTCAAAGTTTCTGACATTGGACACTCCAATGGTTTCTTTGTTAGAGTCTTATTACAGAATAGGAAAACCGTGTCACCAAAAATGGCCCCTGGCTGTGGTCTCATAGATCAGAACAGGCATGAAGTGGAATTGTTCCTCCAATAGCTCTCAAGAAAAGAGGGGGTGAAAAAGTAGACTACTGGCTAGAATTCAAATGACTGGTAAGCTTTGAGGTAGGCTGCTGTCTGAACTACTGATTGGTATAACAAGAGGGTGGATCATTGGGATTTCAGATAATGTTATCATCTGCCAGAATAAACCACTGTAGGTTAATACTATTCCCTTGTCTTGATTTTTTTCCTTGAGATAATTCTCTTATATACTCTACATTAGGAACTCATTACTATTCTTTGTTGAAAAGAATTTTTGGGGGAGAAAGAGTAGGGTGGATGTACCATCTAAACTCTACACGTGTAAATGTTTAGCACATATATATCCCCCACACCACACATGGATATACATACATAAGCTTAACATTTGCCAAGTGTCTGTAACTTGTTTCTGAACTACCACAATGAAGTGGGCACCAGGGTTGCTGAGGTCTATTTCAAGTCTAAAGTTCAGTTTAATTTTAATCCTTTGTTTTCCTCTTTGTTTCCTCAGATATCTATTCATTACACGGTGCAAAGTGAAAAACATCACAAGGAAAACCCACGTAATTGACTTTTATTAGTGTGTCCAGACAGAGATCTGTCTTCTTACCAAAATATGGGTTCGCATAAAGTAGAAACTTGGGCATAGTACGGCCTGAAGGAATAGTCTCCTCATGGTGTTTATCTCTCTATTATTCTTTTTTTCTTAACATCTTTATTGGAATATAATTGCTTTACAATGTTGTGTTAGTTTCTGCTGTATAACGAAGTGAATCAGCTATACGTGTACGTATACCCCCATATCCCATCCCTCTTGCGTCTCCCTCCCACCCTCCCTATCCCACCCCTCTAGGTGGTCACAGAGCACCGAGCTGATCTCTCTGTGCTATGTGGCTGTTTCCCACTAGCTATCTATTTTTATTCGGTAGTGTATATATGTCCGTGCCACTCTCTCACTTCGTCCCAGCTTACTCTTCCCCCTCTCCATGTCCTCAAGTCCATTCTCTACATCTGGATTTTGATTCCTGTCCTGCCCCTAAGTTCTGCAGAACCTTTTTTTTTTTAGATTCCATATATATGTGTTAGCATACGGTATTTGTTTTTCTCTTTCTGATTTACTGCACTCTGTATGACAGTCTCTAGGTCCATCCACCTCTCTACAAATAACTCAATTTCGTTTTTTTTTATGGCTGAGTAATATTCCCTTGTATATATGTGCCACATCTTCTTTATCCATTCATACGTTAGTGGACACTTAGGTTGCTTCCATGCCCTGGCTCTTGTAAATAGTGCTGCAATGAACATTGTGGTACATGACTCTTTTTAAATTATGGTTTTCTCAGGGTATATGCCCAGTAGTGGGATTGCTGGGTCATATGGTAGTTCTATTTTTAGTTTTTTGAGTAACCTCCATACTGTTCTCCATAGTGGCTGTATCAATTTACATTCCCAAAAACAGTGCAAGAGGGTTCCCTTTTCTCCACACCCTCTCCAGCATTTATTGTTTGTAGATTTTTTGATGATGGCCATTCTGATGGGTGTGAGATGATATCTCATTGTAGTTTTGATTTGCATTTCTCTAATGATTAATGATGTTGAGCATTCTTTCATGTGTTTGTTGGCAGTCTGTATATCTTCTTCGGAGAAATGTCTATTTAGGTCTTCTGCCCATTTTTGGATTAAGTTGTTTGTTTTTTCATATTGAGCTGCATGAGCTGCTTGTAAATTTTGGAGATTAATCCTTTGTCAGTTGCTTCATTTGCAAATATTTTCTCCAATTCTGAGGGTTGTCTTTTTGTCTTGTTTATGGTTTCCTTTGCTGTGCAAAAGCTTTTAAGTTTCATTAGGTCCCATTTGTTTAGTTTTTTATTTCCATTTCTCTCAGAGGTGGGTCAAAGAGGATCTTGCTGTGATTTATGTCATAGAGTGTTCTGCCTATGTTTTCCTCAAAGAGTTTTATAGTGTGTGGCCTTACATTTAGGTCTTTAATCCATTTTGAGTTTATTTTTGTGTATGGTGTTAGGGAGTGTTTTAATTTCATTCTTTTACATGTAGCTTTCTAGTTTCCCCAGCACCACTTATTGAAGAGGCTGTCTTTTCTCCACTGTATATTCTTGCCTCCTTTATCAAAGATAAGGTGACCATAGGTGCATGGGTTTATCTCTGGGCTTTCTGTCCTGTTCCATTGATCTCTATTTCTGTTTTTGTGCCAGTACCATACTGTCTTGATTACTGTAGCTTTGTAGGATAGTCTGAAGTCAGGGAGCCTGATTCCTCCAGCTCCGTTTTTCTTTCTCAAGATTGCTTTGGCTATTCGTGGTCTTCTGTGTTTCCACACAAATTGTGAAATTTTTTGTTCTAGTTCTGTGAAAAATGCCAGTGGTAGTTTGATAGGGATTGCATTGAATCTGTAGATTGCTTTGGGTAGTATAGTCATTTTCACAATGTTGATTCTTCCAATCCAGGACAATGGTATATATCTCCATGTATTTATATCATCTTAAATTTCTTTCATCAGTGTCTTATAATTTTCTGCATAGAGGTCTTTTGTCTCCTTAGGTAGGTTGGTAGCTAGATATTTTATTCCTTTTCTTGCAGTGGTAAATGGGAGTGTTTTCTTAATTTTACTTTCAGATTTTTCATCATTAGTGTATAGAAATGCAAGAGATTTCCATGCATTAATTTTGTATACTGCTACTTTACCAAATTCATTGATTAGCTCTTGTAGTTTTCTGGTAGCATCTTTAGGCTTCTCTATGTATAATATCATGTCACTGCAAACAGTGACAGCTTTACTTCTCTTTTCCGATTTGGATTCCTTTATTTCTTTTTCTTCTCTGATTGCTGTGGCTAAAACTTCCAAAACTCTGTTGAATAGTAGTGGTGAGAGAGGGCAACCTTGTCTTGTTCCTGATCTTAGTGGAAATGGTTTCAGTTTTTCACCATTTAGGACGATGTTGGCTGTAGGTTTGTCATATGTGGCCTTTATTATGTTGAGGAAAGTTCCCTCTGTGCCTACTTTCTGGAGGGTTTTTATCATAAATGGGTGTTGAATTTTGTCAAAAGCTTTCTCTGCATCTATTGAGATGATCATATGATATTTCTCCTTCAATTTGTTAATAGGGTGTATCACATTGATTGATTTGTGTATATTGAAGAATCCTTGCATTCCTGGAATAAACCCCACTTGATAATGGTGTATGATCCTTTTAATATGCTGCTGGATTCTGTCTGCTAGTATTTTGTTGAGGATTTTTGCATCTATGTTCATCAGTGATATTGACCTGTAGTTTTCTTTCTTCGTGACATCCTTGTCTGGTTTTGGTGTCAGGGTGATGGTGGCCTCATAGAATGAGTTTGGGAGTGTTCCTCCCTCTGCTACATTGTGGAAGAGTTTGAGAAGGATAGGTGTTAGCTCTTCTCTAAATGTTTGATAGAATTCGCCTGTGAAGCCATTTGGTCCTGGGCTTTTGTTTGTTGGAAGATTTTTAATCACAGATTCGATTTCAGTGCTTGTGATTGGTCTGTTCATATTTTCTGTTCCTTCCTGTTTCAGTCTTGGAAGGTTGTGCATTTCTAAGAAGTTGTCCATTTCTTCCAGGTTGTCCATTTTATTGGCATAGAGTTGCTTGTAGTAATCTCTCATGATCCTTTGTATTTCTGCAGTGTCAGTTGTTACTTCTCCTTTTTCATTTCTAATTTTATTGGTTTGAGTCTTCTCCCTTTTTTTCTTGATGAGTCTGGTAATGGTTTATCAATTTTGTTTATCTTCTCAGAGAACCAGCTTATAGTTTTATTGATCTTTGCTATCATTTTCTTCATTTCTTTTTCATTTATTTCTACTCTGGTCTTTATGATTTCTTTCCTTCTGCTAACGTTAGGGTTGTTTTGTTCTTCTTTCTCTAATTGCTTTAGGTGTAAGGTTAGGTTGTTTATTTGAGATGTTTCCTGTTTCTTGAGGTAGGATTGTATTGCTATGAACTTCCCTCTTAGAATTGCTTTTGCAGCATCCCATAGGTTTTGGGTCGTCGTGTTTTCATTGTCATTTGTTTCTAGGTATTTTTTGTTTCCTCTTTGATTTCTTCAGTGATCTCTTGGTTATTAAGTAGTGCATTGTTTAGCCTCCATGTGTTTGTATTTTTAACAGATTATTTCCTGTAACTGATATCAAGTCTCATAGCGTTGTGGTCGGAAAAGATACTTGATACAATTTCAATTTTCTTAAATTTACCAAGGCTTGATTTGTGACCCAAGGTATGATCTATCCTCGAGAATGTTCCATGAGCACTAGAGAAGAATGTGTATTCTGTTGTTTTTCCATGGAATGTCCTATAAATATAAATTGTCCATCTTGTTTAATGTATCATTTAAAGCTTGTGTTTCCTTTTTTATTTTCATTTTGGATGATCTGTCCATTGGTGAAAGTGGAGTGTTAAAGTCCCCTACTATGATTATGTTACTGTCGATTTCCTCTTTTATGGCTGTTAGTATTTGCCCTATCTATTGAAGTGCTCCTATCTTGGGTGCATATATATTTACAATTGTTATATCTTCCTCTTGGATTGATCCCTTGATCATTATGTAGTGTCCTTCTTTGTCTCTTGTAATAGTCTTTGTTTTAACATCTATTTTGTCTGATATGGGAATTGCTACTCCAGCTTTCTTTTATTTCCATTTGCGTGGAATATCTTTTTCCATCCCCTCACTTTCAGTCTGTGTGTGTCCCTAGGTCTGAAGTGGGTCTCTTCTAGACAGCATATATACGGTCTTGTTTTTGTATCCATTCAGCCAGTCTTTGTCTTTTGGTTGGAGCATTTAATCCATTTACATTTAAGGAAATTATCGATATGTATGTTCATATTACCATTTTCCTAATTGTTTTAGGTTTGTTATTGTAGGCCTTTTCCTTCTCTTGTGTTTCCTGCTTAGAGAAGTGCCTTTAGCATTTGTTGTAAAGCTGGTTTAGTTTTGCTGAATTCTCTTAGCTTTTGCTTGTCTGTCAAGGTTTTAATTTCTCCATCAAATCTGAATGGTATCCTTGCTGGGAAGAGTAATCTTGGTTGTAGTTTTTTCCCCTTCATCACTTTCAATATGTCCTGCCACTCCCTTCTGGCTTGCAGAGTTTCTGCTGAAAAATCAGCTGTTAACCTTATGGGGATTCCATTCCATTGTGTGTTATTTGTTGTTTTTCCCTTGCTGCTTTTAATACTTTTTCTTTGTATTTAATTTTTGATAGTTTGATTAATATGCGTCTTGGCGTGTTTCTCCTTGGATTTATCCTGTATGGGACTCTCTGTGCTTCCTGGACTTGCTTAACTATTTCCTTTCCCATCTTAAGGAAATTTTCAACTATAATCTCTTCAAATATTTTCTCAGTCCCTTTCTTTGTTTCTTCTTCTTCTGGGACCCCTATAATTCAAATGTTAGTGTGTTTAATGTTGTCCCAGAGGTCTCTGAGAGTGTCCTCAATTCTTTTCATTCTTTGTTCTTTATTCTGCTCTGCAGTAGTTATTTCCACTATTTTATCTTCCAGGTCACTTATCCATTCTTCTGCCTCAGTTATTCTGCTATTTATCCCTACTAGAGTATTTTTAATTTCATTTATTGTGTTGTTCATCACTGTGTGTTTGCTCTTTATTTCTTCTAGGTCGTTTTTAAAGATTCTTTATACTTTCTCCATTCTATTTCCAAGATTTTGGATCATCTTTACTGTCATTATTCTGAATTCTTTTTCCGGTAGACTGCCTATTTCCTCTTCATTTGTTTGGCCTGGTGGGTTTTTACATTGCTTCTTCATCTGCTGTTTGTTTCTCTGTCTTCTCATTTTGCTTAACTTACTGTGTTTGGGGTCTCCTTTTCACGGGCTGCGGGCTTGTAATTCCTGTTGCTTTTGGTGTCTGTCCCAGTGGCTAAGGTTGGCTCAGTGGGTTGTGTAGGCTTCCTGGTGGAGGGGACTAATGCCTGTGTTCTGGTGGATGAGGCTGGACCTTGTCTTTCTGGTGGGCAGGTCCACGTCTGGTGTTGTGTTTTGGGGTGTCTGTGGCCTTATTTTTATTTTAGGCAGCCTCTCTGCTAATGTGTGGGGTTGTGTTCCTGTCTTGCTAGTTGTTTGGCATAGGGTGTCCAGCACTGTAGCTTGCTGGTCGTTGAATGGAGCTGTGTCTTGCCGTTGAGATGGAGATCTCTGGGAGATTTTCGCTGTTTGATATTATGTTGAGCTGGGAGGTCTCTTGTTGACCAGTGTCCTGAACTTGGCTTTCCCACCTCAGAGACACAGCCCTGATGAGTGGCTGGAGCACCAAGAGCCTGTCATCCACACAGAAAAAGAGAAAAAGGGTAAAAAGTGTATATATCGTTGCTCCCAAAGTCCATCTCCTTAACTTAGGATGATGCATTGTCTGTTCAGGTATTCCACAGATGCAGGGTACCTCAAGTTGATTGTGCAGATTTAATCCGCTGGTCCTGAGGCTGCGGGGAGAGATTTCCCTTCCTCTTCTTTGTTCGCACAGCTCCCAGTGTTCAGCTTTGGATTTGGCCCCGCCTCTGCGTGTAGGTCGCTGGAGGGCGTCTGTTCTTCGCTCAGACAGGATGGGGTTAAGGGAGCACCTGATTCGGGGGCTCTGGTTCACTCAAGCCGGCGAGGTGGGGAGGGGTATGGAGTGCGGGGCGAGCCTGTGGCGGCAGAGGCAGGTGTGACGTTGCACCAGCCAGTGGCGCGCCGTGTGTTCTCCCGGGGAAGTTGTCGCTGAATCATGGGCTCCTGGCAGTGTTGGGCTGCACAGGCTCCCAGGAGGGGAGTGTGGATAGTGACCTGTGCTTGCACACAGGCTTCTTGGTGGCTGCAGCAGCAGCCTTAGCATCTCATGCCCATCTCTGGGTCCATGCTGATAGCTGCGGCTTGCGCCCGTCTCTGGAGCTTCTTAAAGCAGTGCTCTGAATGCCCTCTCCTCCCGCACCGTGAAACAATGGTCTCTTGCTTCTTAGGCAGCTCCAGGCTTTTTCCCGGACTCCCTCCCAGCTAGCTGTGGTGCACTAGCCCCCTTCAGGCTGTGTTCACGCCGCCAGCCCCAGTCCTCTCCCTGGGGTCTGACCTCCGAAGCCCGAACCTCAGCTCCCAGCTCCGTCCGCCTTGGCGGGTGAGCAGACAAGCCTCTCGGGCTGGTGAGTGCTGGTTGGCACCGATCCTCTGTGCGGGAATCTTTCCCCTTTGCCCTCCGCACCCCTGTTGCTGTGCTCTCCTCCGTGCCTCCAAAGCTCCCCCCCTCCGCCACCCACAGTCTCCACCCGCGAATGGGCTTCCTGTTGTGTGGAAACTTTTCCTCCTTCACAGCTCCCTCCCACTGGTGCAGGTCCTGTCCCTATTCTTTTGTCTCTGTTTTTTCTTTTGCCCTACCCAGGTACGTGGGGAGTTTCTTGCCTTTTGGGAGGTCTGAGGTCTTCTGCCAGCATTCAGTAGGTGTCCTGTAGGAGTTGTTCCACGTGTAGATGTATTTCTGATGTATCTGTGGGGAGGAAGGTGATCTCCGCGTCTTACTCTTTTGCCATCTTGAAGCTCCTCCGCTGTGTTTGTTCTTGTAGGTCTTTTCCTTCTCTTGTGTTTCCTGCCTAGAGAAGTTTCTTTAGCATTTGTCGTAAAGCTGGTTTGGTGATGCTGAATTCTGTTAGCTTTTGCTTGTCTGTAAAGGTTTTAATTTCTCTGTTAAATCTGAATGAGATTGTTGCTGGGTCGAGTAATCTTGGTTGTAGGTTTTTTCCTTTCATCACTTTAAATATGTCCTGCCATTCTTTTCTGACTTGCAGAGTTTCTGCTGAAAGGGCAGCTGTTAACCTTATGGGGATTCCCTTGTATGTTATTTGTTTCTTTTCCGTTGCTGCTTTTAATATTTTTTCTTTGTTTTTACTTTTTGATAGTTTCATTAATATGTGTCTTGGCGTGTTTGGGACTCTCTGTGTTTCCTGGACTTGATTTAACTATTTCCTTCCCCACATTAGGGAAGTTTTCAACTATTAATCTCTTCAAATATTTTCTCAGTCCCTTTCTTTTTCTCTTCTTCCTCTGGGTTCCCTGTAATTTGAATTTTGGTATGTTTAATGTTGTCCCAGATGTCTCTGAGACTGTCCTCAATTCTTTTCATTCTTTTTTCTTTATTCTGCTCTGTTATTTCCACTATTTTATCTTCCAGATCAGTTATCCATTTTTCTGCCTCAGTTATTCTGCTATTGACTTCTTTAGAGAATTTTAATTTCATTTATTGTGTTGTTCATCATTGTTTGTTTGCTCTTTAGTTCTTCTAGTTCCCTGTTAAATGTTTCTTATATTTTCTCCATTCTATTTCCAAGATTTTGGATCATATTTACTATCATTACTCTGGATTCTTTTTCAGGTAGCCTGCCTATTTCCTCTTCATTTGTTTGGTCTGGTGGGTTTTTACTTTGCTCCTTCATCTGCTGCATATTTCTCTGTGTTCTTATTTTGCTTAACTTACTGTGTTTGGGATCTCTTCTTCTCAGGCTGCAGGTTTGTAGTTGTTTTTGGTGTCTGCACCCTGCGGGTAAGGTTGGTCCAATGGGTTGTGTAGGTTTCCTGGTGGAGGGGACTGGTGCCTGTCTTCTGGTGGATGAGGCTGTAATTTGTCTTTCTGGTGGTCGGGATCGCGTCCGGTGGTGTGTTTTGGGGTGTCTGTGAACTTACTATGATTTTAGGCAGCCTCTCTGCTAATGGGTGGGTTTGTGTTCCTGTCTTGCTAGTTGTTTGGCATGGGGTGTCCAGCACTGGAGCTTGCTGGTCATTGAGTGGAGTTGGGTCTTAGCGTTGAGATGGAGATCTCCGGGAGAGCTCTTGCCGATCGCTATCATGTGCAGCTGGGATGTCTCTGGTGGTCCAGTGTCCTGAACTTGGCTCTCCCACCTCAGAGGCTCAGGCCTGACACCCGGCTGGAGCACCAAGACCCTGTCAGCCACACGGCTTTTGGGAAGTCTGAGGTGTTCTTTCATTATTCAGCAGGTGTTCTGTAGGAGTTGTTCCACATGTAGATGCATTTTTGAGGTATTTGTGGGGATGAAGGTGATCTCCGCGTCTCACTCCTCCACTATCTTGAAGGTCCTCCTCATGATATTTTAGACATGCCCATCTTTTGGGGCCACCAACATAGGTGAAAGTAAAGGTGGAGCCTGAGTATCTGAAATTAACCTGGGCACGGTCATGGTGGGGCCAGGGGTTCCCAAGTTGCGGGGGAGCCTGACGAAGCAGACTTTGCCCTTCTGTATTATTATCCTTATTCTCCCCATCATCTTTCATGACCTCTCCCCACATTTTTCCAAAGCTGTGGAATTGGAGCAGTCACCATCTGTGAAAAGTATAAGCTCCAAGCAGAGGCTGGTAATGCCAAGACAAGTTTCCCAGTCCTCACTTAGAAAAACAGAAAATGACATTTTTAATTGGGGAGTAGATATCTGGAGAGTTGTGCCAATATTCCCTTATCTAACTGGCCTTTCAAAATTGAATGCACTCGCTGGAACCGCTGCATCAGATACTGTCACTCTTCACATTCTGGGCGAGATGATTTCAGGACTTTTCAGTCAGTCTCTGTTCAGCTCAGATTATATCAGATTTAAAAGAAGGTGAAACCAACCACGTTAGTTTCATTCCACTTCAGCAGCAGATATGTGAACCCCATTATGACAATCTAATTTATTTTTCATCTAGAAATTTTCATCAGACTTAGTGCAGAGTTATTCAGTTCCTAGACAAAGCAGTTAGTTACTGCAAGACTGTAAGATGAAAGGTGCTATAAAAATGTATAATGATAATAATTAGAATCATAATATTAATGATAGTGGAATTAACACTTAGAACTTCATCTTCTTCTACAGGTGAAAACATCAAAATCTGATCATCATTCCTGAGGGTAGAGCTGAAAAAGGCTTTTCTGTACCTTGTCCTTCTCAAAAGCAATTAATTTTCACATAAGATAGAATTATTAGAATTCACAGTAGTTTTAAAATATAATATTAATTTTCAAGGATATTCTGGCCAATGATTCTAAATAACTCTTGATACTTACTAATGACATCATCTTACTGTTCTGTAGAGACAGGTGGTAAATGGTAGGTGCTTCATTTGAGTTTTTGATAAATAAATGAACAAACAATAAGTATTGAGTACTTACTACATAGTGGTATTCAAGTGCCTAAAATGTTTGCTCTTAGCATACTCATTGTGGCAAATTTGGAAGATAAATATTAAAATATATTACAAAAGAAAAATAATCAAAACCTAATTTGCTATTCAGAAGAAACCATTTGTCCCATGACATGATGGATCATTTCCTTCTAGTCTTTATTTTTCAAGCACATTAAAAGTAGTAATAATAACAATAACTGTGATTATACTCAGTACAATTTTGTATACTACTTATTCTAGTTAACCAGTTTTCAGTTGTTAACTTAGTTCTTCTAAGGACAAGAAATGAATTCAGTTCACTTAAAGGAAACAAGCCAACCAACAGAAAACAACAGAGGAGGTTGTGCATTCTTGAATGGCAGCTCTGACTTGGATTTGGAACTGAGAGCTGTTAGAGGTCGAGGAGGCACTAGTCAGTTTTTCTCTCTCCCTCTTGACTTTGTTCTGTGCCCTCTCTCCTTCTTCTGTGAATCTTCTCTTTTGCCTTCATCACCTGGCTCATCCTCGTGATGGTCTCTAGAAAAAGCTTCAGAAGAAGCCGGTCTGGTTGGCATACTTATTTACCATTGCCCTCAAAGAGTAAGAAAGAGAGAGACCACTTGTGTGTCGAACCCTAGCTATTCATCCGCCACCCCAGCCGCCTGCCTCCTTGGATCAAGCTCCATCTCTAGTTCAAATAGACTGATGTGGTTTCATTAAGTGAGTGAGTATTTTTGGCCAAGGCACTTTCTACTAAAAGGACAAGTTGAATGGATATGTACAATATATACCATTTATCAGATAAATGCGAACTCTTTATTAGCATTCATTCATTCAGCAGATATTTATTGAGTGTCTACCATGTGTCAACATTGCTGAAGGTGCTGAGGATACATCAATAAATAAAAGACAAGAATCTTTCTTTTTATGGGTCTGAGATTCTATTGGGCAGAGACCAACAGTAAACAGAATGAATGAATTAATAAATTAAAAAATAAATAACATACTGTGTTAGATTTTGGTGAGTGCTAAGGAGAAAAATAAAGTAGGGAAAGGCATTATGGAGAAAAAAAAATGAGAGGGAGAGAGAGAGCTTACGCTGGTGAGGGTGGGACAGTTGTTTGCAATTTTAGGTTGGTCAGCAAAATGCTCTAGGAGATGAAATTTGACTCAAGATTTGAAGAAGGTAAAGAAGGAGTAAGCCATATAATTTAAATTATATTTTTATTGCTTTTGTTAAATAATCTTTGTACCAATTATTAAAATTCATTAAACACTTATGTTCCAGGGACCATTCTAAGCATACTGTGCCTATTTCTCAATCCTCAGACCACCTATTTGAGTTAGGTACTGTTACTGCTATTTCACAGATGAAGAACTGAAGCAGAAACAGGATTGGCTACTTGCCTCTGGTCTTTAAGTCAGCAGATGAAAGAGCTTGAATTTAACAGATTCTGGAGCCCTGCTCTTAAATGTTACTGCTGCTCTTCCAGTGACATACTAATTTAAAAAAATCAAATAAACCCACAATCATACAAAGAAGAAAGATACATTCAACACAAATTTTCCATCTAGGGCATGCAAAAAAATGGTGCATTTTGATTAATATCCTGCTCAGATACCTTTCTGTGTCTTCTTATGCGCATCACTGATTGTGTATATTTCACCTAAGCGAAGCAGTACTGTCTGTGCTGTGCTGTAAACTGCCTTTCCACTCAAAATCATGTCGTGGTCATGTTTCCTAGTCAGTAAATGTAGATCTATGCCATTATTTTTATTGAATTTCATATATTTCATCTTATGGATACACTGCTCTTTAGTCAGTCAGTATTTTTCCATTATTGAATATTTAAGTTATGGAAACCAGTCTGTGTTCATATCTACTCTTACGCTTTCGCTAGCCATTCCTAACAGCTGATGTGAATTACTAGAAGATCAATATAGCCCTTCAGCAATTAGTACCCATGGTGAAGGCGACTAGAATGAAGAGACACAGCTATTATAGGCTCCTATAGGAATAGAAGCTGCTTACGACTCCCATAACCAATGTTTTGGGATTTTTTTTTTTTTTTGCGGTACGCGGGCCTCTCACTGTTGTGGCCTCTCCTGTTGTGGAGCACAGGCTCTGGATGCGCAGGCTCAGCGGCCATGGCTCACGGGCCCAGCCGCTCCACGGCATGTGGGATCCTCCTGGACCAGGGCACGAACCTGTGTTCCCTGCATCGGCAGGTGGACTCTCAACCACTGCGCCACCAGGGAAGCCCTGGCAGGCGGATTCTTGAGTACTGCGCCACCAGGGAAGCCTGGAAATTTTTTCATTCTGGACATAGAAGTTGACTTTTCCACTTATAGAATATGTTGATTCCAGTTATGGGGTTTGGGCAAGTCAATTTATGGTAGGATGTTGAAATGGAATGGAGCATCACCTCCTTTGGAAAGCATTCCAGGCCATCCCCATTAAGGTGGGTGGCTCATCTCTGTTTTCCTATAACTCTCTATCCTTACCACTCCCTATTCCCACACTTACCATACTTTAGTTTTGTTTCTCTTCTCTGTTCTCTCCACTAGATGATGAGGTCATTAAATGAAAAACATGTTCCCTTAATTTCTGTGTCTTCAGTACAAAACTCACTACTTCTGGCATCTAATATGTAATGAAAAATGTTTTAGAAGAAGAGAAAGGAAGACTTCAAGGGGAGATGAAGAGCAGCTTAGCTTAGTTACCAGAGATGGGCAATAGGTTGAAAATGAAGGATGGAAGAAAGAGCAAAAATTACGGAGAGGAGAGAAAAGCTGGAAGACAAAATATGTGACCAAAAATATTGATATTCTCAAATGAACAGTATTGTTCCAGTTAAGTGCATTTAATATAATTTGAGAAGAATAAAGAATTTATGTCAGAGACAATGTATCCTTTTACTGAATTGCCAACAGTATTTAAAAAAAACTACTGTGTATTTTACTAGAATCCATAAAAAGGCTGTTGTCTCTGGCTTTAAAAGCTATATATTCAATTTCATGCTACTGTGGTTATATATGATTCATTTAAAGTATTTATTGAAGGTCTACTCTGTACATAGTGATATATTAGGTAAAGGGACATTTAGATGTGAATACTTCAAGCCCTTCTCCCAAGGAGCACCCAATGGAATAGGGTATTCAGAGTATGGTGTGATAAGTATAATTATGGAAACATGTTTATTATACAAATCTGTGTATTGTACAAGAATCTCTGGGGAGGGACTTCTTCAGAAGTGCTCAGAAGCTCTTGACAGAGTTGTAATAGGAGTGTGTGGAGAGTGGGGAGAGAAAAGCACATGAGCCTGAAGAGAGAGGCAGGTGCCAGACCATGGAAGACTTCATGGACCAACTTTGGGCTTTACCCTGCAGATGACAAGAAGTCAGAGAAAGGATGACTCTAAATTGCCTGGAGTCTTACAGCCTGACTAGACAATTAGTACATTAGAGGAGAAACAAAGAAAAATTTGACAGAGCAGCTACTTCTTCTTTATGCCAAATGATGAGCCTTTGGGGCAAGGGAATCTTAACGTAAAAAGAACAGAGGTGCCCAACCCTTGAATTTCCCTCACCAGTACAGGGAGACATTTTTGGGATTCTACAAATTAAAAGTTCTACAAATGTTATCTCTGAAGCAAACTGGTTAAGTGAGACAGGCTGGACCTTGGGGCAAATTTTATAAAATCACTCACTTTCAGGGTTGGAGGGGCTTTAGACTGCCCAGTCCAACTCCTCTGCAAGTCTCCACCCTAGAATAGGCCAGGGAGTGGCCTGTTCTTACCCAGGCATCTCAGCTGCTTCTAAGAGAGGGTATCTCAATATAAGATCTTTTTAGAATTTAGAAAGTTCTGCAAATTGAGCCAAAGTCCTGTACAATCTAATATCATACTCACTGGCTTTACTTCTTTTCCTCCAGAAACCCACAGATCATAATGCATTTTACTTTCCAGGATAAATATCTCTTGGTCCTTTAGTTACCATGGTGTTCCATGGTTTTACATTCTCCTTCTACCTTTGTTTCTATAACCTTACCTATGACTTTCCTCTGGTTTTGTCTTGTTTCGGTCGTGTGCCTTTTAAATGGTGAGATCCAGAACTGGAGTTCAAGTTGAAAATACTTACTATTGTTGGACACCTACTCCCAGGTGGGCTTTTGGTCCCTGGTCCCTTGATAATAACCCTAAAAAACCTCAGCCTCAAAAATGTGATCTCTTGGAGACCAAGTATCCAGAAGTCTGGGTAGCAACAGGGACTCCCTTTCAGAAAGCCCTAGGCAGAGAGGGGACCATTTATCTTGACCCATCTTGGTGAAAATTGTCATTCTTTATATTGCCATGAAATAACAAGCTGAAGCTGGGATAAGGCACACAACTTCCTCTGCCCAGTTGTCCCCAATGGCAGCGCTGCAGAAACCAATTATGCTAATAATATTTTCATATTAAAAAGAAAATGTGTGATTGCTGGTTATTTTGTTTTGAGCAGATGCCATTTTTTTCCACTGGGAAAAATTTAAATGAAATTTTGTTGTTTCCCTTTCCTCAAAAATGGATCTCAAATGGCTTTAAGCCCCAGGTGCAGAACTCTTCTGGTGAATTTTGAAGACTATAGTGTAGGTAACAGCTTTTGCATTAAGCTGCTTTCAGCCTGTAGCAAGTTAGCCTAAGTGCCAGGAATTCAGCTGCCCATCTCATCCTGCCCCGACCTCATCCAGCTCCTTAGTCATTTGTAGTCTGTATCCAGACCTACAACCCAGATGCTGGTCTTCTGTGGCTCAGCATCGCATCCCACAGACGAACTTGCTGTGGGATTATCCAAGCTGCGTGGTTCTGTCTCCTGCATCACTAGGGAGGAAGCTTTCTCCCCTGTCCAGGTCACACCACTGTCAAATCAAAACAAGCCCACCCAAGCCCAACACACAACAATCTCCATGCTCTCTCCACTTTGAGTCCACTCCCACCCCTGCAGTAGTGACGCCCTTCCTTCTTCAGAGTGATTTCCAGTAACCTCCAGAGCCGTTTTTCTAATTTAAAAAAACCTCATCTCGTGTGGAGAGAAGGGAACCCTCTTGCACTGTGGGTGGGAATGTAAACTGGTACAGCCATTATGGAGAACAGTATGGAGGTTCCTTATAAAACTAAAAATAGAGCTACCATATGACCCCGCAATCCCACTCCTCGGCATATATCTGGAGAAAAACATGGTCCGAAAGGATACATGCACCCCAGTGTTCATTGCAGCACTGTTTACAATAGCCAAGACATGGAAGCAACCTAAATGTCCATCAACAGAGGAATGGATAAAGAAAATGTGGTACATATATACAATGGAATGTTACTCAGCCATAAAAAAGAATGAAATAATGCCATTTGCAGCAACATAGATGGACCTAGAGATTGTCATACTGAGTGAGGTAAGTCAGACAGAGAAAGAGAAATATTGTATGATCTCGCTTATATGCAGAATCTAAAAAGAAATGATACGAATGAACATATTTACAAAACAGAAACAGACAGACTGAGAGTATGATCTTATGGTTACCAGGGAGGGGAGGGATAGTTAGGGAATTGGGGATTGACAGGTACACACTGTTGTATTTAAAAGGATAACCAACAATGACCTACTATATAGCACAGGGAACTCTGCTCAATATTATGTGGCAGCCTGGATGGGAGGGGAGTCTGGGGGAGAATGCATACATGTATATGTATGGCTGAGTCGCTTTGCTGTGCACCTGAAACTATCACAACATTGTTAATCGGCTATACTCCAATATAAAATTAAAAAGTTAAAAAAAAAAAGAATGATATTGGGAGGAAAATGGTCAAAAAACAAAGAACAAAACTCATCTCGTCTAGCTTCTTGGTCAGCATTTCGAACCCCCTACAGATGAGTTTGAAGGACTAACAGCAAGTCCTCCTTGACCTCGCTCTGGCAGGTAGGTGGCATGTGTCTGAAAAGTACTCAGACCAGGTTTGCCTCCTCCCGCTTCTCACGGATAGAACACCCAGCAAATTCATTTTAAAGTGCTGCCCTTCACAACCCATAGAATCGCAAAGGAGGCCAAACACAAATGATAAGAATTTCATACGTGGAATACATTACCACCTCCCAATAAATGAAAAAGCATCATCCTGAGGGGCCAAACAGTGGCCAAAGCTGGCAGCTTTCATACTTGTTAGACAGAGAAACGATAAATTTGTGAGGGGTTGACAGGACAAAGAAATGTAAGCTTGGGTGTTTAACTAGTGAAGAATCTAAAACGAGTTTGGGCTTGGGATCGTAAATTAAAGAAGTAACAAGGTTTGTTTGTATAGGCTTCTTGGCCTGAATTCCCTCTTTCTGGCGATAAGGGTGTCCTTCTTCCTCCAGATGCAGGGAGGGTAGCTTTCACATAGGAGATTTATTTCCTGCTTTCAGGGAGACAGAGGGGAGGGACAAACTATCCCTCCTGCATTGGCCGTTTCTTAAGTAACTAATTCAAAATGATCAGTATGCTACTTTTGCATATTTGGGGGCAGACTTCTCTGAGCCCCAGCAAGTGGAACTTGAGTTTCTAGACCATGTATCATTCCTCTAGAGAGTCAGTATACTTTGACGACAGAACTCCTTGAATTCCCCAGGTGATACAGGTGGCAGATTGCTGATAACTAGTTAATGATTAGAGGAAAATGGCTTATAGAAATTGAGGGGACTAGCCAAAGGTAACATGGGGAAACAATTCAGATCAAGAATCCAGGTCTCCTGATTCTTGCTTATGTGTCACCATATTCTATGAGCATACTGGTTTTATTTTTCTTCATTCCTAGGGTGACCAGATGCCTACTTTTGCTTAGGACAGTCTTACTTTACACCTGTTGTTCCAGAATAATTATAAAAAGCGCCCCTTTTTACATTCAAAAGAGAAGAGGTCTGGAAAATTGAATGATGACTCACCATCTGACATATATTTTTTGTTTGTTTATTATTCATCTCACCCATTAGAATGTCATATCCATGACAGCAGGGACTTTGGATGTTTTGTTCAGTGGTCTATTGTCAGTACCTTAACTGGTGCTGACTCATAGTATATGTTCAATAAATGTTTGCTGGTTTAATTAAAAAAATCATCATCATTGTTGGTGTGAAAGCGAGACATCTACATCCCTCAGGGGTTAAGAAGGAAAAATAAGATACTGCTACATTTGCATGTTGGATATAGATCTAAGGAGAGAGGAACTTTTCAGAGGTAATTTTCTGTGCAATGTTAGCATTTATTCATTTCTGACCTTTGAGCTGTGGGCAATGAGAGGCAGCTTTTTTAAAGTCTCCGTTCCCTAATGCTGATTTTCTAGGCATGAAGGTGCCAGCAGGAGCTGGTAAATAACAACCAAGCTTTTCTCCTATTCCCTTCACTCTCCCTGACATCTCGTGAAGCACTCTCTTGTTTGATCAATTTTTTCCCACCTAGTAAGGAAGAAACCTACAGAGCCTGCCTCAGCAAGACTTCCCAGAGGCTCCAAATGAATATTAAATGGCTCCCTACAAACTCACTGGTCTGGTAAAATGTAACATGAGTCAAAAAGTTCTGAGATGCTTGATAACAAGAGAAAGAGAAGGATCTTATCAAGGATTTGGGGCAGATTTTCATTGGGGCCACATTTTTTTTTTTTTTTTTTTTTTTTTTTTGGTGGTATGTGGGCCTCTCACTGTTGTGGCCTCTCCCGTTGCGGAGCACAGGCTCCGGACACGCAGGCTCAGCGGCCATGGCTCACGGGTCCAGCCGCTCCGCGGCATGTGGGATCTTCCCAGACCGGGGCACGAACCCGTGTCTCCTGCATCGGCAGACGGACTCTCAACCACTGCGCCACCAGGGAAGCCCGGGGCCACATTTTTAAATTGCATTCTGGTGGGACAAACTCACCAAATTTCCAGAACATGTCACAGAAGGCAATATTTGCACTTATTCAATTGCTGCTGCTGTTTTTAAAATCATTCAGTTTTTGTTTTAGGTCCTTCTCGAGTCATTAGATATGTTTATTTCTTGAGCAGCTATTATGTGCCAGAAGCCATGCCAGATGCTTAGAATATAAACATGAATAGGAAAGCCACAGTTCCTTCTCTGATGAAAGTTACATTATGCGCACGCGCGCGCGCGCACACACACACACACACACACACACACACACACACACACACACTATGAGAGAGGCCGAGAGCAAATGAGACAAGTGAGAGAGCTTGAATAGGTATTGATTGTGCTTACTACTTTGAAGGAAGAGAAAGGTGCAGACATAAGAATATTCAGAGGTCCTCCCTCCCTTCCTCCCTTCCTTCCTTCCTCTTGCGAAGCAATAAAACTGTATTAGCAATTGATGTGATTGCTTATGTAGAAAAGCCCATGGTATTGGGTTGATCAAAATGTTCATTCGTTTTTTTCCATAAGATGGTTCTAGTAGCACTTAGTTGTCTTTAACTTCATTCAAAGCAATTTTGTTAGATTGTATGTGACAGCTGTCATATCAGTGTGCATTTTAAAAAAGACATCAAAATTGGTGAATTTTTGTGTAGCCATTTTAATATTGAAGATGGAAGAAAAAAAGCAACATTTTGGCATATTATGCTTTATTATTTCAAGAAAGGTAAAAATGCAACTGAAACACAAAGAAAGATTTGTGCAGCGTATGGAGAAGGTGCTTTGTCTGGTCGAACATGTCAAAAGCCATTTGTGAAGTTTCGTGCTGGAGATTTCTTTCTGGACGACACTCCATGGTTGGGTAGACCAGTTGAAGTTGATAGCGATCAAATCGAGACATTAATTGAGAACAATCAGCGTTATACCACGAAGGAGATAGCTGACATACTCAAAATATCCAAATCAAGCATTGAAAATCATTTGCACCAGCTTGGTTATGTGAATCGCTTTGATGTTTGGGTTCCACATAAGTGAAGCGAAAAAAACCTTCTTGACCATATTTCCGCATACGATTCTCTACTTAAAAGTAATGAAAACATTCCGGTTTTAAAATAAATTGTGGCGTGCTATGAAAAGTGTGTACTGTACAATAATGTGGAACAGAAGAGATTGTGGGGCAAGCGAAATGAGCCATCACCAACCACACCAAAGGCCGGTCTTCATCCAGAGAAGGTGATGTGTATATGGTGGGATTGGAAGGGAGTCCTGTATTATGAGCTCCTCTGGAAAACCAAACAATTAATTCCAGCAAGTACTGCTCCCAATTAGACCAGCTGAAAGCATCACTCGATGAAAAGCGTCTGGAATTAGTCAACAGAAAATGCATAATTTTCCACCAGGATAACGCAAGACCTCATGTTTCTTTGACGACCAGGCAAAAACTGTTACAGCTTGGCTGGGAAGTTCTGATTCATCCTCCCTATTCACCAGACATTGGATTTCCACTTATTTCGGTCTTTACAAAATTCTCTTAAGGAAGAAATTTCAATTTCCTGGAAGACTGTAAAAGGCACCTGGAACAGTTCTTTGCTCAAAAAGATAAAAAGTTTTGGGAAGATAGAATTATGAAGTTGCCTGAAAAATGGCAGAAAATAGTGGAACACAAGGGTGAATACGTTGTTCAGTAAAGTTCTTGGTAACAGTGAAAAATGTGTTTTTTATTTTTACTTAAAAACCAAAGGCACTTTTTGGCCAACCCAATATTTACAAAAGAAACTTTAGATAAATGAATTTAGCATAGTTCTAGTATATGCGATAAAGACACAAAAATCATGATCCTGTTTTTGTAGAGAAAAATGTATATCATTGAAAAGAAGACCAGAAGATTGTGGTTCTCTATGGGTGATAGATTCCTAAATTTTCTTTTCTTTCTTCCTTTTTTATTTTTGTTTTTTGCCTACCTGTATTTTTTTAATGGGTCATTCCTTATTCACCATTTTTGACACTCAGTGGGGCTTTTCAATTAGAATATTCTGAAATTTTTAAAAACTGAGGTACAAGTGACACATAATATGTTGGTTTCAGGTATACAATATAATGATTCAATATTTGTGTACAGTTGACCTTTGAACAACATGGGTTTGAACTGCATGGGTTAATTTATATGCAGATTTTTAAAAATAAATACAGTATTGCATGATCTGAGGTTGGTTGAATCCATGGATATGGAACTGAGGATACAGAAGACCAACTGTAAAGTTATATGTGGAGTTTTCTACTCTGAGGGGGGTTTGGTGCCTCTAACCTCCAAGTTGTTGAAGGGTCAACTGTATAGTGCAAAATGATCTAGTTAATATCAATCATCATACATAGTTAAAAAAAAAATTTTTTTCTTGTGATGAGGACTTTGAAGATCTACTCTCTTAGCAACTTACAAATATGCAATACAGTATTATTAACTATAGCCACCATGCTGTACATTACATCCTTTTGAGAGGTTCTTTTTGGTGGGGAGGAGATTAGTGTTTATTTATTTAAAAAAATTTTATTGGAGTATAGTTGATTTACAATGTTGTGGTAGCTCCTGCTGTATAGCAAAGTAAATCAGTTGTACATATACTTATATTCACTCTCTTTTTAGATTCTTTTCCCATATAGGCCATTGCAGAGTACTGAGTAGAGTTCCCTGTGCTATACAGTAGGTCATTATTAGTTATCTATTTTGTATATAGTAGTGTGTCTATGTCAAAGAGGTACCTTAGTTAGGATGTTGGAGGATGCCAAGCTGAGCCTGAAGGATAAAAAGAAGACAGCTGTACAGAGGTCAGTATGTTCATCAGCTAGGACTGCTGTAACAGAGTACCACAAACTGGGTGGCTTAGAACAATAGAAACTTATTGTTTCACAATCCTGAATTCCAGAAGTCTAAAATCAAGATGTCGGACCTCTGAAGGCATTGGGGAAGGATTTGTTTCAGGCTTCCGAGCTTCCTCAGGCATTCCTTGGCTTGTAAAGCGCCGTCTTCTTTCTGTCTCTTCACATCATTCTTCTTTCTGTGTGTGTCTGTCTCTGTGTCCACATTTCCTTTTTTTATAAGGACATTAGTCATATTGGATTAGGGCCCACCGAATGACCTGATTTTCACTTGATTGCCTCTGTAAAGATCCTATTTCCAAATAAGGTCATATTCTGAGATATTGATGTTTGGACTTCACCATACTTTTTGGGGGGGTGGGGTGGGCACAATTTAACTCATAACAAGTTGCACCAATAGTGTTCCAGGCAGAAGACCACATGTTCAAGTCCCTGAGCTAGAATGGAGGTTTGGGAGTTGGAGAATCAGAAGACTGGTGGTCTGAATAGAGCAGGCAGAGTGGCAGGAGGAGACCAAGAGGGGGACTGCACTGGCAACTACAAAACCTTCAGTATGGATGATTCGTTCATTTTTGCTACTAACGCCTGCTGCAATAACTTTTAGGGGATATACAGAGAGATTGCAAAGATAGTTCTGTCTTTTCCTCTTTGTAGTTCATGGAATACAGCTAAGGAAGGGAGCTTCCCAACTGGTCATGGTCGTTGCCAACTTA